>NC_090381.1:108564397-108871341 GCF_036365525.1 Heterodontus francisci | reverse complement strand
TTTCCAATTTAAAACATATTAATTACTCATGTCGCTTCAACAAACTGGGTGTCATTACTTTAAGGAAGTATAATCTGAGGGGTGATATGATGAAGGATTATAAAATAATTATGCTACAACATTCTGCTTAGGTACAGCAGTAATTTGAAATGAATTGGATAAGGAGGGCCATGTTTACATATTATGTAAGGGTAGAACAAGGTTTTATGTTGGATCATCTTCTTTTCTCAGAATATAAGGGACCTGTGGAACAGGTTCAGATTCGTTGGTGAAAGCTGACGCACTGAATTCCTTCAAACCACAGCTGGACCTCTTTCTGGCTGGGGCGGAGGAAACCTCGTACAAGAGGTAGGTATCCTGCAATGTACCTGATGGAAAATATAATCTTTTGGTTGCAATGACCTAGTGAGGTTGGAGAATAATTACCCATTTTACCCCGAATGTACCTGGGTTGTATATTTTCTAGCATCTCCTTGGAGATTGCATGGCTTCAGTTAGGGTCGGAATTTTTATGCATTGTGAGACATGTGGTGTAACAACTGCATGGGAGAGGCTGGGTGTAGTCTTCTGCTCTGCCGCCTAGAAATGCAGCAAGACTTGGACAATAGCCAGGCTTGGGTTAATAAGTAGCAAGTAACATTCACACCACACACGTGCCAGGCAATGACAATCTCCAACAAAAGAGTATCTAACCATCTCCCCTTGACATTCAATGGCATTATGATCGTGGAAACCCCCACTATCAACATCCTCTGGGTTATCATTAACCGGAAACTGAACTGGAGTAGCCATCTGAATAACATGGTTACAAGAGCAGGGCAGAGGCTAGGACTCCTGTGGCGAATAAATCACCTCCTGGCTCCCCAAAGCCTGTCCAACACTACAAGGCACAAGTCAGGAATGTGATGGAATACTCTCCACTTGCCTGGATGGGTGCAGCTCCAACAACAATGAAGAAGCTTCATGCCATCTAGGGCAAAGCAGCCCCCTTGATTGGCACCGCATCCACAAACATTCACTCCCTCCACCACCAGTGCACAGTGGCAGCAGTGTGTACCATCTACAAGATGCACTGCAGCAATGCACCAAGGCTCCTTAGACAGCACCTTCCAAACCCGCGACCTCTACCAACTAGAAGGACAAGGGCAGCAAATACATGGGGACATCACCACCTGCAAGTTCCCCTCCAAGTCACACGCCATCCTGACTTGGAACTATATCGCTGTTCCTTCACTGTCGCTGGGTCAAAATCCTGGAACTCCCTTCCTAACAGCACTGTGGGTATACCAATCCCAAATGGACTGCAGCAGTTCAAGAAGGCAGTTCACCACCACCTTTTCAATGGCAATTAGGGATGGGCAATAAATGCTGGCCTGGCCAGTGACGCCCACATCCCATGAATGAATAAAAAAACAATGCCCTGAAGACCTCACCTCTCTATATCTCTCATCATCCCGTCTTAAAATACCCTGTCCCCTCTCGAGCTATCTGTTCCCCTTACTCTTGTCTCCTGTACATCTCCCCTCCCTCAGCCACACAAAAGTTGCAGCTGGGTCTTCCACTGCATATGTCCCCTACTCCGGAATTTCTCTCGTATGTCTCCCCCAATTCTTCCCCACTCTCACCTTTAAAGCATTTCTTCAAATCCATTTATTTGTCCATGCTTTTTGGCTTACTTTCCAATGTTGCAATGTTTGGTTTTGCACTCTTTCTTTTTGTTAATGCTCTGTGAAGCTCCCTGGAAAGTATTTGCTCTGTTGAAGACTATTAATTGAAATTGTTGTTCTTCTATAGATATCATTAGCAGGGAGTAAATATAGAACGTCACTGGAATCTGTAGTCAGGCATTTCTGCGGTGGCAGTCAAGAATCCAGGATGGAAGGTTGCTTCCCTGGCCAAGGATGTTACTGAACAGCTACAGAGCACTTTGAGGTGGGAGGGTGAACAGCCAGCAGTCATGGCCCATATCGGGTACAATAATGTAGGTAGAAAGAGGATGAGGTCCTGCAGGCAAATTTAAATGCTTGGGATGAAAAGAAGCCAGCTGGACCTCAAAGAGAGTAATCAGGTTACTCCTGGTGCCACACTGCCGTGTGTATAGAAATAGGAAGAAGAGCAGATGAATACGTGGCTGGACAGATGGTGCAGGAGTGGGGGGCTTTATATTGCTGAGACATTAGGCTAGTTCTTGCAGAGGTGAGACCTGTACAGGACCAATGGGTTGCATCTCACCAAAATCTGCACTCATGTCCCTGTGGGGCAGTTTGCTGGTGCTATTGGGGAGGTTTTAAACTAAGTTGGCAGGGGAATGGGGACCAGGATGCAACATTAGAGAAGGAAAACATGGTGCAAAAACCAGTTGGGAGAGACAGATAGCAGTAGAGTAAGGCATTCGATAGGGTCACATTAAGGATGAATACAATAACTTCTGAATTAGATTTACAGTACATCTGCATGAACGCATGGTGTGCAGTAAATAAGGTTAATCAGCTGCAGGCGCAGATAGCCAAGTGGAAATATTATGTCATGGCAATAACAGAGATCAGGCTCAAAAAAGGTCAGCACTGGGTATCAAATATTTCTGGATACAACATGTTTAGAAAAGATAGGGAAGGAAAAGGAGGATGGGTGATAGCATTGATTAAGAAGGGTATTACTGTTCTGGAGAGAGAGGATGTCCTAGAGGAGTCAAGGACAGAATCCATTTGGTTAGAGCTAAGAAACAATAGAGGTATTGCTAAACCACTATATTCTATAAGCCACCAACTAGTGAGAAAGAAAGAGGAGCACATTTGCAAGGAAATTACAGATTGGTGCAAAAACTATACAGTAGTTGTAATGTTGGACTTTATTGATCATGATAGAAGCTGGGATATTGGTGGTGTAAAAGTGAGAGTCGGGTAAGAGTTTCTGAATATTGTTCAGGAGAACTTTCTTGGTCACTATGTTTCTGGGCCATCGAGGAAGGAGGCATTGCTGAATTTGGTTCTGGGGAATGAGGTGAGGGAGAAGATCAAGTGGCAGTAGGTGAACATTTAGGCAACAGTGATAATAGTATCATAAGGCTTAGGTTAGCTATGGAAAAGGACAAGCAACAATCATGAGTAAAAGAAAGTATTGGGTGAAGTTCAATTTCAGAGGAGTGAGAATGGAGCTGGCACAGGTAAATTGGATTCAAAGATTGGCAGGCATAACGAATGGAATCATAGGTCGCCTTTAAAGAGGAGATGTTTCCTTTGCAGTCAAAGTACATTCCCACGAAGGGGAAAGGAAGGACAAACAAAGCCAGAGCTCCCTGGATAACGAAAGAGACGAGGTAGCAGAAAAAGGGTACATATGACAGCTGTCATGCTGATAATGAAAGTGTTTTCCAGGGGTTGGTATAAGTACCACTGCTTTTTGATCAATATTAATGACCTTGACTTGGATGTGCAGGGCACAACCTCAAAATCTGCCGTGGAACCAAAAGTTGGAATTATTGTGAACTGTGAGGAGGTTGGTGACATACTTCAAGAGGACACAGACAGCATGGTGGAATAGGTGGCTGATCAAATTTATTGCAGAGAACCAGCATGGACTGGATGGGTTGAATGGTGTCATAAATGTCTCTTTTCTCTATGAGAAGTGTGAAGTGGTATTTTGGTAGGAAGAAGGAGGAGAGGCAATATAAAATAAAGGATACAATTCTTAATATTGGTGCAGGAACAAAGGGACCTGGGGGGGTATATGTGCATAAATCATTGAAGGTGACAGGACAAGATGAGAAAACAGTTAATACGTCATATGAGATAGAGGCATAGAGGCATAGAATACAAAAGCAAGGGTGTTATGGTGAACTTTTATAAAGCACTGTTTCGGCCTCAACTGGAGTATTATGTCCAATTTGGGCACCCCACTTTGTGAAGGATATGAAGGCATTAGAGAAATGCAGGAGAGATTTGCAAGAATGTTTGCAGAGTTTAGGGACCACAGTTGAATGGATACTTTGGAGAAGCTGAAACTGTTCTCCTTAAAGAAGAGAAGGTTGGGAGGAAATTTTGATAGAGGTGTTCAAAATCATGAGGTGCCTTGGCAGAGTAGATGGGGAGAAACTGTTCCCATTGGCGGAAGGGTCGAGAACCAGAGAACATTGATTTGAGGTGACTGGCAAACGAACCAAAGGCAACATGGCAAAAAGTAACTTTATGTAGCAAGGGGCCTGGCGTACACTGCTTGAACATGTGGTGGAGGCAGATCCAATCATGGATTTCAAAATGGTATTGGATAATTATCTGAACAAAAAAAAATTGCTCAGCATGGGGAAACGGCAGGCTAGTGGAACTAGCTAAGTTGATCTTGCAGAGAGCTGGCAAAAACATTATTTTTTTTATTTTTATTTTTTTATTTAGAGATACAGCAGTGAAACAGGCCCTTCGGCCCACCGAGTCGATGCCGACCAACAACCACCCAGTTATACTAACCCTACAGTAATCCCATATTCCCTACCACCTACCTATACTAGGGGCAATTTACAATGGCCAATTTACCTATCACCTGCAAGTCTTTGGCTGTGGGAGGAAACCGGAGCACCCGGCAAAACTGCTATTTTCTGTGTTGCAACCATTCTATGATTCTATAATACAGTTGTTCAATTCGTTACTTTTTTATTTTAGAGATACTGCACTGAAACAGTCCCTTTGGCCCACCGAGTCTGTGCTGACCAACAACCACCCATTTATACTAATCCAACATTAATCCCATATTCTCAACCACATCCCCACTATTCTCTGACCCACACAAGGAGCAATTTGCAATGGCCACTTTACCTATCGACGTGCAAATCTTTGGCTGTGGGAGGAAGCCGGAGCACCCAGGGGAAACCCACACAGTCACAGGAAGAACTCCCAAACTCCGCACAGGCAGTACATAGAACTGAAACCGGGTTACTGGAGCTGTGAGGCTGCGGTGCTAACCACTGCGCTACTGTGCTTCCCAATGCTCTCGCAATTTTTCTCAGTAAGCTTCATTCTAATGCCTTAATTAATGTGCAGTAGGTATATAATAATCATCAGTTAATGTTAATTCCATTGCTAAGGTTCTGGACAAGGAACCCAAGGGTTGTAAATTGTAATGTCACAACGGCGTCTTCTAAAATTAAGTGCAATAAATTTGTTAATGGCTGAAATTTTACTGGACCATTGAGTGCTATGTTGGATGTGGGTGGGGGTGCGGGGGTGGGCCTTAAAATGCGGTCAGTATGCGTTGGCCTGCAAATCCAACATCGTGATCTTGGTTCCAAATTTTACAAGAGGCAGGAAACATGGAGGGTGGACTTCTCAGAATGACGCAGTGAGATTTCAATTAAAATGGTTAAGATGGCAATTATCCCGAATTTTATGGTGTTTTATTAATTTTATTAGCGGTGTATGGAAACCACAGGCATTGAGAGCACCATCTGGTTAAACAAGGTGGTCAGGAGGCGACAGTTCAGTGCTGCCTCTGCCAGCTAGCTATCCAGAAAACCAATGCATGGTGGAATGGAGGCTGATGAAGGAGGGCATTGGCAGATGAGGGTGGAAGTGGAGTAAATGTGCCAGCACTGAAGGAGGGGCTGTGTAAAAGAGCCAAAACTGACGGAGGGGAGCACGCTGCCAAGGGACCAATGTTATGACCGAGGCGGGTGCAATGCACTGTTAATTCAGTCCCATCACTCCACAGGTCACAGCATATTATTAAAGTTTTCCCACCCAAACGGAAAACAGCCAAATTAAACACAGTTGTAACTCCCAGAATAAAGCAGACCATGCCACATATCTTTAATGCTAATAAAATTTACTATTAAACGAAATAAGAGCAAAATACTGCGGATGCTGGAACTCTGAAATGAGAACAGGAAGTGCCGGAAATACTCAGCAGGTCTGGCAGCATCTGTGTAATTGCTATTAAATGAACTGGCTTTAGTATAACTAACAGTTTGTTCAAAGCATGTCTTCATATCTGATTTTGGTGATATTTGTTAGTATTGTAGAATATTTAATCAACTATATGAATAAAACTTTTTGCAAACATCTGCATGCATTAAAATGTTAAAACAATCTGCGTCAATCCAAACGCATGGACGAAAGAGATCAGATCACTATTGAACGGAAATATAGTTTTTAAAATGTTCTACTAGTTTGTTCCCTTTCTTTTCAGAAGGCACAAACTGTTGCTGAAGTTCTGTCACTTTGGTACCATCTGGTAAGCCATCCAACTTGCCATTCTGCACAACTGAACTCAAACAATGAATACTTGCTCCTGTACGGCCCACTCTGATCGCGATCTCAAGCAACATTCACAAACCGCTATTTGCAGCAAGCACTCGATAGCAACCAAGGTGATGTATCCTTAGTTTTGCTTCCAGTTGTACCTGGGAAGTGTTGAGACCAAGTGCGACTTACGTACGAATTAAACATTGCGGATAGGGACCCGGGGGTAACAGTTGGCTTGGGAATTCGAGAGCACACGCGTTTGGATACCGAGCAGAACATACACAGGAAATAAAAAGTATTGATTCTTAATCATTTCAAATATAATAATGTATGACCCACGACCTTGCTCTGGTAGTCTGAGTCTTAGCACCCTTGTAATGGTTAGCATCAAACCTGACATGTCATCCCAAGGTCAATGTTCTAAATAAGTTGTGAGAGATGCTTGGACTCATGATTTACCGTGGTCAATCGCCGAACAGTTTTAAGTATCAATATATTTTCGGCTGAAGGTCAACGTCTAGATTTTTTATTTTTGTTCACATTGTTTTGCATCTGTTAAAAAATGACAATTTAGAAAGTGACATCTGTGGTGTTACAGTCAGACAGTAGAATTAAAGATTTTATATAATCTATCAAATCCTTCTAAATTGGTGAACAAATGCAGATATAATGCACTATTCAGCTAAATAAATTATATAACTAATTGTACAGTTAAGTACAGTTTAACAGCAAAGCAGTTTGGAATAAATAAAATGAAAATATATTGTGCAGTAGTGCTTCATGCTTAAACGCCGCAGCTACCTCGTTCACAGGAAAGCCCGCCAAATCGTAGTGAAGAAAGGCTTTTGAACGTGGAAGAAGGAACAGTAACAAGGAAATAAAGAGCATTTCCTGCTCTTCTTCAATATTGTGAACAGATATTTAGTTTCCACTGAAAGCCATTAAATTGGTAGTTAGGAACTCAGATTCATGATTCGGCCGAAAAACCTTCGCTAAAGCCGAGACTGAGCACTTGCCTTGAAATCAACACCTTCTGATTCACTGCCGAAATTGCCAGCAAGTGAGCCAAGCACACAGCAGCATTTATAATGTGCAGCATTTTATACAAAATCCATAAAACATCGCTGAAGAGTGCACATGAATTAAATGATGACGTATCAGATGATTATATTAGTTTAGCAGAAAAGTACTAAGGTAGAGGTCCAACTAACTACATTCTGCAAACAATAGGCATATCTGTATGTGTGTGTGTATGGTGGGGGGGGGGGGGGGGGTGGGTTGGTGGGTGGGTGAGGAATGGGGTGGGATGGGAGTGGAAAGGAGATTATGAGGTCATATTATGCAAAGTAGAGGCAACTGATCACCTGCATGGGGAAGAGTGGGAGACAGGACTACACATTAGGAAAAGAGCATATGGGTTTAGAATTCTCCAATAAGCTCTGCCATGGCCACTTGGCTCCAGACCACATTACAGCCTTGGTTCAAGCATGGATCAAAGAGATGAATTCCAGAAATGAGATGAGAATGACAGCCCTTGACATCAAGGCAGCATTTGACCGAGTCATCAAGGAACCCTAACAAAATTGAAGTCAATGGGAGTCAGGGAGAAATGTTTCCATTGGTTGGAGTCATACCTAGCACAATGGAAGATGGTTATTGGAAGTCAATCATCTCAGCCCCAGATCATCGCTGCAGGAGTTACTCAGGGTAGTCTCCTGGCCCAACCATCTTCAGCTGCTTCAACAATGACCTTCCCTCCATCATAAGGTTAGAAGTTGGGATGTTGATTGATGATTGCACAGTGTTCGGTACCATTCACAAGTCTTCAGATACAGAAGCAGCAAGACCTGGACAACATTCAGGCTCGGGCCGATAAGTGGCAAGTAACATTTGCGCCACACAAATGCCAGGGAATGGCCATCTCCAACAAGGGAGAATCTAACCATCTTCCCTTGACATTCAATGGCATTATCATCGCTGGATCCTCCGCTATCAAGGACCTGGGGGTTACCATTGATCAGAAACTGAACTGGACCAGCCATGTAAATACTGTGGCTACGAGAACAGGTTAGAGAATGGAAATTTTGAGGCAAGCAACTCTCCTGACTCCCCAAAGCCTGTTTACCATCTACAAGGCACAAGTCAGGAGTACTCTCCACTTGCCTGAATGAGTGCAGCTACAATAACACTCAAGAAGCTCGACAACATCCAGGACAAAGCAGCCCGCTTGATCGGCACCCCATCCAACACCGTAATGATTCACTCCCTCCACACCAGCACACAGTAAGCAGCAGTGGGTACCATTTACAAGATGCACTGCAGTAACTCGCCTAAACTGCGACCTCTACCACCTAGAAGGACAAGGGCAGCAGACACATGGGAACACCTCCATCTGCACGTTCCCCTCTAAGCCACACACCATCCTGACGTGGGACTAAATCGCCATTCCTTCATGTCACTGGGTTAAAAACAGGAAATTCCCTCTCTAAAAGCACTATTGGTGTACCTACACCACGTGGAGTGCAGCGGTTCACGAAGGTGGCTCACTACCACCTTCCAAGTGGCAATTATATATGGACAACAAATGCGAGCCTTGTCAGCGACACTGACATCCTCTTAACGAAGAAAAGAAATCGCTATTCCATTCATTTATGTTGACGGGAAGGACAGGGCCAAAAGTGAGAATAATCAAGAGTACCAATATGACACCATGGAGATCAAAGCTTTAAATGGAAACAACTACATGTTGATATTTGTCAATTCCATAATCAGAGGAAGAGATAACTTCATTTCCGTCCAAACTTGGGTCAACTGGTTTGAGCGTGCACCCGATGCGCCCGAAAAGCTGCCATAGTTTGTTTTTAAATCTCATTGCTCACAGAAAGTATTTTCAGGCACAGGCCAGTTAGCCTAACATCAGTCGTTGGGAAGATGCTGAAAACTGTTATTAAAGAAACCTTCACATTGCACTTGGAAAAGCATAATCTGATTAGAACAAGTCAGCATGTTTTTTCTAAAGGGAGATCCTGTTTGACAAATTTATTAGAGATTTTTGAGGATGCAAATGGTAGGGAAGATAAAAGGGAACCAGTAGATGTTGTATATCTGGATTTTCAAAAGGCATTCAATAAGATGCCATAGAAAAGATTAATTGTCAAGATTAGGGCTCATGTTGTGGGGGAAATATATTAGCGTGGATAGAGTATTGGTTAACAGACAGGAAGCAGAGAGTGTGCATAAATGGGGCATTTTCGAGTTGGTAGGCAGTGAATTGGGGGGTTCTGCAAGGATCAGTGCTGGTGCCACAACTATTTACACTCTATATTATTGACTTGGATGTAAAGACAGAGAATAATGTATCTAAGTTTGCTGATGATACAAATCTCAGAGGAAAGGTATGCTGTAGGGAGGATGTAGAGAGGCTGCAAAGAGATATAGATAGGTTAAGTGAGTGGGCAACAAGATAGCAAATGGAGTATAATGTAGGGAATTGTGAAATTGTTCACTTTGGTCATAAAAATAGAAAAGCAGAATATTTTTTAAAAGGTGTGAAACTGGTAAGTGTTGATGTTCACAGAGACTTCGGGGTATGCATACAAGGAATGCACGAAATTAACATGAAGGTGCAGCAGGCTATTGGGAAGGCAAATGGCATGTTGGCCTTTATTGCAAGGGGATTGGAGTACAGGAATAAAGAAGCCTTACTAAAATTATACAGGGCTTTGGTAAGACTGCCCCTGGAATATTGTGTACAGTTTTGGTCTCCGGATTTAAGATAGGATATACTTGCACTGCAGGCAGTGCAACGAAGATTTACTAATTTGGTTCCTGGGATGAGGGGGTTGTCCTTTGATGAGAGGCTGAGTAAATTCGGCATATATTCTCTGGATTGTAGAAGAATGAGAGGAGAATTGAGACATACAAGATATTGAAAGGGCTTGATAGGGTCGCAGCTGAGAGATTGTTCCCACTTTGAATCTAGAACACTGGGGCACAGTCTCAGGATAAGGGGTCAATCATTCAGGACTGAGATGAGGAGAAATCACTACACTCGAAGGGTTGTGAATCTTTGGAATTCTCTACCCCAGAGGGTTGTGGATACTCAATCATTAAATACATTTAAGGCTGGGGTAGATGGATGTTTGGTCTCACAGGGAATCAAGGGATATGGGAGCAGGCAGGAAAGTGGAAATGAAGCCCAAGTTCAACCATGTTCATATTGAATGGCGGAGCAGGCTCAATCGGCCATATAGTCTACTTCTGCTCCTATTTCTTGCGTTCTTGTGTTCTTGTGGAATGAGGTTCTTAATACATTCAAAATGAAGTTGCAATTTCACTTCACATGGCGACCAGAATAAATCTTCTCCCAGAGTTTTTCACTTCTACGAAAGTATAAAGTAACATAGGTATAGAATTAATAACAAAATACACATGACTATTTTGATTGACTCGCTATCGCGTGCATTTATCTACTTATTCTTGCACGCCATGGGATTCAAAAACAGATGCACTACATGATTGATTTTAAAAGTTATTGCTTCTGGGATCAAGTTGGCCCTCTTGGATTCAACATGAAGTATATCCAATCTGAAACATTTTAGATATCACAGCACCAAAGGATTCGTGAGATTAGTGTACAAATGAAGCAGAGTGCAATGGGGATTTTTTTCGGTAATAGCTATGACAGTGTTGTTTTATTCCCTTTTAAATTATGCTTCTTTTCATCGAGGAAGAGCCAACTGCTGCTCGATTTCCTTTTGGGACTTCTCGCTAATTGGTTAAAGATACACGAAGAATGAGGTCTATGGAAGGAAACTTTAAGTGTCCAACAATATATAACGACTGCGAACAATGCAGTACTTTGCCATAACAGCAGTCACGTTTAACGGCGATGGACTGTCTATTGTTCTCTGTGTTATTATTATCTGTTCTTACCTCTGTTCGTTTGGCAGATGAACCAAAGTGCAAACCTTTGGGAACGTTTGACTTACGGGGGTTGTCTAAGGACGCAGACATCATTCTGGGAGGAGTTTTCAGTATCCACGTCGATGTGGAAGATCAAAATTTCTCCTTCAGAACTGAACCAAATGCGGTAAAATGTACACGGTTAGTAAAACTTTGTTGTTTTCTTCTTGTGTTGCATTTAATCTTATTTACGGATTAATGTTGTTATATACAACTGGAAAATTAATGTTGTTGAATCCTAAGTAATTTTTCTATATTCATAAATGTCAGATTCGAATGATTAATGAGTGATTATCGGGTTTGTCATTTGAATGCAATTCTATGAAATAAATTGGAAATGATGGAAAAATAATATTGACATGATACATGACCAGTCGGTGGAAATGTGTCACCCGAGATCTGCGGATATCAATGTTTTATGAAATCTTGAAGCACATTGGATTGAAAGATCGCAAATGGGCTGTTATTATTTGACAACTTCAAGCTAATATGTGTGAATACAAAAGAAACATAAAATATGCCTGAAGCAAAAACAGAAAATGCTGAAATTACTCAGCAGGTCAGGCAACATCGGTGGAGAGTTAAACAGAGTTAACAGATCAGAAATATCTTATATTTGTTTCCTGGTTTGCGTTAAATTAACCGATAACTGTACTGTAGTCCTGGTGCTCTAAATCGTTACAATTAATCCAAATCGTCATGCATTTTCTCCTGTGTAGACTTGTCATTGTGAATCTCCGTGAGGGCAGGGACCAGTGAATGTAATCTCAGGGCTCACTGACTGAGCTCACACTGAAAAATGGATAGCTGGTGGAAGTAAACCGCACTCACTGTGACCGAAATTACCTTTCTTTTCTTTTGTTTATTCATTCATGGCATGTGGACCTCGCTAGGCAGGCCAGCATTTATTGCCCATCCCTAATTGCCCTTGAGAAGGTGGTGGTGAGCTGCCTTCTTGAACCGCTACAGTCCATGTGGGGTAGGTACACCCACAGTGCTGTTAGAAGAGAGTTCCAGGACTTTGACCCAGCGAAACGGAAGGAATGCAATATAGTTGCAAGTCAAGGTGGTGTGTGACTTGGAGGGGAACTTGCAGGTGGTGGTGTTCCCATGTATTTGCTGCCCTTGTCCTTCTAGAGGTCGGGGTTTGGAAGGTGCTGTCTAAGGAGCCTTGGTGCGTTGTTGCAGTGCATCTTGTAGATGGTACACACTGCTGCCACTGTGCGTCGGTGGTGAAGGGAGTGAATATTTGTTGATTGGGTGCCAATCAAGTGGGCTGCTTTGTCCTGGATGGCGTCGAGGTTCTTGAGTGTTGTTGGAGTTGTACCCATCCAGGCAAGTGGAGAGCATTCCATCACACTCCTGACTTGTGCCTTGTAGATGGTGGACAGTCTTTGGGGAGTCGGGCGGTGAGTTACTTGCCGCAGGATTCATAGCCTTTGACCTGCTCTTGTAGCCACGGTATTTATATGGCTACTCTCGTTCAGATTCTTGTCAATTGTCGCCCCTAGGATGTTGTTAGTGGGGAATTCAGTGATGGTAATGCCATTGAATGTCAAGGAACAAAGAACAGTACAGCACAGGAACAGGTCATTCGGCCCTCCAAGCCTGCGCCGATCTTGATGACTGCCTAAACTAAAACCTTCTGCACTTCCGGGGACCGTATCCCTCTATTCCCATCCTATTCATGTATTTGTCAAGATGCCTCTTAAACGTCGCTATCGTACCTGCTTCCACCACCTCCCCTGGCAGCAAGTTCTAGGCACTCACCACCATCTGTGTGAAGAACTTGCCTTGCACATCCCCTCTAAACTTTTCCTCTCTCACCTTAAACCTATGTCCCCTAGTAACTGACTCTTCCACCCTGGGAAAAAGTTTCTGACTATCCACTCTGTCCATGCCGCTCATAACTTTGTAAATCTCTATGTCAAGGGGAGATGGTTAGATTCTCTCTTGTTGGAGATGGTCATTGCCCGGCACGTGCGTGGTGTGTCTGTTACTTGCCACTTATCTTCCCAAGCCTAGATATTGTCCAAATTGTGCTGCATTTCTACACGGACTGCTTCAGTATCTGAGGAGTTGCGACTGGTGCTGAACGTTGTGCAATCATCGTTGAACATCCCCACTTCTACCTTATGATTGAAGGAAGGTCATTGGTGAAGCAGCTGAAGATGGTTGGGCCGAGGACACTACCTTGAGTAACTCCTGCAGTGATGTCCTGGAGCTGAGATGATTGACCTCCAACAATCACAACCATCTTCCTTTGCGCTAGGTGTGGCTCCAACCAGCAGAGAGTTTTCCCACTGATTCCCATTGACTTCCAATTTGCTAGGGCTCCTTGATGCCATACTCGGTCAAATGCTGCCTTGATGTCAAGGGCAGTCACTCTCACCTCACCTCTTGAGTTCAGCTCTGTTGTCCATACTTGAACGAAGGCTGTAATGAGGTCAGAAGCTGCCCAAATAAAGTTAATTCCAATATTTTTTTTGAACAATGATGTTAGTTAGTGTAGTATGCAAATTGGAGTAAAGAATTATCCTGGTTATTCTCTGTCCAACTTTGTTAATGCCATTTTCAGAAACTTAAAACTTCTGTGGGATATTTGTAGCGAAATCCTACACCCATTTTTTTCGAATATGTTTGCCATTTGTCCAGAAACAATGAGAGAATTCCATCCAACTTTTACCAGACAGTTGACGTAGGTGCAACACAGTGAAATAACTAATTAAGTTGATTTTCCTTTATAGGCAATTAAAGTGAACTGGTCTGCCGAGCTGTAGTGAAATCTGACAATGCTTAGCTACCCCTAGACTTCCCACCTTCCACTCTCCATAAGCTTAAACTCATCCTAAATCCTGTTGTCCGTATCCAAACTGGCACTAAGTCCAGAAATAACCAGCAGGCCTGACAACATCTGGGGAGGGAGACACAGAGTTAGAGTTTCAGGTCTGCGACCCTTCGTCAGAACTGCTGTTTGTGGGAGATTGATCTGTGAAAATTGGCTGCCGCAATTCCTACATTACAACAGTGACTGCACTGCAAAAATACTTCATTGGCTGTGAGGCACTTTGGAAAGTCCAATGGTTGTGAAAGGCACTATAAAGATTCCCATCCTTGTTTCCAAATCCCTCCATAGCCTCAGTTTCCTAACTGTAACAACCTGCTACAGCCCTACAACCCTCTGAGGCATCTGCACTCCTCCAATTTTGGTCTCTTGTACATCGCCTATTTTACTCGCTTCATCATTGGCGGCCATGCCTTCAGTTGCAGAGACCCTAAGCTCGAGAATTCCCTCCCTCAACCTCTCCGTCTCTCTACTTCTCTTTTCCTCTTCAAAGCGCTCCTTAAAATCCACTTCTTGCACCAAACCTTTGGTCAACTGCACGAATATCTCCTTGTTTGCTTCGTGTCAGATTGTGTTTGATAACGCTCCTGTGAAGCACCTTGGGTCATTTTACTACCTTAGTAATAAAGTAGCGAAATAGTTATTGTTGTTAGCACTGCATTCATTGCAGGCATCATCTGCAGCAAATGTCCATAGGGTAATCCTAAAAGCAGAGTTATTGCCTTGGAATCTCACCAATGGGCAGAAATCATAATATTTTCAAAACACCAAATTTCGGTGGTCCATTTGCAACAATAATCTAATGTATATACCCCAGTCGAGCAATTTTGACGGTTGTAATAAGAGAACAGATATAATTTGCTAAATGCAATTATTACTATCTCTTTCCTTTTTCATACTTGGCCAAGGTGCTTCAATCGCAGATACCAGTGATCAAGAATGTTATTTTTAGATTAGAATTCTAGGCTTCAAATGATTACATGCTTGTCCAATTTATTGTCGTTTCTAAAAAAATTGCGTTGAGAAACAATTGAGACCAATTTAAGACCTGAAACTGATGTTGACACCAATCATACTTATCTATTGCAAACCATTTCTTTAAAAAATTATCATAAGTCTTGAGGAGAATGGATATTGCCTTCCTTGTGTTTCTAAACGAGAGAGTACCTTAATCCTAATACACTATTTCCTACCTAATTGTGCTTTATTCTGTGGTTGGAGTTCTTAAGAATTATTTACCTTCTTCAAAATATATTGCTACTGTGACTCTCGTATCTATGAAAGCAAGGAACGTAAATTCCTCTATTTCATTCATATGCAATTGTGTTTTCTGCAGCTTTCGGTTCAGACTTTTTCGTTTTGCAATAACGATGATCTTTGCAATAGAAGAAATCAACAAGAACCCAGATTTGCTTCCAAACGTTACTCTGGGTTACTGGATTTATGATTCTTGTGGCAAGCCCGCTCTATCAACAAAAGCAGCCTTTGAGTTTTTAAACAGATTAGAAACGGCATCTTCAGATATTGCCTGCAAACGAGCTCCCGTGGTTCCTGCTATTGTTGGTGATTCTGGATCATCACAGACCTTAGCAATCGCGTCTTTAATCGCCTCATTTAGGATCCCTGTGGTAAGCTGTTTAATAAATAAATAATATAACAGCTGATGCACGAAAATGGGGAAACGAACAAGTATTGATCGCTTCCATTCAACTCCTCACTGTTAGATTCACATAAAACAATACTGCTTGAAGCAACCGAAATTTTTTCTTCACAAAACCATTGTCATAAGTCTGGCTAAAATTCCAACCTTTCTTATGCTCTGTCTATGTTCAGCTGTTTGCCAGTGCCATTTGTACATACCTTTGCACAGTTAATGTATTATGAACTAATTGTACGGCTCATTTATACGTGTTATATCAGGGGTTGGAGCGTGTGGTTATGAATAAAAAACTCATCTTGTTCAGCATGATAACTTTTTAAACTAGCGTGGTATTGATATACTTATTCGAAAAGTGGGATTTGTTTTTTAATGGTTGAGATAAAAATTATAAACAAAACAATACGTCCGTTTAACGCTTTCAACTTCATACATCGTTTCATGTTTATCGACTGATTTCATATGTACATTTGTAAATATAACCGGAATCAAATAGTTATCATCGTATCCCCCCTATTTGTTGTTAATGCAGTCTTAAAGTACAATAAAAAATCCACAATATGCTTAACCACATGTCTGAAGTTGTAATATTTTATCTGACGTGTCTATGTGGTATTTAAGATTATTAGTGCTTTTATACAAATGTAGTTGAGCAATTTTCCTAAAGTACATTTGCTTTTCTAATTTCCACTATTCCTTTCGCAAACCAAAAATGCTTTCCAGTTATTTTATTGGGAAGGGTATTTATATTTCCAGTTGCATTCTTAGTAATGAATACTAAAGGTAGGTGTGAAATAACTAAAAAACTAAGCGAAACTGAAGCAGACATTTGGGCTTTCTAAATGTTGCAAAATAAAACCTGTCAATGATTAATAAAGACAAACCACCAGCATTGTATTGTATAAAATCCTTGCAGCAAAGTAAAGATTACTATAATAAGTGCCAAATTACTCTATTTACATACTACAAATGATACGTATAACATGAATTAGATACTTTTCACTGAAGGTATAATATATGTTATTTGTGTTTGTTACATCACTTTATCTCCAGGTTAGCTACGTCGCTACATGTGCATGCCTGAGCAACAGACATGAATATCCATCATTTTTTAGAACAATTCCGAGCGATTACTTTCAGGTGAAAGCATTAGCTCAACTTATAAAACATTTTGGATGGACCTGGATCGGGACAATTAGAAGCGATAATGACTATGGTAATTTTGGGATGCAGGCTTTTACAGAGGCTGTGCAAGAGCTCGGCGTTTGTGTCGCGTTCTCTGAGTCTTTTCATAGAACATACTCGAGGGAGAAATTACTTCAAACTATAGACATTATAAAAAAATCTTCCACAAAAGTTATTTTAGCTTTCCTTGCACAACCGGATATGAGCATTTTACTACAGGAAGTTGCACGACAGAATGTGACTGGTATACAATGGATTGGCAGCGAGGCTTGGGTCACCACCAGGGTTCTGCCCCTTGAAGAAAGTAAACTATTCCTTGTTGGCACAATTGGAATTGCGGTTCGGAAAGTACATGTGCCAGGATTGAAAGAATTTCTAATGCAGACTCACCCATCTGCATATCCGGGAAACCCCTTAATGGAAGAGTTTTGGGAAAGAGCGTTCAGCTGTAAATTAAGGCGCGCAGAAAACCAATTCGATAACTTTAAACCTGATTCGTTGTTTAAGGAATGTACTGGAAAAGAAAATTTGCAGACAGCGCACAACGATTTCACAGATTTGTCTGAGTACAGAGTAACGTACAACGTGTATAAATCGACTTATGCTCTCGCTCACGCTCTTCATGATATGCTCTCATGTGAAAATGGCAATGGACCATTTTCTAATAACAGTTGTGCAAATATTTCAAACTTTCAACCGTGGCAGGTAAATACTTTTCCGAATATCTGCTGTATGAAAATAAGCTCATTAAATAATTTTTATATTAATGATAATGGTGTGTCTAGGGAAAGGTATATAACAATGTTTCAAGGATTGCATGAACGAAAGGAAAACTTGTTAGAGGGCCTTCTGGAACCTCAGGCTGACCCAAAACGCTTTGCAGCGGTTTGAAGTGCAGTTCGAGTTTCAATGTCGGAAACGGCAGCCAATTTGGACACATCACGGTCTCACAAACACAATGTCAGATTGATCAAATAATATTTTTCAGTAATACTGGTTGAAGGATGAATACAGACAAAATTACCCATTTCTCTTTCGAAATGGAGTCAAAATGTTGTTTCTTACTACATTATGAATTTCTGATCTAGCTTCTACATTACATGAAAAGAGTTAACTTCAGGACAAAGATCGGGGAAAAAATATATTTTGATAATAATGGCGACCCGGTGGCGACATATGACATCGTAAACTGGCAGGCGACCGATCTCGGTGCTGATATTGTAACTGTTGGACAATATGATGGAGCTGCTCCCACGGGCCAAACATTTAAACTGTCTGAGGAGGCAATCGTGTGGAGTGGAGGCCAGACTACGGTGAGGATTCTCATTACATGTAAAGAATCTCAAATCATACAGGTGTTTACTCAACTGAATCTATTTGTAAACAGAGCTAGCATTTTAACTCATTATATTATATTATAACTCTACCTAGACCTGATATTGGCTTCAGACCAGGGTATGAGTTACGCTACTATATACATGCTATTGCTCTTTCAGCAAGTAATAGCATGAGACCATGTTGGAGAGCAGGGATGGCTCACAACCTCCATCCTTTATATCACTTGATGTTTGGGTGTTCAAATCCCTCCATGGCGCCATCTCGCCCTATCTCTGTAACTTCCTTCAGCCCCTTCTTGCTTTCAGCGGTCTGGACCCCAAGTTACGAAATCCCTCTCTGAACCTATCTACATCTCTCTTCTCCTTTAAGATTCTGCTTAACACCTACCTCTTAGGCCAAACATATATAAAGAAATGATGCCAAGACCATCATCACAACAGTATATCCAAACGACTACAACTTAGGAGACAACTGTCTAGCAGAGAACAAATTGGGAATGCAAGAACGGTAGGATTGCCTGCCACTGTGTTTATCTTCATGCTACCTTTCAGCTTTAAATGTATACCTGGAATCAGATTGACCATCAGAACAAAGAAAAAATGACATACACCAATGGACTGGATTACCAATATAACGCTAATAATTAATTATTTGAAGTTCGAAGCCAAATTGAATCCTAATGTTGACAATTTGCTAAGAATACCGCTAGAACCTGTGAGTAGCTACTCAATTAGTACACTGGTGAAGACTCATTCAGTTTGATATATTAAAAAAAGAAAGACTTACATTTATACAGGGCTTTTCACGACCTCAGGGTCCTACTCAAAGATCTCCACGGCAAAAAGGTGATCACCCACAACAAGGCCCATAAGTAGCAAAGTGATAATGGCCTAGATTTTGCCGTCAGTAGCAATTCCTTTAGGATGGATGGCGTGGATTTTTCCTTTCCCGCGCGCAGTTTGAATCTGGCCAAGACAAGGGTTGTCCATGCATCAAGCAACATGTCATCAAGCAAGGTACCAGCCTTTCACATTGACGTATTCTGAGAGACAGCAAACCAGGAAGTAATATGCACTGCATTTTTTAATTTTAATTACAATTTTACAGAGTAAAATCAATGACTGGGACATACATATAGGATTATCAGAAAAATTTTAATGGGATATTTTTATCATAATGAAGAAATTTGATGTTCCACACATATAAAATTAGCTTTTCAGGACCATGAGACTGTTGGTACTTGATATTTGATACTTGATTACAGGCTGTGGGAACTTCAACAGCGCACTGTATGGGAAGTTTATAATCATTAATCATTTACCTGTACAAATGGGGATTTCAGGAGTTGCTGTCAGTTTCAGAGTAGTTTTAACGATAAATTCTTATAGCTTTACTGTCATTATAATTGCAAAATCAGGACTAATATATTTTTAGTGATGTTGGTTGAATGATAAATATTTGCCAGAACACCAGGGAGGATTCCCCTGCTCTTCCTCAGAATAGTCCCACCAAAGCGAACAGCTGTTGTCTGGCCCAGAATTCCTCGTCAGTGATTCTACACCTCTCAGAGGATGCACTGGTGAAATCCCAACAGACTGCATTCAATTTGCCCTTGCATACTATTAGTCTCACTGCAAAAATCACTTGAAAAAGTTACACCTTGTTGAATGAGATGTAACTGGCGTTATAACGCCATATGAGTGCATAATCATTGCTGAACCTTGTCCCTGGCTCTGAAAAACTAATAATATATTTGTGGAATGTCGACATTTCCCATGAAGAAAAGCAACTGATACATTTTTAAAGATTTTTTTGAATTTTATTTATGATATTTATCTTCCACCTTAATCCTATGTATATGCCCAAATTATTTATATCAGTCTCTGTAAAACTTTAACTGAAAGTGACAAATTCAGTGTTTTATACTTCCTGTTTTGTGATTTGTGGGAATGCTCCAATGGGACAGGCTGTTTACCATGCTTGATTCCATCACTGTTGCTTAATGCCTGGAGAATAACTTGACTTGCTAATAGATTCAACCTGACATCGGGAAAGTGAAATCTATGCCACAGAGCTTGCAAGATCTTTGTGGGCAGCTTTCTTCAGGATCCGCGGTGAGCACCATCACTTCACCGCTGATCACAAAATCGGGGCCATAATGGAACACTTGTGCATGGGTTCTGACAAGACGTTTCATATGGTTCTGCTATAGCACATGAAGTCTGAGACAAGCTCTTGACATAGATAATTTTGAGAGGTAGGAAGCAGAGTTTTTATAACAGATAATTATTTAGATTGTTAGGTGGAGGCAAGTAAAATAGGGGTACAAGCTCCTTACTCCATATGTTAATAACTGAAATGCGAAAGTAAAGGGGAACATTTGCAAGTTTTTAGGTCATGATTTGTTTGGAGGAATGGCCCACTCGAAGGCAAAAACAGAAAATGGCCAGAGAAAAGCAATTTTATCTGGTTAAGTCTGCCAGTGGATGGCATAAAGGAAAGTAATTCAGCGTAAGAAAATGTGAGGCAGCATGCTTTTGAGGCAATATCTGAACTGTTGTCTAAATCAGCAATCTGGGGAGTTAATGAACACAGGATTCGGGTGGACAGTATACAGATATTTGAATATTAACTCACGATAAAAAAGCATCAAAAGACCAATTAGATGCTGGGCTTCATGAAGTACAAAATATAGCATGTAGTGCTGCAGCGATACGAGTATTGGCCTGCTGTCATTTGTAATACTGGGCTCATAGATGTTCTGTCTTAAGAAGAATATTATGGATTTGGAAAAGTATAGTCATGGAATGAAAGCAATCGAGTTATGGTGTAAGACCAGGTACACTTTGGTGATAAAAGTGAAGGGAATTGGTAAAATTATTGTGGATAACTCTTCCCTATAGTAGGATAATCAAATATGAACATTTTAAAAATCAAACCGATCTGGTTAAACGTGAATCCAATAAGTAATTACATGAAAGGCTGCAAGAATTTTGAATGCATTGCTAGAGAAGGTCTGGATTAAGAATTAATTAAATGCTTAAAGGATAGAACCAAAAGTATTAAGGAATAGGAAGGAAGTGCAGGAAGTTGGAATTAAAAAGGACGGAAATTGCATGGATAACATAATTGCAGTACAGCTGAGCGGAATGGCACATTGTAGTTTGTGGTGTTCCAGTATAATTTTACTGTAAACAGAATGTTCACAAACATATTTATGACATGCCTGCACGTAACAATTAGACAAATCTCCGGAAAAAGAATGCCTCCCGTTTAACTTTACTCGATATGGCGGGCGGCGAATTTCAGATTAGAAACTTGCGATGACTCCCACTCCTCTATTTTGGTCTTCTCAGCAGCAAGAATGGCTGCTACGTGGCCCAATTTAATCAGCAGAGTCTCCGAACTATATTCAGAACACATCAACCTTCTCATTTTCCATTCTTTTTATACTCCAATGACCATTCCTGACCACTTCCTTGTATCCCTCACCACGTACAATCCAATCAAATCCCACTTCCATATATGTCTATTCTTGGAACACCTTCAAGTCTAAGATAACTCAACTTGCAAACTCCTAACTGCTGGACTCGTGCCGCTCCATTTGCCACATTTGCAGTCATTAATTTGCTTAGCAGCTACGTCAGCTCTACTTTTCATTCTCACGCCCAATCAAAAAATATACTTTATTTCGTCCCACACACACGCCCTACCGTGTGGCCGTATATTTATTCCCGCAAGTCTTAGAAAAGGGTATATGTGCTGTGGTTGCAAGCAACTCGTTTAACTGTTGATCACCAGAGCAGGCTGGGTTACATCAAATACATTGCAGCCTCATTCTTCTCAGCCATTATTCTTGGATCATTCTGATGATCAATGAATAGATCAGCTTTTTCCCCTCCGCTATCAACTTTCTTCTGAACTCCCTCCATCTCAAACTCAATTGCAGATGTGAAGATTTCATGAAATTCGTTTCCTCTAAGATTGAGATCAGCAATTCAGCTGCCTCTTCCTTTCCTTTTCATTTCCCGCAAAACTCCCCGAACTTTATTACTGCCTTCCCCTGAATCAACGTCTCAGTCTAGTTTTTCTCCCATACCCCTTATCTCGTCTAAAAGACCCATTTCCTGCTCTCTTTAGCAATTGCCGCTAAGTTGCCGATCTTCCTGGCCAACATGATAGCTGACGTTGTAAATGGTTCCCTCTCCTCAGGTACTTAATGCTTCTTTTAAAAATTGTAATCGTTAATCTTTTTTTCAAAAAATAAATTCTAACCTTGAGCCCCTGATCTTGTGAACTACCATTCCATCTCCAACCTCACTTTCCTCTCTAAAATCCTAGCACGTTCCGCTCCCGTCTTTCCTGCAAATGAAATACCCAGCAACTTTCGCAAAGTGGACGTTTCATATCCTTAATAACATTGTCAATGATAAACTCCAATATCGCTGAAATATTCAATTTTCCGTTTTGATTCTAAGGTTCCAAAAGCAATTTGCTCCGAAAGTTGCACTCCAGGAACAAGGAAAGCTGCAAGGATAGGGCAACCCAAATGCTGCTTTGATTGTGTGCAATGTGCCCAAGGTGAAATTAGTAACACTACCGGTAAGATACGTGTCAGATCTCTTCACTTATTTGATAAGAATCTATCACGCATTGTATTTCTAAATGCAACATTTGTCTTTGTAGATTCAGCCGATTGCATTCCATGTCCAACAGAATACAAGTCCAATGCACAGCGAGACCAGTGCATACTAAAGGAGATTGAATTTCTATCCTTTTATGAGATCATGGGGATTATTCTGGTGACACTGGCATTACTTGGATGTTGCATCACATTAATCGTATTTGTTACATTTTTCACTTACAGAGACACTCCAATTGTTAAAGCTAACAACTCAGAGTTAAGCTTCCTCCTTATTTTTGCACTAATGCTTTGTTTTCTATGTTCTATTACGTTTATCGGAGAACCCTCAGTCTGGTCTTGCATGTTACGACACACAGCATTTGGGATTGCATTTGTTCTTTGCATATCTTGCCTTTTGGGCAAAACAATTATTGTAGTTCTGGCATTTAAAGCAACTCTACCCAACAACAATATAATGAAGTGGTTTGGGCCAGCGCAGCAGCGACTGACCGTTTTAATTCTTACTTTGTTGCAATGCTTAATATGCACGGTCTGGCTCACCACATCACCACCATATCCTCTGAAAAACAGCGATTATTTTAACGAGATAATAGTTTTTGAATGCAATGTAGGGTCTGCAATTGCCTTTTATTGTGTACTGGGTTACATTGGATTTCTGTCTTGTGTGTGCTTTGTGGTCGCCTTTCTCGCTCGACAACTTCCTGATAATTTCAATGAAGCTAATCAGATAACTTTTAGCATGCTTATCTTCTGCGCGGTTTGGATAACATTCATTCCAGCTTATGTGAGTTCTCCTGGGAAGTACACGGTAGCTGTAGAAGTGTTTGCTATTTTGGCATCTAGCTTCGCCTTGATGGTCTGCATTTTTGCTCCTAAATGTTATATTATCTTGCTGAAACGCGAAAAGAATACTAGAAAACATGTAATGGGCAAAATGTCCTCCAAAAAGCTTTGAGAATTTATAAAGCTGCGTTCAGCTTTCTTTGACGATGTTTTCGTTATTATCTTGATGTAAATTAGAATTTCAGTGCACATTGCTTATATCTAAACTGCAAGGCATTTGCTGTACAGCAGCAAGGTAATTTGGTAAAATTACAAACGTATTGAAGTTTTGCTAACATTCTATCCGTACATGCGTTCCGTTTTCTGGTGGAAACTAAATTAACAATAATTCAATTCTTAAAATGCTTAATCTAAACAGACTGCACAACAGTTTGGTAATCAGAATAGTATATATTGAGTTATTGCATCATTCTGAGGTTTTGCAGCAGGCGGCGACTGACTGTGCCCGTAATGCCTCTTCTTTGAAGGTAGCCCATTGTTCAGCTCCCGTTTCCCCTGCCAGCCTTTATCTCAAATTTATTCATCCCAAATCCATTCTTACCCCATTGAAGTTGGCCTTTCCCCAGTTAATTATTCTTACACTGGATTGTTCTTTGTCATTTTCCATAGTCAGCCTAAACCTTATGATACAATGATTACTGTCCCCGAAATGTTCTCCTACTGACCCTTGATCCAGCTTGGCCCACCTCATTCCCAAGAACCAGGCCTAGTGGTACCTCCTTTCTCGTTGGATTGGAAACATACTGCTGTCGAAAATTTTCCTGAACACACTCTCTGTACTCTTACCCCTCACTGCCCGTTACACGACTGCTATCCCAATCTAAATTAGGATAATTAAAGTCCACCATAATAACTACCCTATAATTTTTGAACCACTCTGTAAAGTTCCTTGAAACGTTGTTCCTATACATCCTTCTCACTAGTTAGTGGCCTATAGCTAACACCAAGCAATGTAATGGCATCTTTTTTGTTCCTTAGCTCTCGCCAAATTGATGCTGTCCTCGACACATTTGGAACATCCTCTTTCTCCAGCAGTGCAATGCTCTCCTTAATCAATACCACCACCCTTCCCCGTTTTACACCTTTCCTATCTTTCCTGAACACCTTATATCCAAGAATATTCAGCACCCAGTCCTTCCCTTATTTGAACTAAGTCTCTGTTATAGACAAAACATGATATTTCCGCATGGCAATCTGCACCTGTAACTCACCAATCTTATTTATCACAATCTGCTCATTCACATACATGAATAGCAGCCCTGATTTTGACTTTCTTTCTTTCTCCCTTACTCTGACCCCGCCTATTAAATTTCGTATTCTAGCATCAGCCATGCCTCCAAGTATTATCTTTCCCTTGGTATTCCTCCCCGATATTTTCCCTTGGCTCGAAAACCCCTGCCAAGTAATTGATCATGAACAGATCGTGCAAAGAAATGAAGAATAATGGCTAATGGAATTTATTGTTAATGTCATACCTTTAACTCAAGTTTTTGGAATACAAAAAGAGGAGTGAATGCTTCAGTCTTACAGTACCTTGGTCAGACACCATCGGCATTACTGCGTTCAGTTTTATGCATTGAAACTTCGGAGAGAGATACTGCTCTTGGAGGGTTTGCAATGCAGATTCACTCCAATAACACCAGGGTTTAAAGAAGTAAATTATGAACTCAGATTGCAGACATTGGTTTGTATTCCCTTGACCTGAAAGAATGTGGGCTTATGAGAGTATTTTGAACGATTAGACTTTGCAGCAGTTTAATGTTTCTAGACTTTTGTCTTATGTTGCTGTTCATCAAAAAACGCAGTTTTGGATTGTCTGCTGACTCTGGCAGGTGCAGTATCACAAGTAGCTTGTTATCGCGAGAAAAGAGGTAAAAAGAACAGTGAGACTTAGAGCTGCCTACAGCCTTATTTATTATCTGTTTCTTTGTGGTAATGCACACGATTTTGTCGGTTGCTAAAATATAGTCAAATATGATTTTCTTTCATTATTCTTCAGCATTAAGCTTTGATAGATCACAGTTTAATATTAAGGTCGCTAATCTGTAGGTTCATTGCAATCGATTTATTTCCCATCGGTTATAATTAGGGAACATATGTTCAAATCTAGGTTTTATCTGCAGTTCGAACTTTTGTTGTCCTCAACGCTCTAGATTGTGTCAACAATCTGGAAACAGAAATCAAGTACGGAAAAAGCTTTCACTTATGCAAAAAGAAAAACACAGGTAAGGGAGGCCCAAGGCCTCTGCCATTCATATTCTGGGTATTCTGTCATTCACAGTGTAGTAAGGACTAGAAGGACACCAGGCAGGTGTATCCACGAATGTGAGTAGAGAGTCTAAGGGGTGGGCCATGCTTTTTACTCAAAATACAATAGTGGACAACATAATTCTCAATTGTACTCTGTAAGCTGCTGCTTGAATACTGCAATGCATTAAATCACATTTACACTTAAATAAAAGACATAACTGTCACCAACATGGAGCCAGCTTCGAACTGTTGAACAGACAGTCCAAAGGGTGTTCAAATTTATTACAGATCTTAGAAAATTGAGGGGTGACATTATTGAGTTATTTAAAAATGATAAAGTGATTCAATAGGGCTGATACAGAGAAACTATTTCTTCTCTTGGTGAAATCCAGAACAAGGGGCACAGTCTTAAAATTAAAGAGAGGCCATTTAGGAGTGAAACCAGGAAGCACTTAGTCACACAGAGGGTGGTAGAAAGCTGAAACTCTCTCCCAAAAAGCTGTGGATGCTATGCAAGTTGGAACTGTCACCACTGAGTTGGATATATTGTTGTGAGATATAGGTATCTAGGGAGAAGGAGCAATATCCGGTAAATGGAGTACAGGCAAACATCAGCCAAATGGAGTGGAGGTACACATCAGGCACGATCTAGTAGAATGGCGTAACAGGCTTGATGGGCTGAATGTCACACTCCTGTTCCTATGAATTTGTATAACACATTAGATAAGCCGAAGTTGGATTTTTGTTTGCAGGTTTGGCACTTCATTATTTGAAAGACATCAGAGCCATGGGAGGGGGCATCAAATATACGCGAGAGGTATGCCGGGAATGAGGACTTATAATTACGAGGTAATGCTGAAAAATGTGTCTTTTTCATTGGAACAAGGAAGGCAAAAGGGAACCGATTGTGAATTATGCACAGAACGGAAAACACACTGCATATTTCATTTGGAAACGAAGCACGCGGTCAAAATGAAATGTTATTGTGTTTGAGCAAGATCATTACAGTATAGTGAGAGACTTTGTAATGCATTCTGTAACATTATCTTAAACTTGTTTGTACGCGAGTTTTCTTTATGTGAATGTGTTTTCATTTAATCGACTGTTTCTGTTAAAATAACACACATTGTAATCGCCACACTGGATGCCAGAGTTCATATGGAATACTTTCAATAATATTTTAGTGGCGTCATTAATCTATTTAAATAAACCAGTTGCTAAAACATTGACGTGAGGATTTTCAGGCCAATATGTTGACACAAGCCCAGAATTTTACAATGAAGTTTCAAGCCAAAATAATTTAATGACAAATGTTACTGAGCCAAGATTACATATTGTAAGCTCTAGGCCAAACACCACAATGTGTTGTGACAAAGCTGTTGAAGACAAATGCTATTTTAATTGGATCCATGGGTCAGGAATCATTTTAATCCTTTTCAAAGTAACCACAGTCACAATTCTCAAACATTTACCACCTTGATACAGTTCCTCCTTCTTCCCCACCTCTAACCTCTGTTTCCATGTACAGCTGTACATCAAAAATAGAGTAGCCGTACTTGGGGTCGTGGCTAACTGAACATGGTTGCACAGGTTATAATTACTTAATAGTGCAATATCTTCATATCCTAGTAGTAGAACTCTTACCAGTTGGTAGAGATATATGTACCAACGACATAGGTAGAACAAGGGATGAGGTCCTGCAAGATGAATTTCAGGAGTTAGGAGTAAATTAAAAAGCAGGACCTGAAAGGTAGTAATCTCAGGATTACTTCCTTTGCCACATGTTAGTGAGTATAGGAACAGGAGAATAGACCAGATGAATACGTAGCTAGTGAAATGGTGCAGGAGAGAGGGATTTAGATTCCTGGGACATCAGGACCGGTTCTGGGGAAGGTGGGACTTGTACAAGCGGGACGGGTTACACTCAGGCAGGACCGGAACCGATGTGCTCACAGGGGCATTTGCTAGTGCTTTTGGGGAGAATTTAAACTAGAATGGCAGGGTGATGGGAAACTGAGCGGGGAGACTAAGGAGGATGAAACAAGGATGGAAACGAAAGACAGGAAACAAAAAGGCTAAAGTGGATGGCATGGGAATCAAGGGCAAGATACAAATAGGGCCTTAGTGTGCAATAACGCTAAGTTGGCGAAGAATGTTAAAAAGACAAGCCTAAAAGCATTGTGTCTCAATGCATGGAGTATTCGCAATAAGGTAGGTGAATTACCTATGCAAATAGATGTAAATGGATACAATATAGATTTGATTATGGAGACATGGCTGCAGGGTGACCAAGGACAGGGACTGACCATCCAGGGTATTCAGTATTTCGGAAGGACAGGCAAAAAAGGAGAGGAGGTGGAGTAGCATTGTTAGTAAAAGAGGAAATCAATACAATAGTGAGGAAGAATAACTCAGAGAATCCTGATGTGGAATCTGTATGGGTGGTGCTAAGAAACATCAAGGGGCAGAAAACGTTGGTGGGGGTTGTATATAGACCCCCAAACAGCAGCGATGATGTAGGGGATGGCATTAAACAGGAAATTAGAGATGCATGCTAAGGGTACAACTGTAATTATGGGTGGCTTTAATCTATAAATAGACTGGGCAAACAAAATTAGCAATAATACTGTAGAGGAAGAATTCCTGGAGTGTGCACGAGATGGTTTTTTTGGACCAATACGTTGAGGAACCAACTAGAGAACAGGCCATCCTAGGCTGGGTATTGTGTAATGAGAAAGTATTTGTTAACAATCATGATGTGCGGGGTCCCTTGGGGAAGAGCGACCATAACATGAGAGAATTCTTCATTATGGTGGAGAGTGTGAGAGTTGATTCTGAGACTAGGGTCCTGAATCTAAATAAAGGAAACTATGAAGGTATGAGGCATGAGTTGGCTATGATAGATTGGGGAACACTACGTAAAGGGTTGACAGTGGATAGGCAATGGCTAGTATTTAAAGAGCACATGGATAAATTACAATAATTGTTCATTCCTGTCCAGCGCAAAAACAGAACAGGAAGGGTGGCTCAACCGTGGCTTACAAAAGAAATTAGGGATAGTATTAGATCCAAGGAGGAGAAATATAAAATGGCAGAACAAGCAGAAAATCTGATGATTGGGAGCAGTTTAGAATTCAGCAAAGGAGGACAAAGGGATTGATGATGAAGGGGAAAATAGAGTATGAGAGTAAGATTGCAGAGAACATGAAAACTGACTGTAAAAGCTTCTATAGATATGTGAAGAGAAAACGATTAGTGAAGACAAATGTGGGTCCCTTACAGTCAGAAACGGGGGAATTTATAACGGGAAACGAAGAAATGGCAGACCAATTAAATGCATACTTTGGTTCTGTCTTCACAAAGGAGGACATAAATTACCTCTCAGAAATGTTGGGGAACATAGGGTCTAGTGAGAAGGAGGAACTGTATGAAATCAGTATTCATAGGGAAATGGTGTTAGGGAAGTTGATGGGATTGAAGGCCGAGAAATCCCCAGGGCCTGATAATCTACATTCTAGAGTACTTAAGGAAGTGGCCCTTGAAATAGTAGATGTATTAAAAGTCATTTTTCAAAATTCTATAGACTCTGGAATCGTTCCAATGGATTGAAGGGTAGCTAACGTAACCCCACTATTTAAAAAAGGCGGTAGCGAGAAAACAAAGAATTATATCCTAATATCAGTAGTGGGAAAAAATGCTACAGTCCATTATAAAAGATGTAATAGCAGTGCACTTGGAAAACAGTGACATGATCAGAAAAAGTCAACACGGATTTACGAAAGGGAAATAATGCTTGATAAATCTATTGGAATTTTTTGAGGATGTAACTAGAGTCATGGAGAGATATAGCACTGAAACAAGCCCTTCAGCCAACAAGTCTGTGCTGACCAACAACGACCCATTTATACTAATCCTATATTAATCCCATATTCCCTACAATATCCCCACCATTCTCCTACCACCTACCTACCCTAGGGGCAATTTACAATGAACAATTTACCTATCATCTTGCAAGTCTTTGGCTGTGGGAGGAAACCAGAGCACCCAGTTGAAAGCCACACGGTCACAGGGAGAACTTGCAAACTCCACACAGGCAGTACCCAGAACCGGACCCGGGTTGCTGGGGCTGTGAGGCTGCAGTGCTAACCACAGCACCACTGTGCCACCCTGAGCTAGAAGAACAGATAATGGAGAACCAGTGGATGTGGTGTATTTGGACTTTGAGAAGGCTTTCGATAAGATACCAATTAGGCAATTAGCGTGCAAAAGTAAAGCACATGGGATTGGGGGTAAGGTGCTGATATGGATAGAGAACTGGCTGGCAGACAGGAAACAAAAAGTAGGAATAAACGGGTCTGTTTCTGAGTGGCAGGCAGTGACTAGTTGGCTACTGTAGGTATTAGTGCTAGGACCCCAGATATTCACGACATATATTAATGACATAGATGAGGGCATTCAATGTAATATATCCAAGTTTGCAGATGGCACAAAACTGGGTGGGAGTGTGAGCTGTGAGAAAGATGCAGAGAAGCTCCAGCGTGATTTGGACAGGTTGAGTGAGTGGGAAAATACATGTCAGATGCAGTACAATGTAGATAAATGTGAGGTTATCCACTTTGGTGGCAAGAACAGAAAGGCAGATTATTATCTGAATGGCGATAGATTGGGAAAGGGGGAGGTGCAGCGAGACTGCGTGTCCTTGTGCCCAGTCGTTGAAAGTAAACATGCACGTGCAGCAGGCAGTTAAGAAGGCAAATGGTATGTTGGCCTTCATAGCGAGAGGATTCGAGTACAGGAGCAAGGATGTCTTGCTACAATTATACAAAGCCTTGGTGAGACCACATCTGGAGTATTGTGTGCAGTTTTGGTCTCCTTATCTGAGGAAAGATATTCTTGCTATGGACGGAGTGCTGTGAAGGTTCACCAAACTGATTCCTGGGATGGCAGGACTGACGTTTGATGAGGGATTGGGTCGATTAGGCTTGTATTCATTGGAGTTTGGTAGATTGAGAGGGGATCACATAGAAACCGACAAAATTCTAACAGGACTGGACAGACTAGATGCAGGAATGATGTTCCCGATGGTGGGGGAGTCCAGGACCAGGGGTCACAATCTAAGGATAAGAGGTAAGCCATTTATGACTGAGATGAGGAGGGATTTCTACAGCCAAAGAGTGGGGAACCTGTGGAATTCTCCACCACAGAAAGCAGTTGAGGCCAGATCATTAAATATATTCGAGAGAATTAGATACAGTTCTTGGGGCTAAAGGAATCAAGGGATACGGGGAGAAAGCCCATGATCGTATTAAATGGCGGTGCAGGCTGGAAGGGCCGAATGGCTTACTCCAGCTCCTATTTTTATGTTTCTATGTATATTGTGACGTGTATTCTATTCATTGCTTGCAGTAGATCCATTGAAATTCATGTGAAATGTTCATTCACATAAAATTACCTCTGCAACATTTCTGCTGCTATGAACGTAAATCACATTGGATGCATAATCCATTCGGCATCCAAGATTCAACCTCATTTTGGAGGCAACATTCCCATCAGCGTTGAACCGAGAGGAAAGCCTATCAGGAAATTAAATTACACTGAGACTTCAATCTCTAGGTATCGTAGAAATTTGCAGACATAGGACTGCCACTTCTGTCCATGTGCCAGCAGCACTGCTGTTTTCACACCAGAACTAATCTGAGACAGTTCTCTTGCCTTTTACCCATTCCTTAACATTTACCATCTTCAAATATTTATTGAACTCCCTCTTAATTGATGTGATTGAATAGACTTCAAAAGGCACTTATGGTAATTTGTTTCACATTCTAATATGGTAACATTCAAAATGCATTCTATCTCAGTGATTCTGGCTGGGGATGGTAGGGTAGTGGTACTGGCACTATCAGTGCACTCAGTCAACAAGGTTTGCTTTTGGGAGACAAGTTCAAATCTCACCATGGCAGCTGTAGGGTTAATTGATACATTTGGAAGAAATGCTCATCTCTATTCATAATGATGATAAAGTACTGGACTTTTCAGGGAATAAAGCCCATCTGGTCCGTCATTTGATCCAATAATGTCCTTGAAAGGAAAGAAAATCTGACCGACGTGTGATTCCAGATTCACAGCAACGTGGTTATCTCTTAACTCGACTCTAAAATGACCTAACCAGCCACATTATTGAATGAAATGACCAAAGAAAAGTTAAGTAAGAACTGGACAGAACACCTGGACAGTGAAAATAATGAAGACACAAACTGCACACTGCAAAGTCCTGCTCGGTCGGATCTGGGGAATTGTGTTAAAATTAGGGCAGCTGTCCCACAGACTAGCCAAGCAACAGTCTGTCATAGTCATACTCACTGAATCATACCTTACAGCCAATGTTGCAGACTCCTCTGTCACCATTCCACAGAATGCCTTGCTCCACAAAAGGAGGGTCATGGCATCAGGTCAAACACGGGCAGAGATTATTCAGTACGTATGGAACACTACTTAGAAGGTACACAGAGATTATGAAAGGGCGTGTACTTAGGGTGGGGAACTTCAATGTCCATCACCAGGAGTGGCTCGGGAGCACCACTACAGGTCAAGATGACCGACTTTTGAAGAATCTATCAAGCAGACTATGCCTGAAGAAGGTGGACGTGAAACAACACGATGGAAAAATCTACCTGACCCTGTCTTCACCAAGTATTGGTATGAGTGACCAATGCTCAGTCCTTGTGAAGAAAAAGTCCTGTCTCACTGGGGACACATTCTATCGTGTTGTGTGGTACTTCCACAATTCTCAGTGGGACAGAGTCAGAGCAGACCTGGGAATATAGTGAATGTAACTCCTTCATTCAAAAAGCGAGGGAGACAGAAAGCAGGAAACTACAGGCCAGTTAACTCAACATCGTTCATAGGGAACATGTTAGAATCTTTTTTCATTCATTCATGCGATAAGGCATCGTTGGCCAGATCCACATTTATTGCCCATCCCTAATTGCCCTTGCGAAGGTGATGGTGAGCTGCCTTTTTGAACTGCTATAGTCCTTGAGGTGTAGGTACACCAACACAGCTGTTAGGAAGGGAGTTCCAGGATTTTGATCCAGTGGCAGTGAAGGAACAGTGATATAGTACCAAGTCAGGATGGTGTGTGGCTTTGAGGGGAACTTTCAGATGGTGGCATTCCCATGTATCTGCTGGCCTTGTCCTTCTGAGTGGTAGAGGTCGCTGGTTTGGAAGGTGCTCTCTAAGGAGCCTTGTTGCATTGCTGCAGTGCATTTGTAGATGGTACACACTGCTGCCACTGTGCGTTGGTGGTGGAGGCAGTGAATGTTTGTGGATGGGGTGCCAATCAAGTGGTCTGCTTTGTCCTGAATGGTGTTGAGTTTCTTGAGTGTTGTTGGAGCTCCACCCATCAAGTCAAGTGAAGAGCATTCTATCACACTCTTGACTTGTGTCTTGTAGATGGTGGACAGGCTTTGGGGATTCTGGAGATGATTTACTCGCCACAGAATTCCTAGCCTTTGACGTAGATGTTAATAATGGGGGATTCAGTTATCGTAATGCCATTGAATGTCAAGGGGAGATGGTTAGATTCTCTCCTGTTTGAGGTAGTCATTGCCTGGCACTTATATGGTGTGAATGTTACTTTCCCCATATCAGCCCAAGCCTGGATATTGTCGAGGTCTTGCTGCATTTCTACACTGACTGCTTCAGTATCTGAGGAGTCACAAATGGTGCTAAACATTCTGCAATCATCAGCGAACATACCCACTTCTGTCCTTGTGATGGTGGGAAAGTCATTGATGAAGCAGATGAAGATGGTTGCGCCATGGACACTATCCTGGGGAACACCTGCAGGGATGTCCTGGACTTCAGATGATTGCTGTCCAACAAATACAACCATCATCCGTTGTGCTAGCTCTGACTCCAACCAGAGGAGAGTTTTCCCGTTGATTCCCATTAACTCCCGTTTTGCTAGGGCTCCTTGATGCCATACTCGGTCAAATTCTGCCTTGATGTCAAGGGCAGTCACTCTCACCTCACCTCTTGATTTTCACTTTATTGTCCATGTTTGTACTAAGGCTGTGGTGAGGCCAGGAGCTGAATGGCCCTGACGGAGCCCAAACTGAGAATTACTGAGCAGGTTACAGCCAAGCATGTGTCGCTTGTTAGCGCTGTCGATGACACCTTCCATCACTTTAATGATGATCGTGAGTAGACTGATGGTACAGTAAATGGCCAGCTTGGATTTGTCCTGTTTTCTGTGTACAGGACATACAGGGGCAATTTTCCACATTGGCAGATAGATGCCAGTGCTGTAGCTGTACTGGAACATCTTGGCTGGGGGCGTGGCAAGTTCTGGAGCACAAGTTTTCAGTACTATTACCAGAATGTTGTCAGATCCCATAGCTTTTGCAGCATCTGTGCCTTCAGTCGTTTCTTAATATCACGTGGAGTGAATTGAATTGGTTGCAAACTTGCATCTGCGATGCTGGGGACTTCATAAGGAGGCCGAGATGGATCATCAACTCGCCACTTCTGGCTGAAGATTGTTGAAAATGCTTCAGCCTTATCTTTCGCACTGATAATGATGGGGGAGCCCAGCACGAGGATGGGGATATATGTGGAACCGCCTCCTCCAGTTAGTTGTTCAATTGTCCACCACGATTCACGACTGGATGTGGCATAAGTATAGAGATTAGATCTGATCCGTTGGTTTTGGGATAACTTAGCTCTGTCTATCACATGCTGCTTACGCTGTTTGGCATACAAGTAGTCCTGGGTTGTAGCTTCACCAGGTTGACACCTCATTTTGAGGTATGCATGGTGCTGCTCCTGGCATGCCATCCTGCAGTCGTCATTGAACCAGTGTTGATCCCTGGCTTGATGATAATGGTAGAGTGGGGGATATGCCGGGCCATGAGGTTTCAGATTGTGGTTGAGTATAATTCTGCTGCTGCTGATCGCCCACAGTGCCTCATAGATGCCCAATTTTGCATTGCTTGATCTATTTGAAATCTATCCCATTTAGCACATTGGTAGTGCCACAAAACACAATGGAGGGTATCCACTCTGTGAAGACAGGACTCTGTGGTGGTCTCTCCCACCAATACTGTCATGGACAGGTGCATCTGCAACAGGCAGATTGGTGAGGACGATGTCAAGTTTGTTTTTACCTCTTTATGGTTCCCTCTCCACCTGTCACAATCCCAGTCTAGCAGTCATGTCCTTTAGGACTCGGCCAGCAATGGCGCGCAATGGCGCGTCCAAGCCATTCTTGTTGATGGAGATTGAAGTCCCCCACCCAGATTACATTGTGCACTTAGCAGAGGTGGTTTAAAATAGCAATAAGCTGTATTGGGTTTATTCGGAATTTGTTGTTTTTTCCCTGTTTTTTTTATTGCAGACGGACTCCCAGCATACTCTGACATTCCAGCACTGGTATCCAGTCATCAAACAAGGAATGGATCATCTGATTCAGCAACATGCTTCAGTTATCCATCCAAGGTATAGATCACTTGGAACAGATTTACAGTACAGCCGCCACTGAAGAAGATGACTTAGAAAACCTTAAAGACGCTTTGTTGACTAATTTTCGTCTTCTAGAAGTAAATGATGCCAAATTGTTCGCTAACAGAGCAATATACTTATACTTATAAGTGGACTTATCTAATCTTCTTGTATTTTTACAACAAGCGATTTTTACTTATTGAGAAATTGCAACAGTCTTGATTAATCTCCCACAAATGCATTCAGTAAACCTGTATCTGTGTCAAGGTTGCAGTAGATACATAAAGCTGTTTAAAGCTTGTTTTCACAAATCAGTTGGTCTGAAGTCAAGATTGCAAGGATTTTGGATCCTTCGATTTTCCCAAAGGGCCATATTTTAAGATGTGGAGAGGAAAAGGAAACGGAACCTGTTTCGCATCATGCTCTCCCAGCCTGTGTCTTCGGGCACTGTCTGTTACGCTAAATGAACAGATTTCAATGCCTTATCCAGAAAGGCGATATGTGTGTCCAATGGCAACTGACCTTCAGCTTCATTTTTTTCTATCATAGGCTAGGTTTTGATTTTAGCTTGGAAGATGTGAGCTTACGAGTTTTCTTTGTGATAGTGAGCGGGAGACTAAAGATACAAGTCAAATAGAAATAATAAGACAGTAAAAGTGAGATGTTAATGTAATGCGTACTTACAAAACTTGACCTTAGCTGTCAGAGGTCACCACTGACGTTACAGAGCGTTCTACCAGTGCTAGAATAAAGGTGTAGAGTAACGAACCAAACAGGATTGCACAAGGCTATACAGTAGCACGTCGTCAGACCAAATCCATTGCCTTCAGCCTCTACCACAAATTGTCAATTCCTTGTCACTGACTCAGTTTCCCCCATATCAACCCTTGGGGTGACTTTTCACTTTTACTGCGCGTTTCCTGTTTTCACCCCTTTAGCTCATGTTGTATTGGACCGTTTGTGTTCTTGGCATTCTGTTCAACGCTGAACTGAGCTGGAAACCCCATGCACTTTCCATTGCCTGGACTACTTGCTGCCAATTCCACATAACTGCCCCACATTGTCCATAATTCAGCCACTCCACTGCTGACCGATTAGACATGTATTTGCTACCTTCAGTCTTGCCCATACTAGCTCTTTCCTTACTGTTTCATCATGTTCAAAAATTCTTCTACTCATATCCAGTCTCACATTAAGTTCACACATCACCCCCATCCTCGCTGATTTACACAACCTGATCATCCACAATGCATTGCATTGCAAGTCCTTGCCCTCATTTATAAATTCCTTGATGACGTCACTCCACCCTATTTCCACAGCCTCCCTTAGCCTTCTATTATCTCATTAATATCTTGTTTGTTTGACTGTGGTCTCTCGTGCTTCCTCTCCGCCACCCTCAGTGACAGGGCCTTCAACTGCCATTCCAATACTTTGAACGAAATAACTCTGCTGCTCCATCTTGAAAAAACCTTTTTAAAACTCATCTCTTCAACAAAGCTTTCAGTTAACCCTTAGCTGATTACCCTTCTTAGCTTCTGATCTGCTTCTTTATGAATATTTGTGAAGAACCTTCGCAGTTTTTATGGTGATAGACAAATGCAATTTGCTGTTAACCCTGTTAGGGTTCAAAAGGGTGAACCTATGATCAGGAATTGGAAGTTGAGCACTTTAATGCATGCTACCTTAGTTGCACAAATGGTTCCTAACTGTCCAGACTGATGATGCAAATTGATTGTGAACTTTGATGTCTTGTTTCCTTAGCCATGTACAATCCTTAGTACAATCGAACTGTGCACTTCTAAACTAGACAGGCTTGCATGTTTTTTGTTGAGGCGCTAAACATTTTGCTTTAGTACTTTCTGAAAATATTTCATGCAGGGAAATGTTTAACACTTTTACTTTGCTACCATGATTTAATGTGATCAAATGTCCTTCACATCAATCTAGGATTTTATAAATGAAATTCATGATTAATTGAGGCGATTGATTGATAATTCAAATGAGTTTTATTAATTCTTCTTCTGAACTATTTTGTTATGGGGACACTTAATAGATGGAGATAGTTGCACTTGGATACCACCCAGTGGCTGATATCTGAATGAAACTGCTGAAGACCAGCTGTTATGGGGCGATGAAATAGACCATCAGCCACAACAAAAAATCAATTCTACTGGTAGCATTTACTTATATAAAATGTTCATTATAGCACATCACTGAAAGTGAGATATTCATTCCACTGGTTGTTAATTATAACAAGATCAAAAGATGTTGTTTTATATAATGGAGTTGTAAACTCTTAAAAACTAATTTCTTGAAGAAATTCAATTTTAAACCCAAGAATATCAGTTGTTACTGTTTCAGATTCTGTTGCACTATTTTCACATTCAATGGCATGAGCAAAGCTTCCATAAGTGAACTTTCTTTTTGCTTTCCTGAAGAGTGCATGAATCCATGGATTTACAATTATCTCAATTCCATTGCAGTTATGTAATCTTTTCCCACGTACCCAACCCACACAGCCCACAGATTTGACAGCTTAAAACAAAATTATCAAATGCTGTGTCGTAGATTTTCAACTTGCTGTCTGGGTGTGAAACTGATGCTGTGGACCTGCTCCCCATTATGGAAACTGTCTTGAATTTCATTCTGGATATAAAGATCGGATTGTTTCTATAACAATGGCAGATCTGCAACACCAGTTTTCTATCTAAGTGGCAATTTGAAAGCCTATCCCTGTGGGTTAATCCAATATGAGAGTATAGCACAACTGTAATTTATAAATCACAGTGCATCAGAAGCTTTCTGCAGTAGTTCAAATCCTGAGAATTGGCTGAGTGAATGCTAACAGTTGAGTGTTCTTGCATTGCTTGATGGTAGAATGTTAGATGGTGTCATATCTCTTGGGTTGGGAACTTCATATGAACTATGTGGTTACATGCACACAAGAGGTCTTTTGTCTGAACAGCCTTCAGAATTTAGCAAGGACTAAACTGCAAACTGGTTCTGCTTTTATCTGCTTAATTTATTTGAAGGAGAAAAGCAGATACCTTTTTGAAGACGTCAACATACAAAATAAAATGGAATAACAGTTCATGTCTTTAGGATGTGAACAACACATGACCTCCCTTTTGCATTAAACATGTTAACCAAATTCAGTGAAATAGCTTCCCAAGAACAGATGCATGCTTTGAGGTAAAGAGAACAGTCACCTAAATATAACCAATATTTGGAAGGATATGTACCACAATAGCAACAATTTGCATTTATATAGTGCCTTTAATGTAGGAAAAAGCCCCAAGGCACATCACAGGACTGTTCCAAAACGAAATTTGACACCGAGTCACATAAGGAGATATTAGGACAGATACACAAATTTCACAATATGTGACACAAGTCTGTTTCCTGTCTGTCAACCAATTCTCAATCCATGCCAGTATATTACCACCAATCCCATGTGCTTTAATTTTGCACACGAACCACTTATGTGGGATCTTATCAAAAGCCTTCTGAAAATCCAAATGCACTGCATCCACTTGCTCTCCCTTATCTATTCTGGTAGTTACATCCTCAAAAAACTCCAGTACATTTGTTAAGCATGATTTCCCTTTCGTAAACCCATGCTGACTTTGTCCAATCCCATTTATGTTTTCCAGGTGTTCTGCTATCGCATCCTTCAGAAGGGAAAGGAAGTGGAGTAGCATTGTTAGTAAAAGAGGAAATCAATACAATAGTAAGGAAGGATATTAGCTTAGAGAATTCTGATGTGGAATCTGTATGGGTGGAGCTAAGAAACACCAAGAGGCAGGAAACGTTGGTGGAGGTTGTATATAGACCCCCAGACAGCAGTGGTGATTTAGAGGATGGCATTAAACAGGAACATAGATACGCATGCAATAAAGGTAGAGCTGTAATTAGGGGTGGCGTTAATCTACATATAGATTGTACAAATAAAAGTAGAAATAATACTGCAAATGAGGAATTCTTGGAGTGCGCACAAGATGTTATTTTGGACCAATACGTTGAGGAACTAACTGGAAAACAGGCCTAGACTGGGTATTGTGTCATGAGAAAGTATTAGTTAACAATCTTGTTGTGCGGGGTCCCTTGGGGAAGAGCGACCATAACATGATAGAATTCTTCATCAAGATGGAGAGCGAGAGAGTTGATTCCGAGACGAGGATCCTGAACTTAAATAAAGGAAACTATGAAGGTATAAGGTGCGAGTTGGCTATGATAGATTGGGGAACGCTATTTAAAGGGTTGACAGTGGATATGCAATTTAAAGAGTGCATGGATGAATTACAACAATGGTTCATTCCTGTCTGCGCAAAAATAAAACAGGAAGTGTGGCTCAACCTTGGCTTACAAAAGCAATTAGGGTTAGTATTTGATCCAAGTAGGAGAAATGAAAAATGGCCAGAACAAGCAGCAAACATAGGACTGGGAGCAGTTTAGAATTCAGCAAAGGACGACAAAGGGATTGATGAAGAAGGGGAAAATAGAGTATGAGTGTATGCTTGCAGAGAAAAAAGAGATGAACTCAAGAGATGAGGTGAGAGTGACTGCCCTTGGCATCAAGGTAGCATTTGACCAAGTATAGCATCAAGGAGCCCGAGCAAAACTGAGGTCAATGGGAATCAGGGGAAAAACCCTCTGCCGGCTGGAGTCATACTTAGTGCAAAGGAAGATGGTTGTTGTTGTTGGAGGTTAATAATCTAAGCTCCAGGACATGATTGCAGGAGTTCCTCAGTGTAGTGTTCTAGGCCCAACCATCTTCAGCTGCTTCTTCAATGACCTTCCTTCAATCATAAGGTCAGAAGTGGTGATGTTCGCTGATGATTGCACAATGTTCAGCACCATTCGTGACTCCTCAGATACTGAAGCAGTCAAGAACAAAGAACAAAGAATAGTACAGCACAGGAACAGGGCATTCGGCCCTCCAAGCCTGCGCCGATCTTGATGCCTGCCTAAACGAACACCCTCTGCACTTCTGGGGCCCATATCCCTCTATTCCCTTCCTATTCATGGATTTGTCAAGATGTCTCTTAAATGTCGCAATTGTATCTGCTTCCACCACCTCTCCTGGCAGCACGTTCCAGGCACTCACCACCCTCTGTGTAATAAACTTGCCTCGCACATCCCCTCTAAACTTTGCCCCTCGCACCTTAAACCTATCTCCCCTACCAACTGACTTTGGGAAAAAGTTTCTGACTATCCACTCTGTCCTTGCCACTCATAACTTTGTAAACCTCTATCATGTCACCCCTCCACCTCCATCGTTCCAGTGAAAACAATCCCAGTTTTTCCAACCTCTCCTCATAGCTAAAGCCCTCCAGACCAGGCAACATCCTGGTAAACCTCCTCTGTACCCTCTCCAAAGCCTCCACGTCTTTCTGATAGTGTGGCGACCAGAATTGCATGCAATATTCCAAGTGTGGCCGAACTAAGGTTCTGTACAGCTGCAACATGACTTGCCAATTTTTATACTCTATGCCCGACCGATGAAGGCAAGCATGCCGTATGCGTTCTTGACTACCTTATCCACCTGTGTTGCCACTTTCAGTGACTTGTGGACCTGTACTCCCAGATCTATCTGCCTGTCAATACTCCTAAGGGTTCTGCCATTTACTGTATACCTCCCACCTGCATTAGACCTTCCAAAATGCATTACCTCACATTTGACTGGATTAAACTCCATCTGCCATTTCTCTGCCCAAGTCTCCAACTGATCTATATCCTGCTGTATCCTCAGACAATCCTCATCATTATCTGCAACTCCACCAACATTTGTGTCGTCCAAAAACTTACTAATCAGACCAGCTACATTTTCCTCCACATCATTTATATATACTACAAATAGCAAAGGTCCCAGCTCTGATCCCTGTGGTACAACACTGGTCATATCCCTCCATTCAGAAAAACACCCATGAATAGATACCCTCTGTCTTCTATGACCGAGCCAGTTCTGTACCTATCTTGCCAGCTCACCTGTGATCCCGTGTGACTTCACCTTTTGTACCAGTCTGCCATGCAGGACCTTGTCAAAGGCTTTACTAAAGTCCAGATAGATAACATCCACTGCCCTTCCTTCATCAATCATCTTCGTCACTTCCTCAAAATGTGTAGATATGCAGCAAGACCTCGACAATATCCAGGGTTGGGCTGAGAAGTGGTGAGTAACATTCGCACCACACAAGTGCCAGGCAATGACCATCTCCAACAAAATAGATTCTAACCACCTCCCCTTGACATTCAATGGCATTACCATCACTGAATCCCCCACTATCAACATCTTAGGGGTTACCATTGACCAGAAACTGAACTGGAGTAGCCATATAAAACCGTGGCTACAAGAGCAGGTCAGAGGCTAGGAATCCTGAGGTGAGTAACTCACCTCCTGACTCCCCAAAGCCTGTCCACCATCTGCAAGGCACTTGCCTGGGTGGGTGCAGCTCCAAGAACACTCAAGAAGCTCGACACCATCCAGGCCAAAGCAGCCCACTTGATTGGCACCCCATCTACAAACATTTTCTCCCTCCACCACCGGCGCACAGTGGCAGCAGTGAGTACTATCTACAAGATGCACTGCAGTAATGCACCAAGGCTCCTCAGACTGCAGCTTCCAAACCTGCGACCTCTATCAACTAGACGGACAAGGGCAGCACTACATGGGAACACCACCACCACCTCCAAGTCACACACCATCCTGATTTGGAACTATATCGCCGTACCTCCACTGTCGCTGGGTCAAAATCCTGGAACTCCCTTCAGAACAGCATTGTGGGTGAACCTACCCCAAATGGACTGCAGCGGTTCAAGCTGTGAGGAGGGTGCAGAGAAGCTCCAGTGTGATTTGGACAGGTTGAGTGAGTGGGAAAATACGTGGCAGCTGCAGTATAATGTGGATAAATGTTATATTATCCACTGTGGTGGCAAAAACAGGAAGGTAGAATAATATCTGAATGGTGATAGATTGGGAAAGGGGGAGTTGCAGTGAGACCTGGGTGTCCTTGTGCACCGTCACTGAAAGTAAGCATGCATGTGCAGCAGGCAGTTAAGAAGGCAAATGGTATGTTGGCCTTCATAGTGAGAGAATTCGAGTACAGGAGCAAGGATGCCTTGCTGCAATTATACAAGGCCTTGGTGAGACCACATCTGGAATATTGAGTGCAGTTTTGGTCACCATATCTGAGAAAGGAATTTCTTGCTATGGACGGAGTGCAGCGAAGGTTCACCAGACTGATTCCTGGGATGGCAGGACTGACGTATGAAGAGAGATTGGGTCGATTAGGCTTGTATTCGCTAGAGTTTTAGAAGCATGAGAGGGAATCTCATAGAAACCTGCAAAATTCGAACAGGACTGGACAGACTAGATGCAGGAAGGATATTCCCAATGGTGGGGGGGGGGGGGGGGTGGGGTGGGGGGGGGGGGGGTGGTTCCAGGCCCAGGGTTCACAGTCTAAGGATAAGGGGTAAGCCATTTATGACTGAGATGAGGAGAGATTTCTTCACCCAGGGAGTGAACCTATGGAATTCTCTAACACAGAAAGCAGTTGAGGCCAAATCATTAAACATATTCAAGAAAGAATTAGATATAGTTCTTAGGGTTAATGGGATCAAGGGATACGGGAGAAAGCAGGAACAGGTTACTGAGTTTGGATGATCAGCCATGATCGTACTGAATGACAGAGAAGGCTCGAAGAGCCTAATGGCCTACTGCTGCTCCTATTTTTCTATCTTTCCATGTTTCTATCATACATCCTAGTGTCTATCTGTGTTCTCAGCTCATCTTCCTTTTTTGCTAGATTCATTGCATTGACGTATTTACCATTAAGTAGCGACAAACTCCTTTTATGTTTATTTTCTGGTCTTTCTTTCCTCTGCATTTCATATTGACTTTCTAATTTTTTGCTTTCCATTCCAGCTTTACTTCTCTTCCTTCTGAATATATGCTCAATTTTCCACACCCTATTGCCTATTGAAAACTTTTTCCAGAACAATCTTGGTGTTGGTGGTGGAAAGAACACAACTGTTGTCTCCTGAGCAAATGGTGTGGGAACATAGGAACATGGGAGCAGGAGTCGGCCATTCATCCCGTCGAGCCCGAACTAGGCAAACATGAGATTGCCGTATCCTCCAGGGCTTCAGAGATTAATAGGATGATACAGATAGGGCAGGAGCCGGAGAGAAAGGATTGGTCATACTGGATGTTTTAAAGAGGAGTTTGATCACCACCATTTTCAAAAGATGAAAATAATGTCTGAAGACTCTGAGTCGCTCATTATGTGAATCCGTTTTTGGCACAATTAATATTGCAAGACTTTAAAATTTATAAATGATATTAAAACTGGATTGAGTAAATTCAATACAACCAGATCCACCAATAATTGTATCTTATGAGAAACTGGCTTAGCAAATTACTGCATTGATGCAGTAAAAATACTCATTAAGTAAAAATGCATTGTGTTGGGTTAGTCCAGGAATAGAATACGGATCAAAATTAACTACACTGTTGCAATCAAAGAACCTGGTTAAATTAGTTACAGTACAGTGTGAGGTGCTGCCCTGCATCACATAGTGAGTGAACAACTGGACTTGGACCCTTTAATTATGAAGAACATACAAATAAGTTGTACTGAAAAACAGAAAATTCTGGAAACACTCAGCTGGTCAGGTAGTATTTTTGGAGAGAGAATAGAGAAATTAAATTGTATGTTCTTTATAAATTGGACAGCTCTATCAAAGAGTCAGCAGAGGTATGATAGGCAGAATGGCCTCTCGTGCTGTATCATTCAATGATTCTGAGTTTGTTGACATTGTAAAAGAAAAGCCATATAAGTGGACTGGTGAATTTTTAATCACAAAGAAACTTGATAAATTTGATCAAGGGGGATTGTTGATTGGGATGAATAAATCAAGACTTCAGAATTAGTTGTCATCATTTAAAAGAAAGAGTACATCTTGGCGGAATAGTCAATTCAAACAGAACCTTTCCACACAAATGACTATGGTCGAAGGCTATTCAGAGAAGCAATATATAAGAATTCAGTTGTAAACCTGTTATTATTCCGGAGAAAGAGGAGATAGACAGATGTCTTCAGAAACGAGGAATGTGAAGTTAAGCACAGTTAACAGATGAGCAGGAATACTGGACCCAAATGGCCTCTTATGTCCTTACAATTTCCTATATTCCAAAAACTGTTTTGAGTTCCTTGACCTTCCACATAATTACATGATAATTTCTCAAGTGATAGGTTTCAGCCGACTGTGTCACCTGCTTATTTAGAAACATAGAAGCATAGGAAGATGTAAGCCAGCTTAAAAAGAGTTCTCCAGTTCAATCTCACCTCCCAGCACTTGATCAGCAGCCCTGTAGGTTACAGCACCTCAAGTGCATATCAAAGTATTTTTAAATGCGATGTGCCTCTACCACATTTTCAGGCAGTGTATTTTAAACGTTCTCCACCTTCTGAGTGAAAAATTGCTCCTCAACTTTTCTCTAATCCTTCTGCCAAATACTTTAAATCTATGTCCCTTCATTATTGATCTCTCTGCAAATGGCAATAGGTCCTTCCTATTCACTGTATCCAGGCCCCTCATAATTTTATATTTTATTTAAAATATCTGCCCGGTGAAAGCTCAAGTACAACACTCTCAAGGTTGTGCTCCCATGTGCCCTTCTCCTTCTAGGTTATAGAAGTTTTGGGTTTCGGAGTTATTGTCGAAAAAGCCGTTGCAAGTTGTTGCATTGCATCTTGAAGATGGTACGCGTTGGAGCTATGGTACGCCGATGGCAGAGGGTGTGAATGTTTAAAGTGATGGATGGGGAGCCAATCAAGTGGGCTGATACACCCTGGATGATGTTGAATTATCTGAGCTTTTTTCAAGCTGGATTTCGTCTGGCAATTGGAGAGTATCCCATCTCCCTCCTGACTTGTGCCTTGTAATTGTGGACAGGCTTTGGGGAGTTAGAGGCTAACCATACAATACCTAACTTCGGACCTGCTCTTGTAGCCAAAGTATTTACGTGGCTGGTCCAGTTATGTTTCTGGTCAGTGGTGATTCCCAGGTTGTTGATGCTGGGGTATTTGACTTTGTAAAGCCATTGAATGCCAAGGGGAGGTAGTTAGACTCCATCTTGTTGGAGATAGTCATTGGTTTGAGATTATGTGCCTCAAATATTACTCGTTACTTATCTGCCCAAGCCTGACTGTTGTTTACATCTTGCTGAATGTGGGCACATATTGCTTCTTTATATGAGGATTTGCGAATGAAGATTTGCAATCATCTGCAATCATCCCCACTTCTGACCTGATAACGGAGGGAAGGCTGTTGATGGAGAAGTTGAAGATCTTTGGGCCTAGGATACTGCCCTGAAGAACTCCTGCAGTAATTTCCACGGCTGAGATGATTGGCCTTCAATTACATTGCAGCACTTCGTTCTCTCAGGTCCAACCCGAACATCATCATCAAATTTGTTGATAAGCATGGTGACATTGTTGTCTGGCTTACTGACTGTGACATAGTAGAGGCCGGACACCAACTCTCTGACACTTCTTCCTACCTCTACTTGAATCATGACCCCACTACTGAACATCAAGCCAATGTTTCCAGGACTGTCATGACCTCATCTCCTCTGGAGATCTTCCCTCCACGGCCTCCGTCCTCATAGTTCCCCAACCCTGGACAGCCTGCTTCTATGTCATTCCGAAAATCCACAAACAGGACTGCCCTGGTAGACTCATTGTTTCAGCCTGTTCCTGTCCCACTGACATGATTTCTTCCTATCGCAATTCTATTTTTTCACCCCCTGTCCATTCTCTTCCAACCTACATTTGCAACTCTTCTGATGTCATCTGTTACAGACAGGTAGGAAATGAAAGGGATGGTTTCCCTTTTCACCTCTCAACTGACCGCAGACTATGTTTTTATTAGAATTGTGTTTTAACCCTTGAGCATTTTAACGTTCAATAAACAGACAAATGACAGGTTTTCTGGTAGGTTTAAAGAAAGATAAATGTTTATTGAGAAAAAAACCTAAAAATTGGCAACTTCACCCACAAACACGCACACACATGCACACACATGAGAAAAGACAAAGATTAAAAGATAGCACGCATTTAGGTCTGGTATTTTTTAAAAAGAGTTTGTTGTGAAACCTTGTTTGTTTCCCAGGAGGAAAATTTGGATGATGCTGACCTGTTCTTCCTTTTCTCCTGGTTCACTGGACTCTAGCTTTGCAAAGTTTCAGGTGGAGGATGCTTTGCTGTAGAATTCCTTGGTTAAATTTTCGTCACTGTCAGAGGGTGAAGATCCTGTTTCAATCTCTCAGATGGGGAGATTTTCAAAGGTCACCTCTTCGTTTCTGCATCTAGATAGTTTTTAACGATGGTGTCTAACAGCGTCTCTTACTTGGCTGGAATAGATCTTTCTCTTCGTCTCCTGGCACCTGGCTTTTTTCTTCTGCTATGCTTTCTGCACAAAAAAGTCTCTTTGGTTTCTATCAGATGACCAAAGTTGCTTTCTCCTGGTGCTTTCAAACAATGTCTCTGAATGCGTGGCTATTGTTAGGCAATGATTTTTAAATTAAAAACAAGAAATGCTGGAAATGCTCAGCAGTTTCTGATGAAGGGTCACTGACCTGAAACATTAACTCTGCTTCTCTCTCCACAGATGCTGTCAGACCTGCTGAGTGTTTCCTGCATTTTTTCCCCAGATTTCCAGCAGCTGCAGTATTTTCCTTTATATTAATGATGTTTGAATGTTGCTCCATATTCAACGGATCATCCTGTGCCATTTCCACCACTTCCAGAGTGATACCACAACCAAACTTATCTTCCCCTCCCCTTCCTGTTCAGCATTCTGAAGGGACCATTCCCTCCGCGATACCCTGGTCTACTCCTCAGTCAACTCCAACACCTCCTCCGTTTGCTCCTGCACCTTTCCATGCAAGCACAGGAAATGCAACACCTGCCCTTAAACCTCCTCCCTTCTCGCCATCCAAGTTCCCAAACATTCCTTCCAAGTGAAACAGAATTTTCTTTATGCTTATTTCAGTTTAGGATACTGTATTCACTGCTCACAATGTGTCTCCTCTACATCGGGAGACCAAAGACAAACTGGGTGACCACTTTGTGGAACACCTCTGTTCAGTCCGCAAGCATGACTGTGAGCTTCCTGTCACTTGCCATTTCAATTCTCTACCTTGTTCCCACTCTGACCTTTCTGTCCTTGGTCTGCTACAGTGTTCCAATGAAGCTCAACACAAGCTCGAGGAACAGCACCTCATCTTTCAACTGGGCATGTTACAGCCTTCCTGACTCAACATAGAATTCAATCATTTTGGGTCATAACCTCTGCCCCCATTTTTTCTTAATTCATGATTTTTTTGCAGGGGTTTGTTTTCTCCCCCTCTTGTTTCTTTTTAAATCCCTTTAGTTTGTGTTTGGATAGCTGCCATCCTGCCATTCACACCTCATCCAGACACACCGTTATTTCGTTACTTGTCCCATTATATTCCCTTTGGGTTTGAACCATGAAACCTTTTGTCATTTAATCTCTCCTGCCCTCCACCTTATCACAGACCATCCCTTTTATTCTTATTCCCCCCACCCCCTACCTTACACTTGCTGAAAATCTATTACATTTCTAACTTTTGACAGTCCTGATGAAAGGTCTCAGACCTGAAACGTTAACTCTGTTTTTCTCTCCACAGGTGCTTCCTGACCTGCTGAGTATTTACCGCATTTTCTGTTTCTATTTTCAGATTTCCAGCATCTGCAGTACTTTGTCTTTGAACCACAACCATCTTCCTTTGTGTCATTGTCAGATGACCTATCTAGCACCGTGTTTACACTCCAACATTCTGACAGCCAACAAGAAGCCATATTGCTGTGATGCTAAAATTGGTGTGTGAGAGGGGAACAGTGAGAAGAAATCCCAAGAAGCGTAGGTGAGAGAACATAGCCCTGTTTCACGCCACTCAGGATGGGAAAGTGGTCTGATTAGGCATCGATATGTAGAATTGTGCCTTTCATATTGTCATGGAATGAGATGATGATACTTAGTAGCTTTGGTGGACATCTGATCTTTGTTAGTAGTCTGAAGAGACCACGCCTGCTGACTAGCTGAAAGGCTTTGGTTAGATCTATGAAGGCAATGTAGAGGGGCATCCATTGTTCATTGCATTTCTCCTGTAGCTGGCAAAGGGAGAACAGCATGTCAATAGTAGATCTCTCTGCTCAAAAGCTGTACTGTGCCTCAGGGTAAACACCCTCAGACAGCTTCTGGAGTCTGCTTAAAACGACTTGAGCGAAGGCTTTCCCCACTGTGCTGAGCAGGGGGATTCCATGGTATTTGTTGCAGTCACCATGGTCACCCTTGTATAATGCTATTGGGATCGCGCATCTCCTGTGGTACTGCTCCCTCATCCCAGCACAGGCAAAGCAGTTCATGGAGTTCTGGGACTATAGCAGGCTTGGCACACTTGATTATTTCAGGGGTAATGCCATCCTTTCCAGGGGCTTTTCCACTGGCTAGAGAATCGATGGCGTTACTGTGCTCCGATTTTGTTGGCTGTTCGTTCAGCTCATCCGTGACTGGCTGCTTTGAGGGCGGTATCAGTGACATCATTTCCCCTGGAGTACAGTTCTAGGTAGTGCTCTACCCAGCGATCCATTTGCTTGCTTTGGTCAGTGATCGTTTCCCCTGATTTAGACTTGAGGGGGAGGGGGCGATCTTCTTGATGGTTTGCCCAAAAGCTCTCTTAATGCCATCATACATTCCTCTGATGTTGCTGGTGTTGGAGGCCAACTGAATATGACTGCATAGGTGTTGCCAGTAGTCATTTGCGCAGCACCTGGCTGTTGTTTGCGCGGTGCTTCTGGCAGCTTTAAGTGCTAAGGATGTTAACTCCTTAGGGGCTTTCTTATAGTTCAGCAGTGCAGTGCGCTTAGTGGCTATGACACTTTCCAGCTCTTCAAAGTGAGATTGAAACCAGCCTGCATTCTGCTTCTCACGTTTGCCAAAGGTGGTCATTGCTGAGTCATAGATGGCGTCTCTGATGTGGGCCCACTTGGTCTCTGCATCCCCTGCAGGAGTGTTTTAAAGGGCTTTTTCAAGCAAGTTGAGAAACTTTTGTGACAGCTGTGGGTAAGAAATTTTGGTAGTTTTGATGCATGGGCGGCCATTCTGCTTGGAGTGATGTAACTTTTTTGGTTTGAGTCTAACTTTGCTGCATACCAGGGAATGGTTGGTGTTGCAGTCCGCACTGTGGAAGCTGCATGTGATTTGAACACTGTTTAAGGAGGCTTGCCTTGTGACGATGAGGTCCAGCTGGTGCCAAAGACATGATGCTGGGTGTCTCCATGAAACCTGGTGACAGGGTTTAGTTTGAAATAACGAGTTGGTGATGCAGAGGTTGTGGTAGGTACACAACTGCAGCAGTCTCTGTCCATTCAAATTGGTGTGTAAATGCACTCTTAAACTAAGAGAGCTGAGATCACCTCCAACAACCAGTGCCAAACAGCTGGCATAGTATAATTCCACAAAAGCAAAACACTGCTGATGCCAGAGATTGGAAGTAAAACTGAAAATGTTGGAAATACTCCACTGTTCTTGCAGCATCTGTGGACAGATAAACGTTTCAGGTCTGTGACCTTTCATCAATATAATTGCAGCCTGCTGATTTTTAAAAAGTCACCAATTAAACCTAGGCACTTAGTTTTGAGAATGTTAAATTTGTAACAAATTTGAAGTATCTATTTCGTCTGCAAATCCTCCCAAGCCTGCAACCTCTACCAGCTAAAAAGGAAGAAATAATTTGTATTTATGCAGTACATTTTACAACCTCAGGAGGTTCCTCAACACTTTAAAGCCAATGAATTCCTTTTGAAGTGTAGTTGCTGTTGAAACTTTGGGGAATGCAGCAGCCAATTGGTATCTAGCTCGAACAAACTGCTATCACATAAACAACCGGATCATTTTTAAAAAATTCATTCATGGGATGTGGGCATCGCTGGCCAGGCCAGCATTTATTGCCCATCCCTAATTGCCCTTGAGAAGGTGGTGGTGTGCTTCCTTCTTGAACCGCTGCAGTCCATGTGGGGTAAGTAGACCCACAGTGCTGTTATGAAGGGAGTTCCAGGATTTTGACCCAGCAACAGTGAAGGAACGGCGATATAGTTCCAAGTCAGGAAGGTGTCTGGCTTGGAGGGGAACATGCAGGTGATGGTGTTCCCATGCATTTGCTGCCCTTGTCCTTCTAGTTGGTGGAGGTTGTGGGTTTGGAAGGTGCTGTCGAAGGAGCTTTGGTGCAATGCTGCAGTGCATCCTGTAGATGGCACACACTGCTGCCATTGTGTGTCGGTGGTGGAGGGAGTGAATGGTTGTAGATGGGGTGCCAATCATGCGGGCTGCTTTGTCCTGGATGGTGTCGAGCCTCTTGAGTGTTGTTGGAGCTGCACCCTTCCAGACAAGTGGAGAGTATTCCATCACACTCCTGCCTTGTGCCTTGTAGATGGTGGACAAGCTTTGGGGAGTCAGGCGGTGAGTTACTCGCCACAGGATTCCAAGCCTCTGACCTGCTGTTGTAGCCACGGTATTTATTTGGCTACGCCAGTTCAGTTTCTGGTCAATGGTAGCCCCTAGGATGTTGATAATGGGGGATTCAGCGATGGTAATGCCATTGAATGTCAAGGGGAGATGGTTAGATTCTCTCTTGTTGGAGATGTCATTGCCTGGCACTTGTGTGGCACGAATGTTACTTACCACTTATCAGCCCAAGCTTGGATATTGTCCAGATCTTGCTGTATTTCTACACGGACTGCTTCAGTATCTGAGGTGTCACGAATGATGCTGAACATTGTGCAATCATCAGCGAACATCCCCACTTCTGACCTTATGATTGAAGGAAGGTATTTGATAAAGCAGCTGAAGATGGATGGGCCTAGGACACTACTCTGAGGAAGTCCTGCAGTGATGTCCTGGAGCTCAGATGATTGACCTCCAACAACCACAACCATCTTCCTTTGCGTCTGGTGTGACTCCAGCCAGCAGAGGGTTTTCTCCCGATTCTCAATGACCTTAGTTCATTATCATCTAATCACCTTATCATCTAACCATGGTGCAGCTAGCTGTAGGATAAGTATTGGATAAGGGAAGCTAGTGATTGGGAATAGCATCACCTCTAAGTCATACATCATCTTGACCAGGTGATATAACACCATTTCTAATGCGCAAAAGTGCTGGAACTCCTTACCTAATAGTGTTGTAGCAGTGTCTTTGCTACAGAGACTGCAGCAGTTTAGGATGAAGGCCTACTACCAAACTCTCAAGGCAAATTTGGGATGGGCATGTAATGCCTGCTTTTTAAGCGTTGCCCATATCCCGAGAAGAATTAAAAAAAGACTCTCTTAAATTTTAACTTGAGTTTCCTGCAAAGTAGAATATTGCACATGGCTCCATTGTCACTGAGCAGAATAGCTCAGGCAGTATTTCTGGATGTGCATCACTCTACATACCTTGTTATTTATTCTAGGGATGAGGAGGATGATGGCAAGGTCATATTTCTTGTCTATCCTCCGTTGTCCTCAGAAGGTGATGGTGGGCCTTCTCCATGAACAGATGCATTCCTTTGCAGATTTAAAAAAATTCGTTCATGGGATGTCGGCATCACTGGCTAGACCAGCATTCATTGCCCATCCCGAATTGCTCTTGAGAAGGTGGTGGTGAGCTGCCTTCTTGAATTGCTGCAGTCCACATGGGGTAGGTACACCCACAGTGATGTTAGGAAGGAAGTCCCAGGATTTTGATCCAATGACAGTGAAGGAATGGTGATATAGTTCCATGTCAGGATGGTGTCTGGCTTGGAGGGGAACTTGCAGGTGGTGGTGTTCCCAAGTATCTGCTGCTGTTGACCTTCTAGGTCATGGAGGTCACTGATTTGGAACGTGCTATCGAAGGAGCCTTGGTGCATTGCTGCCATGCATCTTGTAGATGGTACATGCTGCTGCCACTATATGCCGGTGGTGGAGGGAGTGAATGTGCGCGGGTAGCTGACGCCATTGCCGGGGACGGAAATCCCGCCCCCTCCACGTGATTGGAGGAGGCACCCGCCCTGGTATTTGAATGTGCCTCTACACTTCAGATCGTGGCTGCTCGGGTGGTTGAACCACCAAATAGGTGGCGGGCTTCTAAAATTCAGCTCTATGACTCCATAGTGTTAGGTCGGGATTTCCGGTGTTTTCTAAGAGAATCTAAGATAAAAGTGCCATAACATAAAGTGTTGGTATATCCTGCTGAATTCTGAAAGATTGTTGGTGCTAAGAATTCTGAGATCTGCAGATAGCAGTCAGAATGCAAAAGATTTTCTTCATGCCCAGAGCTTCACAGAGTGAGTGTATTCGTTCAAATTAGGACAAATTAAAACATAAGCTGTATGAAGTATTATTAGGGTTTATCAGTATTTGTAAAGTATACTAATAATAGTAAGGTATGTTAGGATTGGCAAAGCTTTATTAGCATTGATAAGGTTTATTACCAATAGAAATGTTTACATATCTGTATATTCAAGAAAAGTATCACTTTAGTTGTAGCTGTTACTAACATATAAAAAACACAGTACATTCTATTATACATAGGAATTATTCTAAGTTAATTAAGAAAGTAATTCAAGTAAATTAACTGATAGCATAAGTAACAATGGCAGGACAGGTGTTATATTGCAACTGTGGTATGTGGGAGCTCCTGGATGCCAAGGTGATTCAGGACAAACACATCAGCAGAAAGTGAAAGCTGCTCAAAGAATTCCTGATCAGGATTATTGATCTGGAAGCTGAACTACCAACACTGCGCAACAAAAGGGAGGGGAAGAAATACCTGGACGCTTTGTTCCAGAAGATGGTCACACCTCTTCGAACAGGGTCGGCTGTTTTGGTCAGCAGTGAGGGAAAGGAGGATGTGACCTTGATTGAGACAGGTAAAGGAACTGAGCAAAGAGTATTGGAGGAGCCTCAGACTTTGCAGTTGTCAAACAGGTTTGAAGTGCTCTCAAGCTGTGTGGACGAGCAGACTTGAAGCCATACAAGTCGGGGGAGCAAAGAGGAATGTAGTGGTTGTAGTGGATAGTATAGGAGGATTGGCACTGTTCTGTGCAGCTGAAAGCGTGAGTCCAGAAGGTGGTGTTGCCTACCTGGTGCCAGGGTTTGGGACATCTGCTCAGGGCTGGACAGGAACTTGGAGTGGGAGGGGGAAGATCCATTTGTCGTGGTGCATGTAAGTATCAATGACATAGGGAAGACTAGGAAAGCGGTTCTGCTTGGACAGAATGAGGAGCTAGGCACCAAATTGAAGAGCAGAAACTCAAGAGTAATAATCTGTGGATTAATTACCAATTAATTACCACGTACCAATTGGCAGAGGGCACGGACGATTAGTGAAATGAATAAGTGGCTCAGAGACCGGTGTGGAAAAAGTGGCTTTTGGTTCGTTGGGCACTGGCACCAGTACTGGCGAAAGTGGGGGCTGTACCTTTGGGACAGTCTACACCTGAACCATGCTGGGACCAGTGTTTTCGTAAACAATATAACTAGGGAAGTAGAGAGGGCTTTAAACTAAACAAGGGGGGAGAGGCATCAAGCTTAGATAGATGTAACAAATGAAGGGGTCGAATCAAGGCAGGAGAGCAGAATAGTAGTATGGGAAGTGAGGGTCAGAGAATGGCAGGAAGGGGCAGAGAGAAAAAACCTAAGATCACACTAAGATCAGACTAGATGTTACATAGATAACAAAAAGATTAAACTAAAGGCTCTGTATGTCAATGCACATAGCATTCATAACAAAGTAGATGAACTGATAGTGCACATTGAAGTGAATAAATATGATCTGATAGCCATTACGAAGATGTGGTTGCAGAATGACAAGGATTGGGTCCTGAATATTGAGGGGTATATGACATTCAAGAAGGACAGGAAGCTAGGTAAAGGTGGAGGGGTAGCACTGTTAATCAAGGATGGCATTGATGCAATAATTAGAGATGCCCTTGGTTCAAGAGATCAGGATGTAAAATCTGTTTGGGTGGAGATGAGGAATACTAGGGGAAATAAGTTACTAGTAGGAATGGTGTCCAGGCCCCCTAACAGTAATCACAATGTAAGACGAAATATACAAGAAGAAATATTGTTTGCTTGTAATAAAGGGATGGCAATAATCACGGGTGATTTTAATCCACGTATAAATCAGAACAATCAGATTGGCAATGGTAGCCTGAATGATGAGTTCATAGAATGCTTTCGAGGTAGTTTCACAGAGCAGCACGTTCTGGAACCAACCTGAGAGCAGGTTATTTTAGACTTGGTTTTGTGTAATGTGACAGGATTAATTAATGACCTCCGTGTAATGGCAGCTGTGGGGAGCAGCGACCACCATATGATTGAATTTTACATCCAGTTTGAAAGAGAGAGGAGTGGGTCTTAGACTAGTATACTAAACTTAAACAAGGGCAATGATGTGGACATGAAAGCTGAGTGAGCTGAAGTGAACTGAGTTACTAGGCTAGGAGCTAGATCAATAGAGAAGCAGTGGCAGACATTTAAGGGGATATTTCAGAATACTTAGAATAAGTATATTCCTACTATAAAGAAACATTCTAAGGGGAAGACCCACCATCCGTGGTTAACCAAAGAAGTTTAGGAAAGCATAAAACATAAAAAAATATATCATTGTGCAAAGATGAGTGGCAGGTCAGATAATTGGCCAGAATATAAAAAGCAGCAGAGAATGACTAAAAGGTTAATCAGGAGAAAGAAATTAGAGTCTGAGAGGAAGCTAGCTAGAAATGTAAAAACAGATAGCAAGAGTTTCTACAGGTGTTTAAAAAGTAAAAGAGTAAGTAAAGTGAGTGTTGTTTCTTTAGAAAGTGAGAATGGGGAGTTAATATTAGATAATAAGGAAATGATGAAATGAACAGATATTTTGCATATGTTTTCACTATAGAGGATACAAAATCATTCCAGTAGTAGGTATACATCAGGAGGTGGAAGGAAGAGAGGTACTTGATGAAATTACAATCACCAGGGAAATGAAAAAGAGCAAACTGATGGAGCTGCAGACTGACAAGTCCCCGGGTTCTGATGGGCTTCATTCTAGTGTCTTAAAAGAGGTTGCTAATGAGGTAGTAGATGCATTGGTGCTAATTTTTCAAAATTCGCCGGGTTCTGAAAAGGTTCCATCAGACTGGAAATTAACGAATATAACCTTTCTATTTAAGAAGGGTGGGGACAGAAAACAGGTAACTATAGGCCAGTTAGCTTGATGTCTGTTTTGGGAAAGGTGTTAGAATCGATCATTAAGGAGGCCATAGCAGGGCACTTGGAAAAACTCAAGGTAATCGGGAATAGTCAGCATGGTTTTATGAAAGCAAAATCATGTTTAACCAATTTATTGGAGTTCTTTGATGGAGTAACATGTGTGGTATATAAAGGGGAGCCTGTTGATGTACAGTACTTGGATTTTCAGAAGGCATTTGACAAGGTGCCACATAAAAGATTATTGCACAACTTAGGAACTCATATTAGCATGGAAAGTAGATTGGCTGGCTGGCAGAGAACAGAGAGTATGCATAAATGGGCACTTTTCTGATGGCAGGATGTGATGAGTGGAGTCCCACAGGGGTCTGTGCTGGGTTCTCAACTTTTTACAATTTATATCAATGACTTAGATACGGGGAGTGATGGCATGGTAGCTAAATTTGCAGTTGACACAAAAATGGGTGGGAAAGTATGTTGTGAAGAGGACATAAGTAGGTTGCAGACCAATATAGGTAGGGTGAATGAGTGGGCAAAAACCTGGCAGATGGAGTATAATATGGGAAAATATGCAGTTGTTCAGGTTGGCAGGATGAATAAAAAGGCAGACTATTACTTAAACGGAGAATGACTGCAGATTCCAGGGTGCAGAGGAATCTAGGTACTATTGTGCATGAGTCACAAAAACTTAGGTACAGCAAGTCATAAAGTAGGCTAATGGAATGCTATCCTTTATTATGAGAGGAATTGAAAATAAAAGTAAGGATGTTATGCTTCAGGTATACAGGACATTGTTGCGACCACATCTCGAATACTGTGTGCAGTTCTGGTCTCCTTATTTAAGGAAGATGTAAATGTATTGGAGGCAGTTCAGAGAAGGTTTACTAGATTGATACCTGAAATGAGTGGGTTGCCTTATGAGGAAAGGTTGTACAGACTGGGCTTATTTTCACTCGAAGTTTAGAAGAGTGAGGGGAGACTTGGATTGAAGTATATACGATCCTGAACGGTCTTGACAAGGTGGGTGTGGAAAGGATGTTTCCTCTCATGGGTGAGTCCAGAACTAGAGGGCACAGTTTTGAAGTTGGGAATCGCTCTTTTCGGGTAGTATTGGGGAGACATTTTTTCTCTCAGAGGGTTGTGCGACTTTGGAACTTCCTGCTTCAGAAGGTGGTGGAGGCGGATTCTTGTCAGGCAAGGGAATCAAAGGTTATCGGGGGTAGATGGGAACGTGGAATTCGAGACACAAACAGATCAGCCTGATCTTATTGAATGGTGGAACAGGCTGCAGGGGCCGAATGGCCTACTTCTGCTCCTAACTCGTATGTTTGTATGTCTCTATGTTGGTTATCAGGGCCACAAACTAAGAGATAATATATGACCAGAGTGACATAAAGGATAGCCACATTTATCTGGTATTGTCAAGTTTTCCTGTTATTCAGTGCTGGGAAAAATAAAGTGAGTGACCAGCTAGTAAGCAAGTTTGGTTCTTTGTCTGTTTATTAAAATGACTTCATTGTAAGTTCTTGACATGTCTGTTTGAGGTGATTGACAGATAATTGTGAATGTTTTGCAATAGAATGAACCATCAACCTTCTGGGGGTTACCATTGACCAGAAATTTAATTGGACCAGCCATATAAATACTGTGACTAGAACAACAGGTCAAAGGTTGGGAATTCAGCAGCGAGTAACTTACCTCCTGACTTCCCAAATACTCTCCACCATCTACAAGGCACAAGTCAAGAGTGTGATGAAATACATTCCACTTTCCTGGCTAATTGCACCTTCAACAACATTCAAGAAGCTTGACACCAGCCATGGCAAAGCAGTCCACTTGATCGGCACCCGATCCACCACCATAAACATTAATTCCAGGAATGTGTGCCATCAGCAACATGCGCTGCAGCAAATCAGCAAGGCTCCAGAACAGCACCTTCCAAACCCATGACCTCTCTCACCTAGAAGGAGAAGGGCAGCAGACGCATGGGAACACCACAACCTGCAAGTACACCTCCAAGATGTCAAGGCAGCATTTGACCGAATGTGGCATCAAGGATCTCTCCTCAAATTAAAGTCAATTGGTATCAGAGGGAGAACTGAGAACTGAATCAGAGGTCTGTAGAGTGTGAAGAAGAGAGTTTGGTAAGTGAGTGGATTTTAAGGGTTAATCTCTCAAGACCAGTGTTTGTTTTGTTTGTTTACATCTGACATTCCTGTTTCAGCTAAGAGGTAAGTGAGGTTTCTTGCAATTTTAAACAGGGGTATATAAACACTCTATGAGTAGCTGCAGCTAGTTAATTAGCTAGGTAGCTTAAGCTATTTTCTGAGCTCGAGCAGAACTCTGGCAGAGCTGACAAAGTATTGTTTTCAGAGTATAAATTCAGGTGACTCTCAGTGCTGCTTGTCTGCATTGAGTGCTGCTGGAGGGCACAGAGTGTGAAGAAGGGAGTTTAGTAATTGAGGGAGTTTGGTAAAGAAGGGAACGATAAGTTAAGAAAAAAATAAATGTGAGTGAAGAGTGTAAAGTGGGAGATTGGTGCATGAAGGAGTGGTTCCTTTCTTTCTTTCTTCAACCTTTTTTCAGGCGTCAGTAGCTGCCTCTCTCTTCGGTACAGGGGAAGAGGCTGGTTGGTGAGTAACTGGTAAGTTATTTTACTTCTCATTGTAACACAAACATTTCGAAGTTAGTTATGGCAAGTCAGCTCAGCCAAGTGGAATGTACGTCCTTCAGTACGTCGGAAATCATGGATGCACCACATGTCCGAAATGAACACATCTGCAGGAAGTACAACCAGCTGCAGAAGCTTAATCTCCAGGTTTCGGAACTCGAGCAGCAGCTGGAGTCACTGTTGTACATCCACAAGGCAGAGGACTATGTGGATAGCAGATTTAGGGAGGTTTGGAACATGCAGGCAGAGAGGGAATGGGTGACCACCAGGCAGTCTACGAGAACCAGGCGGGCAGTGCAGGTGTCCCCTGAGTCTATCTTGCTTGCTAATTGTTTTTCCATTTTGGATCCTGGTGAAGGCGATGGTTCCTGAGGGGAGAGCAGCCAGATCAAAGTCCATGGCACCATGGGTGGCTCAGCTGCACAGGAGGCGAGAAAGAAGATGGTCAGGGGATCAGACAGGCGTTTCTGTGGCAGTAAACGTGACTCCAGGATGGTGTGTTGCCTCCCTGTCGCCAGGGTCAAGGATGTCACGGAGCAGCTGCAGGACATCCTTCAGGGGGAGGGTGAACAACCAGAGGTCGTGCTCCACATTGGTACCAATGACATAAGTAGGAAGAGTGTTAAGGTCCTGAAAGCAGATTTTAGGGAGTTAGGAAGGAAATTAAAAAGCAGGACATCCAAAGCAGTAATCTCAGGATTACTCCCAGTGCCACGTGCTAGTGATCATAGGAATAGGAAGATTGATCGATTGAACACGTGGCTGGAGAATTGGTGTGGGAGAGAGGGCATCAGATTTCTGAGGCATTAGAACCAGTTCTGGGGCAGGTGGGACCTGTAGAAGGTGGACGGGCTACACCTTAACAGGTCCGGCACAAACAACCTCACAAGGAGATTTGCTAGTGCTGTTGGGGAGGGTTTAAACTAGCTTGTGAAAGGGATGGAAACCTGAGGGATAGCCCAAATTGGAAAGAAGTAAAGCTGGTAACAGGAGGTAGAAAATTAGCAAGTGACATTAGAAGGCAGGCAAAAAAACGCGAGCATCAACGAGGCTTAGAATGCAGAATGTCAAGAAGACAAGGCTAAAGGCACTCTACCTGAATGCACGCAGCATTCACAACAAGGTAAGTGACTGAAAGGCCCAGACAGAGGTAAATGGGTATGATCAAATTGCCATAATGGAAACATAGCTACAGGGTGACCAAGACTGGGAACTGAATATTCAAGGATATTCGACATTTAGGAAGGACAGGCAAAACGCAAAAGGAAGCGGTGTTGTGTTGATAATAAGGAATGGGATCAATAATCATGGATGATTTCAATCTGCATATAGACTGGGTAAATCTCATGAGCACTAATGTTATAGAGGGTGAGTTTCTGGAGTGTGTTAGTGTTGGTTTTCTAGAGTAGGATGTTGAGGAGCTGACTAGAGAACAGGCTATTTTGTATAAGTATTATGTAATGAGAAATAGCTAATTAATAATTGTGTTGTAAAAGAACATTTAGGAATGAGTGGCCATAATATGATAGAATTTTACATTATGTTTGAAAGTGAGGTAGTTCAATCTGAAGTCAGGCTGTTAAATTTGAACAAAGGAAATTATGAAGGTATGAGGGGCAAATTAGGTGGATTGGGAAATACAGTAAAAGGTATGACAGTACATAGGAAATGGATAGTCTTTAAAGCAATATTACATAGTTTACAGCAAATATACATTCCTTCAAGGCACAAAAACCTCAAAAGTAAAGGCAGTCAACCATGGATAACAAAGGAAGTTGTGGATTGTAGAAGATTAAAACAAAAGACCCTCAAAGTTGCCAGAAATAGTAGAAAACCTGAGGATTGGGAGGATTTTAGAATTCAGCAAAAAAGGACGACGAAACTGATAAAGAAAGGGAGAATAGAATATGAATGTAAGCTAGCAAAAAATATAAAAACGGACAGTAAAAGCTTCTATAGGTATGTAAAATGGAAACGTTTGGCGAAGACAGATGTGGACCCATTAAAGGCGGAGTCAGGAGAAATTATCATGGGAAATAGAGAAGTTGCAGTAAAGCTAAATGATTACTCTGTATCTGTCTTCACTCAGGAAGATGAAAGAAATCTCCCAGAAGTAGAGATGCAAGGGATTAGGATGAATAAGGAATTGAAGAAAATTAGTATTAGTAAGAAGGTTCGATTGGAGAAATTAATGGCGCTGAAAGTTGATAAGTCCCCAGGACCTGATATTCTACATCCAGAGTTTTGAAAGAGGTAGCTATGGAGAAAATGGATGCATTGGTGATCATCTTCCAAAATTCTATAGATTCTGGAGTGATTCCTGCAGATTGGAAGATACCAAATGTCACCCCACTATTTAAGAAGGGAGGGAGTGAGAAAACAAGGAATTACAGACCTTTCAGCCTTACATCAGTCGTTTTTTTTATTCATCCATCCAAGCCAGTGGAGAGTATTCCATCACACTCCTGATTTGTGCCTTGTAGATGGTAAGGGTTTGGGGAATCAGGAAGTGAGTGATATGCCACTGAATTCCCAGCCTCTGACCTTCTCTAGTAGCCACAGTATGTAGGCATCTGCTCCAGTTCAGTTTCTGATCAATGGTAACCCCCAGGATGTTGATAGTGGGGGATTCAGTGATGGTAATGTCGTTGAATGTCAAGGGAATATGGTTATATTTTCTCTTGCTGGTTCTCTTGTTCTCTTGTGATTGTTGGAGGTCGATCATCTCAGTCCCAGGACATTGCTGCATGAGTTCCTCAGGGTAGTACCCTAAGCCCAACCACCTTCAGCTGTTTCATCAATAACCTCTTCATCATAAGGTCAGAAGTAGGGGCATTTACTGATGATTATACGATACTCATTACCATTTGCAGTTCCTCAGATACTGAAGCAGTCGTGCCTGCATGCAGCAAGACCTAGATATCATTCAGTCTTGGGCTGATAAGTGGAAGTAATATTCATGCCACGCAAGTGCCAGGCAATGATGATCTCCAACAAGAGAAAATCTAACCAGTTCGGCTGCTGTAGCATTAAACTGTCCCTTCAGTGATGAACACAACAAATACCAATCATTTGTTGGGAAAGAAAAGCTTTTCTTATTTTGTTTTGGAACTAATTTGGCTTGACGCTTTGTAGAATTTTGAGAGAGGAATAATACAACTTCTTCAGTTCACATTAGCTCGGAACTCGCTCTGCTTAAAACCAGTCTCTGCCAGCTAGTTTAAAAAGTCAAACTGCAACATCGAATCACGTGACCTCTCTCTCCAGCTGCTGTTGCTTGGCAACCAGAATGCAACTGGCAGACTGAGTCTCCAGAACTTTCTATGCCTTAAAGGTGCACTGATCTTTTACCATCTTAAAGACATGCACAATATTCCTGAGGAGAAAAAAAAACAAGATCATGACCGTGTATTATCTTAGTTTCCTGTGATTTCCTTGTCTCTGTTAGCTCTCTCTCTGTCACCGAACTAATGGCTTATTAACTGTCAGTGGTCTGGTCCTGCATGCAGTTCTAATGTTTTTATAGCTGTATGAAATGGATGAGAAGCTGTTAAAGTGCACTCTTTGTTTTGGCAAAGGAAGAGAGAGAAGGGTTCCTTTAAGGGGGAATGGGAGGTAATGATACTCAGCATTGTCAATTTGATTGTTCCTATGGGTTAAAAACTCGAATACCACCCTTTTCTTCACGCCATACTTGTGAGAGTCTGCTGTTTTAAGTTTAGCAGATTTAAATGAAGAACCAAGACCACTCTTGCACTTTATTTCCTTTTTTCTTTCTTTCATAATAAGTTGTTCAGTTGAATGAGCGGTGCAGAAATTATGTGGATAATGTATGTGCATAAGTTTTAATATGCTTTCTTCCCTAAAGGGTGGTTGCGCAAAATGGGTGTCAGTACATTTAAAAAAAATGAATTTCACAATCAGGAATTTGAGTTGCATCAAAAGGAAGGTTTACACTAAACTGAATGTTTAATTTATAAGATTCGCATTGAGACTTCTGGGCAAGTATCACGACACAATTGTATTGTGATAAACGTGTGGGAATTTTAATCCAGGTATGAATTCATGCATGTGAGAACAGGACAATTTTTAATGTTGGATACTGCTAATTTGAACTTTGGAAATAGTTTGGGTCTGAAACAGTCAGCGTGTTTTAAGTGCAAATTGTTGAAAGGTGGAGAATTTAACAAAATGATCTAAAAAGTTTGATTTTGAATTTTGAAACATTGTCAGAGGAAAGTGTTCTGAAATACAAATTTTTCATTTGTTTGAAAAGTATGTGTTTAGACTATTCCATAACTTGTGGTTTGTTCTGTCTTCATAGGAAAAGGGATGGTGACATCATCACTGGTCCATCTGAGAACATTTGCCCCACCCACCTTCAGACTAGCAGAAATTTATCTCTTTCTGCAAGCAGTTTAAGCTAATCATGCACCTTTCAAAATTAATTGCAACAAGATTGCTGACAGCTTCAGGAATTTGATCAGACACCTACAATGAATTGAAGATGATGAATAAAATTCGATTATTTTGAGTTGGTATTCTAACCTGAAATTTAAAGAAATTTAAGGTAAACAATAAAACCACACACACGGTCTTGGTGTTTCTGTTTGGACAACAGTAAATATTGGACTAAATCTGAAAACATCACTGTGTGTCAGCTCAGAAGTTTGGTACAAGTATATCCTGTGCAGCTAGATTGTGAATGGAAAAATCTTAAAGTGATGGGATTGGTATTTTATTTTCCAGGAATGCTGCATGGGGTGACACCACTCCCAATGGCCTCAAGTCAAACTACATGACTCACATTCTGTTTCTGCAAACAGGAGCACCAGCAGCAGATTTCTTAATTATTTTGTTTCAGGTAAACCACTAGAGAAATGGCAGCATGGTGGGTAGCAGTAACAATGATCGCCATCCTGGTTACTGTGGCAACATTGGAGATGCCCACCGTAAATATCAACAGAACCACTTGTCTGCATCTAGGACAGTATGTGCAACTGCTTAAAGGAGGGAACACTTCGAAGGTGTCCAACACCAGAGTGAACATCATGGCAGGATGGAATAATCTGTCTCCATTTGTTTGAGAATTCAAAGGAAAGAGCCTGTGACTTCTTGGTTCGGGACTTGGTAGATAATGTTGCTTTGGATATCAAAGATATAAAACATACATCAGGCTGTGAAAAGATAATATCTTATTAATTTGCACGAAGAAAGGCAGGGGGCTGAATTTTATCAGTGCACTGTGCTGCACAGCAGCCTTCTGACATGGAAGTGACGCCACACAGATCCCGCGATATTATGCACAGCGCCTGAATTAAATAGAGGGTGCAGAGCGGCCACCCCCGATGAACCCGGCAATGGTGACCAGCGTCACTATGCGGGCTAAGCTTTATGCCCTTAGCAAAGATTTAAAATTTTAAAGGTACAGGAAATAATTATGAGGAGATGGAGGACCTTTCCCAAACCCTCCAATGATCTCTTCATTGCCCGATATTAACAAAACTTACTTTATTCCCTACCTGAGCTTCCCCCCCTCCACAACATTCTTACATTTGCCTCTTAACCCCTTCCCACCATCCCCACAGTCAATAGTAAGTGTTTTCCTGGGCCCCAACCCTGATAATTTTAATTCTCCCCACTCCCCATCAGTGTCTCACCTTGGTACACTGTATGCAGTTTCGAAGGCACGCAAATTACGATCGACAGCTGAAAAATCAGTGTGGGATGGTTGCTGTCAGCAGGGGATATGGGGATAGCGTGGGAAATAGGCATTAAAGTGGATGATGAGCCATGATCATTTTGAATGGTGGGGCAGGCTCGATGGACTGAATGGCCCTCTCCTGCTCCTATGTCCCTATGTTCCTATGTAAGTTCATTTGCATCTGATTTATGTTAATTTACATATTTAGATGAAAGCCCCGTCGCCAATTGGCAGGGTGGGGGTGGGGTTGCCACACCGCGGCCCCCCGCCACTGGTAATATGCATCCGGCCCTTCTCAACATCATGTGTCACACCGAGGTGCCCCTACCACCGGTAATATGCGCTGGGCCCTTCTCCAGTTCGGGGGTCGAGGTGGGCCTCTCCTTGCAAAAGTTTACGCGCCCCCCTGCCACGATCCATGGCATTGAGAGGCTGGTAAAATTCAGCCCAGAAACTGATAGTTACATGACCTATAACGGGGGGAGTGGAGAATACAATCAAGTTCCTGACGATTGTGCCTCAAGAAGATGCCAATGGTACTTATTCAGGGGAATATAAATTCATATCCATGGAGGTGGTGAGGGGTGACTTGATGTATCAAGTAAGATCCTGGGGGTAGAAAGCTCCAGGTTCAAATGGTACCCTTTTGATGACAACATGAGAATGTTGTACTGAGTTGCAGCATTGCTTCATCTGCTCTTGTAATACTCTGAAACCCATCAGTAATCACTCTGCCATAGTGGTATTGGTCAGCCTTCTTGAAAAAGCCTTTAAGGCAGTGCAAACCTCCCCTATGCAGTGGTGCTTTTTGACAGACAGGACAAGGTTCTTACATGGAGGATAGGAGTGTGAAAGTAACTACACTTTCTGCTTACGGAACACTGACTCGTTTACGGTGGGGGATTTCCAACTTGTGGACATGGCCCTCGTGGAATGTATTCAGCACATGGTGGGATGGTTCACTAAGCATTGACAATGTCCAAGGAAGAATAGCCCAGAAAGTGGTGCAAAGGGCCCTAGCCACCACGAGGAGGTTTATGGAGCAAAGCTATCAAGCAATCACGAGGGGTAGGGCGCAGGTGAACCGAGCCAAAGGATTGGCTAGAGTATTGGAGGATTCGGCCTGCAATAGAGCTAAAATGGCAAGAATGCAGTTTTACTGGTGGGAAGAGGGAAGGATCGCTGCAGTCATTGCGTCCATTGTGGTCCTGTTAGTTGGTCTCTGTATTTGTTGCTACCAAAGGCTGATGGTATCCCAAGCGATGCAGATGGTGATATCGGCCAACAAGGGGAACACCATAGTTGAAGCCCCTCTCCCAGGGAATATAAAACTTGGGAACATTTATGAGGATTTTGCTATCAAAGGGGATGATGGTTCTGGGTCCAGCCGAGGTCAAGAGGACTTCGGTGCAGCAGTAAGCGAATGGTAGACCAGGAGATGTGAAGCCCACTGAACTCCAGTAGGATCCCTGCAGCAATTGGTGAATGGAATATTTCAGGAATGTCCTGCCTGGGTTAGGTGGCATGCCTAACCAGGGGTCCAAAAAGCGGGACTGAAGTGGGACCAGAATTCTACATTAGTAGAATTAGTATTAGAATTTAGTAATAAGTTTAGAAGAATCACTGCAGGTGTGTAGAGCCAGGGAATGATGGGATACTTGACCACTGTTCTGGGAAGTTGTACAGCTCAGCACCTAATTGCCTCCACATCTGTGCAAACATGCCCCCCTTGCTTCACTAATCAGAGTTAAAGGTGAGACTGGAAACGGGACAGGATGCCATAAACTATGGGAGGTGGCAGCTTCAAGGTTTTGGAGGAGATAGCAGGAGAATGTTAATGGGGAATACAATCCAGTTTATTGATCAAACTGCAGGCCTAGAATATGTTGGGGTAGTGTAAACGAATGAGCAATGGTGATTGTATCCTATAAATGTGTCTTTCAAGTTTTATTTCACTGAGAACACGTTTGGGTGAACCAGAGGGTTCTCCCTCGCATAAGCTTGACAAAATAAAGTTCTTATTTGCTTTAATTCTGTGGACTCGAGAGTGGTTATACTTTCTCCACAACAAAGGGGAAGGTGTGTGATAGGACAAAGGGCCAGAGAGATTAACTGACAAGGAGGTCATGGGTCAAAGGCAAAGCAAGTGTGCTAATGGTGTGATGAAAGACAAAGCATTAGTGCAGAGTGTTAATGACAGACTAATGAACAGCCCTAGCCAAAAGCACAAACATGAAAAACCTAGTTTAAGGCAGGCACATGGCAAATAATGATAAAATGAAATAAAATAACATGATAGTAAAAAAGGGGCCAGTAATGCTCTGAAATTGTTGAACTCAATATTCAGTCTGGAAGGCTGAAGAGTGCCTAATAGGGAACGAGGTGCTGTTCCTCGAGCTTGAGTCGCTCATCAGACAATTTCAGATCTCTGCTCTGCTGTTATAGCAATGCTGATGATATGACTAATCCAGTTAAGCTTCTGGACCATGGTGACTTTCAGGATGGTGAGTTCAGTGAAGGTAATGTAGTGGAAGGTGAGGCCTAGGGCTCTTTTCCATTTGCACACAGTCATTGCTTTATAGTCACGTGGAATAGACCATACCCAACACTTTGTAGACCAAGACTGGATGTTGTCCAGGTAATGTTGCAGGATGCAGTGGATTGCTTCATTACCGGATGAGTTGTGAATAAACCAAACATGATAATACCATTAGCAAACAAGGCAACCCCTGACCTTATGACAGAAGGAACGTTGCTGATGAGGCAATTGACTCTAACAACCATGAACATTTTTCTGTATGCCAGGCAATAGAAGGACTTTAATTTGCTCTTCATTGACCTCAACTATGTTGGGGCAAGTCAGTGTAACTTGCTTTCACATGCCCTCTTAGACGGGTAGATTCAGTATAATAGCACCATTAGCACAAATATAAATAGCTGTGCTAGAAACCATAAAGTTACTGACCATTGTGGAGAGAACATAAAACATAGAGCATAGATCAGTACAGCACAGTACAGGCCCTTCGGCCCACGATGTTGTGCTGAATCTTTAACCTACTCTAAGATCAAACTAACTACCTACCCTTCATTTAACTATCATCCATGTACCTATCCAAGAGTCGCTTAAATGCCCCTAATGTATCTGCTTCTACTACCACCGCTGGCAGCGCATTCCACGCACCCACCACTCTCTGTGTAAAGAACCTACCTCTGACATCTCCCCGAAACCTTCCTCCAATCACCTTAAAATTATGCCCCCTGGTGATAGCCCTTTCCACCCTGGGAAAAAGTCTCTGACTATCCACTCTATCTATGCCTCTCATCATCTTGTACCCCTCGATCAAGTCACCTCTCATCCTTCTTCGCTCCAATGAGAAAAGCCCTAGCTCCCTCAATCTTTCTTCGTAGGACATGCACTCCAGTCCAGGCAGCATCCTGGTAAATCTCCTCTGCACCCTCTCTAAAGCTTCCACATCCTTCCTATAATGAGGCGACCAGAACTGAACACAATATTCCAAGTGTGGTCGAACCAGGGCCTTATAGAGCTGCAGCATAACCTCGTGGCTCTGCAACTCAATACCCCTGTTAATGAAAGCCAACACACCATACGTCTTCTTAACAACCCTATCAACTTGGGTGGCAACTTTGAGCGATCTATGGACATGGACCCCAAGATCCCTCTCTTCCTCCACACTACCATGAATCCTGTCTTTAAACCTGTATTCCGCATTCAAATTCGACCTTCCAAAATGAATCACTTCACACTTTTCCAGGTTGATCTCCATCTGCCACTTCTCAGCCCAGCTCTGCATCCTGTCAATGTCCCGTTGCAACCTACAACAGCCTTCCACACTATCCACAACTCTAGCAACCGTCGTGTCATCGGCAAACTTGCTAACCCAGCCTTCCACTTCCTCATCCAAGTCATTTATAAAAATCACAAAGAGCAGAGGTTCCAGAACAGACCCTTGTGGAACACCACTGGTCACCGAGCTCCAGGCTGAATACTTTCCATCTACTACCACCCTCTGACTTCTATGGGCCAGTCAATTTTGTATCCAGACAGCCAACTATCCCTGAATCCCATGCCTCATTACTTTCTGAATGAGCCTACCATGGGGAACCTTATCAAACGCCTTGCTAAAATCTATATACACCACATCCACTCCTCTTCCTTCATCAATGTGTTTTGTCACATCTTCAAAGAATTCAATAAGGCTTGTGAGGCATGACCTGCCCTTCACAAAGCCATGCTGACTGTCTCTAATCAAACCATGCTTTTCCAAATAATCATAAATCCTGTCTCTCAGAATCCTCTCCAATAATTTGCCCATTAACGACGTAAGACTGACTGGTCTATAATTCCCAGGGTTATCCCTATCCCGTTTCTTGAACAAGGGAACAACATTTGCCACCCTCCAATCATCTGGTACTAATAAAAAAATAAAAAATAAATAAAATACTCCAGTGGACAGTGAAGATGCAAAGATCATCGCCAAAGGTGCCGCAATCGCTTCCCTCGCTTCCCGTAATATCCTTGGGTATATCCCGTCTGGCCCCGGGGACCTATCTGTCCTCATATCATTCAAAATTTCCAGCACATCCTCCCTCTTAACCTCAACCTGTTCGAGCATATCAGCCTGTTCCACGCTGTCCTCACAAACGACCAGGTCCCGCTCACGAGTGAATACTGAAGCAAAGTATTCATTTAGGACCTCCCCTACCTCCTCCGACTCCAGGCACAAGTTCCCTCCACTATCCCTGATCGGCCCTACCCTCACTCTGGCCATTCTCTTCTGCCTCACATAAGTGTAGAACGCCTTGGGATTTTCCTTAATCCTACCCGCCAAGACTTTTTCATGTCCCCTTCTAGCTCTCCTAAGTCCATTCTTCAGTTCCGTCCTGGCTACCTTGTAACCCTCTAGAGCCCTGTCTGATCCTTGCTTCCTCAACTTTAAGTAAGCTTCCTTCTTCATCTTGACTAGCTGCTCCACATCTCTTGTCATCCAAGGTTCCTTCACCCTACCATCCCTTCTTTGCCTCATTGGGACAAACCTATCCAGCAGTCGCAGCAAGTGCTCCAGAAACAACCTCCACATTTCTGTCGTGCATTTCCCTGAGACCATCTGTTTCCATTTTATGCTCCCCAGTTCCTGCCTAATAGCATTGTAATTCCCCCTCCCCCAATTAAATATTTCCCATCCCGTCTGCTCCTGTCCCTCTCCATGACTATAGTAAAGGTCAGGGAGTTGTGATCACTATCACCGAAATGCTCTCCCACCGAGAGATCTGCCACCTGGCCTGGTTCATTGCCAAGCACCAAGTCCAACATAGTCTCCCCTCTAGTCGGCCTATCTACATATTGAGTCAGGAAACCTTCCTGGACACACCTGACAAAAACTGCTCCATCCAAACTATTTGCACTAAGGAGGTTCCAATCAATATTAGGGAAGTTGAAGTCACCCATGACAACAACCCTGTTACTTCTGGACCTTTCCAAAATCTGCCTCCTGATCTGTTCCTCCATGACTTTGTTGCTATTGGGGGGTCTATAGAAAACTCCCAACAAAGTGACTGCTCCTTTCCTGTTTCTGACTTCCACCCATAATGACTCAGTAGACAAACCCTCCTCGACGACCTCCCTTTCTGCAGCTGTGATACTATCCCTGATTAACAATGCCACTCCCCTACCTCTTTTACCTCCCTCCCTATTCATTTTGAAACATCTAAATCCCGGAACATCCAACATCCATTCCTGCCCCTGTGATATTGACATCTCCGTAACGGCCACAACATCGTAGCTCCAAGTACTGATCCATGCTCTAAGTTCATCACCTTATTCCTGACACTTCTTGCGTTAAAATAGACACACTTCAACCCATCATACTGGCTGCAACTTTGCCCTGTCAACTGTTTAACCTTCCTCACAGAATCTCTGCACTCGGTATCTACCTGTTCAACAGCTACCCCATCCACTGATCCGCAGCTCCGGTTCCCATCCCCCTGCCAAACTAGTTTAAAACCCCCCGAAGAGCTCTAGCAAACCTTCCGCCCAGGATATTGGTGCCCCTCCAGTTCAGATGCAACCCGTCCTTCTTGTACAGGTCCCACCTTCCCCAGAAGGTATCCCAATGATCCACATATCTGAATCCCTCTCTCCGACACCAGTTCTGTAGCCACGTGTTCAGCTGCACTCGCTCCCTGTTTCTAGCCACACGAGCACGTGGTACCGGTAACAATCCTGAGATTACTACTCTGCTCATTCTGCCTTTCAGCTTCCAACCTAACTCCCTATATTCGCTTTTCAGGTCCTCATCCCTTTTCCTAGCTATGTCATTGGTACCGATATGTACCATGACCTCTGGATGCTCCCCCTCCCCCTTAAGAATCCTGTGGACTCGATCCGAGACATCCCTGACCCTGGCACCTGGGAGGCAACATACCATCCAGGAGTCTCATTCGCGACCACAGAATCTCCTGTCTGTTCCTCTAAACATTGAACCTCCTATCACTATCGCTTCCTATTCTCCCCCCTTCCCTTCTGAGCCACTGAGCTAGACTCAGTGCCAGAGACCTGGCCACTGTGGCTTTCCTCTTGTAGGTCGTCCCCCCAACCATATCCAAAATGGTATACGTATTATTGAGGGGAAATGCCACAGGGGATCCCTGCACTGTGCGCCTATTCACTTTCCCTCCCCTGACCGTCACCCAGCTACGTTTATCCTGTAACTTAGGTGTCACTACTTCCCTATAACTGTTTGCTATCACCCCCTCAGCATCGTGAATGATCCGAAGTTCATCCAGCTCCAGCTCCAGTTCCCTAACGCAGTCTGTGAGGAGCTGGAGTTGGATGCACTTCTCACAGGTGATGTCAGCAGGGACAAAAGTGGTGACCCTCAACTCCCACATCCTGCAAGAGGAGCATGCAACTGCCCTAGCTTCCATCCCTTCTGCACTAAATTGACAACTGAGATTTAAAAAAAAGGAAAACCTTACCTTACCAAACCCTCCACACGAGTCCTTTTTCTTTGGTTAGAGGAGGAGGATGTTACCAGTTTCTCCAGTAACTTGCAATGTCAGGAATAGCTTTGTCAAATTTGGCATAAAAATATGAATTGACCTTATTAACTTGTGGGCAGTTAAAATGCAAAACATACATATCCTTCGCCGAGAAAAGAATTACAGTCAGCAGTGAAAAAGAGATCTGGGTGTTTTCTTGTATAAATCTCTGAAGTTCCATGATCATGGAGAGCCAGCAGGGACTCAATGGGTCGAATGGCCTCCTTTGGTGCCGTAAATGACTCTGTCACTCGATCACTGTGAAGCTATAGTTAAAAAGAACAGTGCTTGAGCATGTATTTGCAAGACAGCTTAGCTTTTTCAAAGTCACACAGGCACGATGGACTGAATGGTCTTCTGTGCTACATGATTCTAGAAACAAATTCACTGTAAAACAAAGCATAACATTTGATTAACACAGAAGATCTTTGTTAGGCCTTAGTTAGATTACTGCGCCCAGTTTTGATTTGTACATATGGTGAGGAATATTGATTCTTTGGAAAGGGTGCAGAGATATGCCACAATATTAATTCCCAACATAAAACATATTAATTACTCAGGTAGCCTGAACACGCCGGGTCTCTGTGCTTTAAGGAAGTATTATCTTCGAAATAATTTGATGAAAAAGAAAGACTTGCATTTATATAGCACATTTCACAACCACCAGAGACCTTAAAGTTCTTTACAGCCAATTAAATACTTTTTGAAGTGTGGTCACTGTTGTAATGCAGGAAATGTGGCAGCCAGTATGTGCACAGCAAACTCCCATAAAGAGAACTGCGAGAATGATCAGATAATCTGTTTTTTGTGATGTTGATTAATGGATAAATATTAGCCAGACTTCAGGGAAAACTCCTCTGCTCTTCTTTGAAATAGTGCCATGGGAACTTTTACATCCACCCGAGAAAGGAGATGGGGCCTTGGTTTAATATCTCAGCTGAAAGATAGTGCGTTTGACTGTGCAGCAGTGCCTCAGTACTGCACAGTCTCTCAGTGCCAGTCTTGATTTGTGATTTGAAAGATGTACTGGACTTAGATTTCCAGAAGCTATTTGACAATGTGCCACATCAAAGGTTACTCAGCAAAATAAGAGCTCATGGCATTGGGGTAATGTATTAGCATGGATAGAGGATTGGTTAGCTAACAGGAAATAGAGAGTAGGCTTCAATGGGTCATTTTCAGGTTGGCAAGACGTGATGAGTGGAGTGACACAGGTATCAGTGCTGGGACCTCAGCTATTTACAATTTATATCATTGACTTGGATGAACGGACTGAATGTATGGATGCTAAATTTTCTGATGACAAAGAGAAGTAGGAAAGTAAGTTGTGAAGAGGACATAAGGAGTCTGCAAATGAATATCGATAGGGTAAGTATATGGGCAAAAATTTGTCAAATGGAATGTAATGTGGGAAAATGTGAACTTATCCACTTTGGCAGGAATAATAACAAACCAGCATATTATTTAAATGGAGAGAGATTGCAGAACTCTGAGGTGCAGAGGGATATGGGCGTCCTGGTACATGAATCACAAAAGCTTGTTATGCATATACAGCAAGTGATTAGGAAGGCAAATGGAATGTTGTTGTTTATTGCAAGGGGAATGAAATATAAAAGTAGGGATTTTTTTTTCTAATTGTTTATGGTACTGGTGAGACCACTGCTATGACCGGCCGCTCCTGTCAAAGCCCCCCATCAAAATATACGATTCTGATTGTGGTGGGAGAGACACGCTGATAATTCAGTCCTGTCGCTCCACAGATCGCCTAACATATCATTCAAAAACTCTCCAAATTAAAGAAAGACCCAACCAAATTGTACGATCCATTAACCCCCGAATGAGGCTAACCAAACCAGGTGTCTTTAAATCAATAAATTAACTCTTTAATTAGAAGAAATAAATTTTTAAACACGATGAAGATACAAACAATATTTAAAATAGAAAAAATTAGCATCCTTGCAAATTTACAGTCCAATGTTGCTCGAAGTCCTCACAGGATGTTGCTCGAAGTCCTCACAGAATGTTACTTTCCTTCTCCAACGAATTTCAACAATTAATGACTTGCAAACACTTTCAACAGAACCAATGTGACTTTAGAGTTTTTGATGGATAAAAGGCTGTCACATTCTAATTTCCCTTTCTTCAATATAAATACCAGAGATCTCTGTGTCGGTTTGACTTTTTTTTTAGAATTCTGAGAGATGATAATAAACAGACTAAAATCCTAATCCTTCAGTTTCAATGGTTGAGAGCTCTTTTTCAAGTGTGCACATCACAGCTGTCTGTGTCTGTGTCCTCTGTCTGTTAGAACAAACTGTCTTCAACTAACAGCCAGTTCAAAACTGAATTGTAACAAATGTGTCACATGCGACTCACTCCCAGTGGCTGTTTCCATGTTATCGAGAATGCACCCTTTGAATCGCAATCTCCCAATGGCTGCTTCTAAGGCAACAAAAATGCACTTTCCTATAACTCCTGAGGATTGCTGGTTCTTAAAGCAATACTGATCCATTGTAAGCCTTAAAGGCAAACCACATATTCCGAATAAAAACTACAGGACCCATGACACCACATCTGGAGTACTGAGTACAGTTTTGATTTCCTTATTTAAAAAAGGATGTAAGTGCATTCGAGGCAATTCAGAGAAGGTTCACTCGACTGACACCTGGGATGAACTGGTTACCTTATGAAGAAAGGTTGGACAGGTTGGGACTGTAACCATTGGAGTTTATAAGAATGAGAGGTGATCTTATTGAAACATATAAGATCCTGCGTAGATACGTAGACTTGACAGGGTGGATGCTGAAAGGATGTTTCCCCTTGTGGGAGAGACTAGAACTAGGGAACACGGTTTAAAAATAAGGGGTCGCCCATTTAAGATGGAGATGAGGAGAATTTTTTTTCTCTCAGAGGGTTGTGAGTCTTTGGAACTCCCTACCCTGGAGAGTTGTTTAAGTTGGGTCATTGAATATTTTTAAGGCAGAGGTAGATAAATCCTTGACAAACAAGGGAGTCGAAGAGTATGTGTAGAGGGCGGGAATGTGGAGTTGAGGCCACAATCAGATCAGCCGTGATCTAATTCATTGGCAAAACTGGATCAAAGGGGCCGAGTGGCCTTCGTCTGCTCCGAATTTGCATGTTCGTATGTTCATAAGGTTTAGCAAATAATTAAGTTACTAGATTATGCTTATGTAGACCACTTATTTCAACTCAATAGGTTAAGGAGGGCCACATTTACATGTTATATAAGGGTCGAATTAGGTTGGATGTTGTACAGTTTTATTTTCGCAGAAAATAAGGGACCTGTGGAATGGGTTCAGATTCATTGGAGAAAGCGGATGCATAGAATTCCTTCAAACCAGAGCTGGACCTCTTTCTGGCTAGGGTGAAGATCACCTCATACAAGAGGTAGGTATCCTGTAATGTACCGGATGGAAAATGTAATCTTCTGGACTAGTTACAATCACATGTAGATAAATTACCCATTTTACCCCGAATGTACCTGGGTTGTGTATTTTCTGGCATCTTCCTGGAGATTATGTAGCTCCATTTGGGAGGATAAAAAAGGAGGCCTATGGACCCACCAGGCCAGCCAGCTGGCAAGCCACCTCCAGGCACCTGCCAAGCTTTGCCCTGAGAGGGACACTGTCTGGAGTCAGGAAGATCCCAATGGCGTGCTCAATCAGCCCAAAAATGGACATTTAATTATGCAGATTGGTTGTCCGTTGCTGCCGGGCAGGTAGCTTCTTCGAGGTTGACTTGCCTCTGGGAGGATTGCCTGAAGGCGGGAGGTGTATTTATTAGTAATTCCACCCAGTTCTGCCTTGAAGCCCACCTTTGCGGGACGGGAAGATTCCTCTCAACAGATCTATTCCAGACTGCCAGTTTCGTATTTTCGGATTGAAGGAGGTATATCCATTAAAAGTGAACTACACCACAATGTCCCTCAATTAAAGGGCAAATATTTCCTACAGCATAGAAATTACGACTGGCGATGTTATTCTACTCCTTTAACGTACTCCTATCAAATTCTTTGCTTTATTAACAAAAGTATAAACGTATTTAAAATAAATGAGCTAATGTCACCAATAGGAGAAATAAATTTAATATGAATGTGTTAAACCTATGCGAACATTACCAATAATAACTTCTACCCTTTGGAAACGAGCTTTGAGCTGTCAATAATCAGCTGCATTTTCTCTTATGGTTCAGTAGGAGCGTTCTAATTTATTTCTTATTTGTGAACTTTTAATGATGGAACATCATTAACTGTGGTTCTTTCAATTTTCTTCCCGCAAGGTAGAGTAAAGTATATATTTTTTTCCTCCTGAGGGTTTGTGAATGTGGTTAGTTAGGTGGAGCAAAATTATCCGACCATCCATGACATACAATAATATATAAACCCACAGTATTTTTGCATTAACAGTCGCCGGGAATGGTAAATATGCACTCCGTATTGCTTTGGGGGTTATTGTTAGCGTTTATTATTCCCGTGTTGAGAACAACATGTAAACACCGGGAAATGTCTGATTTGTTTAGTTTATCGAAGGATGGAGACATCATTATTGGCGGAATTTTTGGTCTGCACACCCGTGCGAAGAAACTGGACCCTTCATTTGAAACGAGATCCAAAGCAGTGAAATGTAAAAGGTCAGTTAAGTGAACTTACTGATGATCACATTGAACAGAAGGTATTAGCACGGTTCAATCGAGTTTGTTTGTTATTTGTTTCTATCTCACTCCCTCTCTCAAAAGCTCATATTTAAAATTGCAGCCCATTTATTAATTGACAACTTAGTTTTGGGATGCGAGGTCATATTTGAAAAAGTAACTGTATTCATTTTAATCTATAACAGATGGCAATTTTATCTGAAACCTGTTTTATAAACATCCGACTACATGAACATGGGTTTATTTTAGAAAATTATAGAAGAAACTTCCCATTTATTAATTTGTAGCTTTTCCTTGAGTTGAGATATTGAAAATGATTTGTGATAACAATTCAATTACCCGCATTAATGAAAACACTAAACACAGTAACTATTCAAAATAAGGAGACATGTCTAATTATTAATCATCAATAAGATAATTAAGCTGTATCGATCGAGCAGTGAAATGTTAGATTGAATAAATGTTTGTAACAGTATCACAGTGCATTAATTATGTTAAATTACCTGACAATCTTACAAATGGAGCTAGAATTTGGATCTAGAACTTGGGCATATCATCACCTCAAATGAAAAAGTTTGCGCTGTTCTGATTTTGAGGCTGCGTTTTCATTCCAATTGCAGCACTGGCGCTGTCGAAGCGCAAGTTATTTATAAATATAGCTCATTTTGAGTTTAATATCGTGTTTATTGTGTTTCAGGTTAGCAAAATTCAATTAATTTTCATTTTAAGTCACTGCTGAGCTAAATATATTACTTTGGACAGCAGCATTGTGGAGGCACAGTGATTGCAGTTTCAAACAGAAGTCCCACTGTCACTTCGAGCAGCGAGAGATGACAAGTAGAAGCGTCACTACAAGCGGAGAACGAATGAAAAAAAAGCGTGTACAAATCGTTGGGATTTGGAGTACCTGAAAACCTCTTTAAATATATAATTTTAAATTCTCTATAGCTTGCATTAAGCCAACCGCAACGAAAGATTAGAATAGAAATTTTCAAATTTGTTAATTTATCGTGAGAGAGGTTTTTTTTAACCTTGTTGTCTTCACACTTCTCAAACAAGACTCCTCGACAGACTGGCGAGCAGTTCTTATTTGCCACACTGCTGTGAATGTCGCTTGGCCATTATTTGAACAGTTCTGGGTGGACGGGTTCCTCGAATTCACACCCTTGCTTGTTGTAAAACATTTTGCTTTTCTTTCTTCCATGCCAGTCTTTCAAATTAGAGTCGGGCATCCAGAAGTTATCGCATGGGTAATCTCTACAGATATCGGAAGAACTTGTATTGCAATGTCGCATTCCAAGTCCTTAGCTCCTCGCAAACCAATTTGCAGTCAATGTATTACTTATGGGAACGATTATTGTATTGGAAAAGGCGGCAGTCATTCCCAAAATGGGGTACCGCCAACTGAAACAGGGTAATGGTCTGTTAATCTTTTTGATGGGGTTGTTTGAAGGATACCAAGAGAACCCTTGTGTTCTTTTCCCAATTGTTTTTATTTCATTTTTCCGTTCCTACAGAGCAGGTTTCGAATGACTGCACTTTCAACTGTACTGTCGCATTTCAATCGTGCCCAATCTTTCAGTTCCAAACCAGACTACATTATTAATTAAGCCAGTACGTTGGGTAACAAAAAAGACATTGCTCAGAACTAATCGATTCACATTAGTCCTAATCTGCAAATATTTCTGTCTTACAGTTTTGGATTTCGCACATTCCGCTTCATACAGGCAATGATTTTTGCTATAGACGAAATAAACCAGAGCACAGATCTCCTTCCAAATCTTACACTGGGTTACAGGATTTATGATTCGTGCAATCTGCCTCATTTTTCAGTGAAAGCTGCTTTCGAATTGATAAACGGCCAGGAAGCAACATCTTCCGATCAGTCATGTCAACAATCTTCCTTGGTTCCTGCCATTGTTGGTGATTCAGGATCATCGCAGTCTTTGGCAGTAGCGGCGTCAATAGGTCCTTTCCGAATTCCCATGGTAAGACACTTTTGCCAAGTTATTGCCAGCCAGGACGTGTTTCAGGCATTTCCTTTGCGAAATCATCACAAAGACTTTTTGACTATCATGGTCCGAGAGTGGCATCAGAGCACTGGTTTCAACATTCATCAATATTCCTGCTTCTTCCCATTTGAAGCAGTAAGAGTTTAAACTTTCCATAATTTCCATTGCAAAATAATAGTTTGTTTCGTGCCAAATAATTCAAACAGCGTATCCCCATCCTGCTGTTTGTTACTTGTGCCTTAATCAGAGGAATGTTTAATTTAATAATTGCTTGTGTAGGGGACTGGAGGAAATACTTTCTTTTCTTTTTAAACAAATCCATTCATTGAACAGTATCCATTTAAAATGGAACTTCCTTCCGCTCGACAGCATTCATGCAGATTTATAATTCGCTCCTGCACAACCCCCGAGTTGGCAAGTAAATACTGACATGCCTGCAATCTACTGTGTTAACTGGTTTATTTGCATGTGTGTAATGTGTTTGCGATGAAATGTGGCACTATTTCGTAATGGAGTCGGGGTGTCCTCCTTGAGCTCCGGCCCTCAACCAGCATCACTAACGCAGATTATCTGGTCATTATCTCATTGCTCTTTGTGGGAGTTTGCTGTGCGCAATTTGACTTCGCCATGCCTTACACTACAACGGTGACTGCAATTCAAAAGTACTTAAATGGCTTTGGTACGCCGACAGTTTGTGATAGACGCGATATAAATGCAAGCCTTTTGTTTCTTTTCCGACAAGATGGGAATGATTTCTCTGTTTTTCTGTTTCCAATGTCTTTTTATCCCAGGTTAGTTATTTCGCCACTTGCGCCTGTCTCAGCAACAGGAGAGAATTCCCTTCGTTTTTTAGAACGATACCAAGTGATTACTTTCAGGCTAAAGCTTTAGCCCAACTTGTCAAGCGATTTGGATGGACTTGGATTGGAACGGTTAAAAGCGACAACGATTACGGTAATTTTGGAATGCAGGCGTTCACTGAGGTTGTTCAGCAGCTTGGAGTTTGTATTGCTTTCTCCGAGTCCATCCACAGACTGCATTCGAAAGAAAGGTTACTTCATATTGTCCACACTATACAAAGATCTACGGCGAAAGTTGTCGTGGCTTTTCTTGCTCGAGGAGATATGGCCATTTTATTGAAAGAAATTGCACGACAAAATGTATCTGGCATACAATGGGTAGGGAGTGAAGCGTGGATTGCGACCTCGTTTCTACCTCCAAAGGAAACCAAAAGGTTCGTTACTGGAGCCATCGGAATTGCAATCCGTAAAGGGAATATTCCAGGGTTCAGGACCTTCTTAATACGCCTTCGACCGTCAGCCTACCCTGGTAATCTTCTAGTGGAAGAGTTTTGGGAAAAAACGTTCGGCTGCAGCCTGAAAATGATAGAAAACAGTACAGGTAGCACACAGCCCGTCATTCAGACCAACCAGTGTACAGGAAGAGAGAACCTAGAGACAGTGGCTAACGCCTATACAGATGCATCTCAACTGAGGGTTACGAACAAAGTTTATGAAGCTACCTATGCTATAGCCCATGCACTTCACAACATGTTTGTTTGTGAAAGTGGTAAAGGTCCATTTGTTAATAAATCTTGCGCAAGTATTTCAAATTTTCATCCATGGCAGGTAAGTGGAGCAACTAACCAACTAATTACTAATAACTCGGGACTATTCTGTTGAAAATTAACACTATGCTTGCATGTCGGTGATTTATATGATATTTACTTGCCTGTCTCTTTCCGAAGGTTTTGCATTACATGCAAACAATAAATTTCACAACTAAAGTTGGAGAAAGGTTAAATTTCGACGAAAATGGGGACTCGTTGGCAACTTACGAGATTGTAAACTGGCAGCTGAACAGTGAGGACAATGCTGTTGTTTTGACAATCGGACATTATGACGGATCCGCGCCTTCTGGGGAAGAAGTCATGATCAATGAAGGATCTATTGTTTGGAGCGGTGGTCAGAGAAAGGTAATCCGTGAAAACGTAGCTGCACTTTTAAGACAAAACATTTAGGCTTAAAGATTATAGTGATGCCTTGAAGATAAGACAGCTCCCCTGCCCATATATATGTATGTGCGTGTGTCTTCCGAACATAACAGCAGGAGGCTATTCAGTCCCTGGTACTTGCCCCATCGCTCAATTAGATCATGGTTGATCAGCACCTCAACTCCATTTACTCACCTTAGCTCCATATCCCTTGTTACCCTCATCCAACAACAATCAGTTTTTTCAGCGTTGAATGCTTCAATTGTCCCAGCATCCACAAAGTTTTGGGGAGTGAATTCCAGATTTGTACTTCCATTTATCTGAAAAAGTGCCTCCTTACTTCCCTTCCAAATGGCCGAACACAAATTTTTGATATTATGTCTCCACGTGTTTGATTCTCCAGCGGAGGAAATAACTGCTCAGTAGTTACTCGATCACTGCGTCACTGTCTCCAAGCGTTTGTAATATCAAACAGTTGGTTAGGTTGATGAAATATCGCAGGTTTGCGCAGAAATAAGAAAAATGTTTCAGGACAATTTGAAGAAACGTGGAAAGGTTTAAACGAGCAAACAAGAACCAAGCCAAACTCGCATACATGGTTCGTTAGAAAGGGACAGTGAAGCAGAGGAAGTGAGTAGGTAATTCGCTGGAGGCAATGCAGGAAACCCTGGAAGATCTGAAGTTGTTTGAGAGATATACATAATTCTAAACTTAAAATGTAATGTAAGATATTGATCGTGGGGAGTGAAATTGGGAAAATTGCCGCAGCCCAATGGAACATCTTATTCCTAATGGAATGGCAGTGATTTTGTTGCAAATTGTTAGTTAAAGACTATTTCATTTATGCATCCTGAACCAGGAATCTTGCCTGATCTGATCCCTCACAGGTAAGCAACATAATGTAGTGGGTGGAACATATTCAGGAAAAAATGTTTGAGCATCCTAAATTTATACTTCATGTTGGAAGCAAAGGGGAAGAACTGATGTAAGCCTTGCGAAACAGGTTTGAGGAGTTAGGTATAAAAACAAGAAATGCTGGAAATACTCAGAAGGTCTGGCAGCATCCGTGGAGAGAGAAGCAGAGTAAATGTTTCAGGTGAGTGACCTTTTATCAGAACCCGTTGATAATGCTTTTATATTATTGAGGAGTTAGGTTACGAAGATTACAAAGCATGACCTTCCAAGTGGTAATTCCAAGATAACTCCCAGTGTCACATAGGACATTTAGCAATAAATTAATTTCAAAAAAGCTAAAGTATACCTCAACAGGACAGGTATTTCAAAGGGTGCATTTTTCATTCTTCCATGGGATGTGGATCTATTTGCAAATTTTCAAATAATTAGAAATCAAGTTGTGGAAGTAAGGCCACTATTTAAAATGGAGGTACTTGACCTTGGAACCTTATCCGAACGGTGGAAACTTAATATTCCTGCGTGTCACATTTTCTTGGGAGATGGAAAGATAAATGAGAGCGAAGTAACTTTATTAATAAAAGCAAAGTAAGGAAAGTCGTTATTGCTGTTGGTGGTATTGGAACGAAATCTGTCTGGCAGAGATAGGATTGGGACTGGTTGCTGCGAAGAAGATAGGACGGGCAGTGACTGGTGACGGTAGTCAATCTAATGAGCTAAATACGTACCTTGCAGTTGAATTTGGGGGAAAGGGAGAAGAAAACAAGTTATCGATGTAGTCACCCTTGGAGTAAAATATGAACCAGGTTGTTTGTATTTTCTCCCAGGTTGTGTACTACATTTGTTGTTCTTTTGCTAAACTGCTTCATATTGGATTAAAGACAAATACATCTTGGAGGGTGTGTTGGTACAGTTTCTTCCTTGAAATGCATTATAGTGAATCTGTTAGCTTTTTACAACAATCTAGTAGCTTTAATAATCTTGCCCCCCGTTGTAAGATTTTACAACTTCGGTGCAATTCAAACTGACGGTCTCTGGGTTGTTGTTCCAGTCACATGACTACGGTGCCGTGCCTAAACGAATGGCATGTGGAGGATTGGCTGAGGGGAACCAGAAAAAAATAAAGCTACATAAATCTGGTAATTGCTGACAACATAACACGATGAATTTAGAGCAATTTGAAAGACATGCACGAACCAGGAGAGTTGTGATGGATTAGTATAGGACAAAACTCCCCGAGATAGGCTTTTGCCAGACGTTCCTGGAAGATGTGAGGTTGGGTCCCCCAGTCAAGTCTCTCACACCTCAATATCTTGGTCTGCCGCTCCATGTCCCCTTCAGGGACGCCCTGAATATTCCCAGGAAATTCAAACAGAGCTGCAACAGATCTCCAACCATCCCCCTCGTGGAGTGCGCTCCCAAAATAGGGGCAGTTGGGGCATCCAGGAAATATCGAATGACCTGAAACGTTAACTCTGCTTCTCTTTCCACAGATGCTGCCAGACCTGCTGAGTGTTTCAAGCATTTCTTGTTTTTATTATGCACGGAAACAGAGATTGGGTGGTCAGTGTAAAATGGATGGTAGCGAATCGGCGGCAAATTTTACTATCATCACGGTGCTCAGTTCCAGTGAAGTTAATATTACTTTAAACACCATAAAAATTGCGGAAAGGATGCAGAAAGGATAGTGAAATGAACAGGTCGAATGGCAGTTCAACTCTGAGAAATGTTAGGTGGTGAGAAATGAATAGTGAAAGGAAATACAGTAAATGCTGAATGGTAAAATTCTCAACAGAATGAAGGGATAGATGGATCTAGTGGAGCAAATATACCGGCGTAAATTTTGACACTGATCGTGTAAAACGAGTGACTTCAATAGAAGCAAAATCGGAAGAGCTGTAAAACGGGCTGGCAATTCGCCATCGCCCATTTATATTATCGCACAGTCGAAATCTACCCAATAGTGGAAATTCTACACCAGAGGTGTTCAGAATTTCTGTAGACATGACAGTCCCGGTGGATATATCTTCAAGAACGATACAAGTCCTATGAAGGACTAATATGGTATTTAGAGAAAAATAAAACTATCTGTTCACCATCCTATTATTTACCACAAGGTCCCTCGATCAGTTTGCTCCAACAGTTGCTCACCCGGAACAAGAAAAGCTTCACGAAAGGGACAGCCGATTTGTTGTTTTGATTGCATACAGTGTGCCGAAGGAGAAATTAGTAACACCACAGGTATGCATAGACATAAATAATCATCAGTTTTGCTGCATTGTTCTCAAATTTCCGTTTTGTCAAATCTAATTTCTGTTCCCTTCCCACCCTCCTCCCCCGACCAAGATTCAATTGATTGTATCAAGTGCCCCAGCGATTTCTGGCCCAATGCACAACAAGACGAGTGCATACAAAAGGAAGTTGACTTTCTTTCATTTGTGGGCATCACGGGAATAGTTTTGACGATACTCGCATTGGTTGGAGCTTGCATCACAGTCACTATTTGTGGTATTTTCTTGTTTTATAAAGACACACCAATCGTGAAAGCCAATAATTCAGAGCTCAGTTTCCTTCTTCTCTTCGCTTTGACGCTTTGTTTTCTGTGTTCACTTGCATTCATCGGCGAACCGTCTGGATGGTCTTGTATGTTACGTCACACAATGTTTGGTATTATTTTTGTTCTCTGTGTTTCCTGCGTTTTGGGGAAAACAATTGTTGTGATGATGGCATTTCAGGCGAAACTTCCCAGTAATAACGTGACCAAATGGTTTGGGCCTGTACAACAACGCTTCACCGTGTTTTTTCTTACACTGATGCAGGGCATAATCTGCAGTGTGTGGCTAATTACATCACCACCCTTTCCTGTCAAAAATACGAACTATTTCATAGAAATAATCGTTCTGGAATGTGATGTGGGATCGGAAGTAGCATTTTATTGCGTCCTTGGTTACATTGGTTTTCTGTCATTTGTTTGCTTTGTTGTTGCATTTCTAGCTCGAAATTTGCCGGATAATTTCAATGAGGCTAAATACATCACATTTAGTATGCTTATCTTCTGCGCCGTTTGGATATCATTCATTCCAGCTTATATCAGTTCTCCTGGGAAGTTTACTGTTGCTGCAGAAGTGTTTGCTATTTTGGCATCTAGCTTTGGTTTACTCTTATTTATTTTTGCCCCTAAATGTTATATAATATTGCTGAAACCAGAGAAAAATACAAAGAAGCATTTGATGGGTAGATTGTCCTCTCAAAAACTTTGAGGAACATTCGTAAAGGCTACGCCATAACATAAGATTTATCGTTTCTGTTTTAGTTTGTAGATGTTTTGATCTCATATTTCAAAGTTTATGTGGATAAGGAATGTAATTGAAGAATGTTCGCATTTTTGAATGCATGCTGTATTTTTGAATGTTTGCTGCATCGGCCGATTTGTGTCTTTGTTTGACAGTATCCAATAAACATTTGTTAATTTGTTCCCACTGTTACGGGGCTCTCGCTTTCTTTATTTGAGGAATAATGTATGCATAAATCGTTGAAAATAGAATGAGCTGCCCGGATGGGTGGGAGAAGCAGTTGCAACAGGGGAAGAGCTGTATCGGAGCAATGGGTTATTTTTAAGGAAGAGTTGCTTCAGGTAGAGGCTAGGTACATTTGAACAAGGCAAAAAGGTAACGAAACCAAAATATGGCTCCTTGGATGATGAGGGAGAAAGAGATTATGATGAGACAAAAAAAGGTGTAAGATGCATATCAAGTGAATTCCTCAAGTGAGAACCAGGTCATATACAGTACGTTGAGAGGGGAGGTGAAGAGGTAAATAAGGCTGGTGAAGAAAAAATGTAAGAATAGTATGGCAGTCAACATAAAAGGGAACCCAAATATCTTCTACCCGCATTTAAATAGGAAGTGGGTAGTAAGAAGTGGAGTGCGGCTATTAGGGACAAAGAGGGTAATATATGCTTCGAGGCACAGGGGAAGGCTAATATATCTAATGAGTACTTTGAATTAGTGTTTGCCAAGGTACTGGAATTGAAAACGTATCGGTAGAAGGCAGAGAGTAGAGGCAATGGATAGGGTAAAATTGACAAGGAGAGCTGCTAAGAAGGCCAGCTATGCTTAAGACAGATAGGTCACGTGGTCCAGATGGCTTTCATGCCAGGTTACGAAAGGAAGTGGGGATGGAAATAGCAGAAGGGCTTAGCATAATCATTCAATCTTCCCTGGATGTGAGGGCATTGACAGGAAATTGGAGAGTGGCAGATGTGACACCGTTATTCAAACAAGTGTGTAAGGACAGTCCTAGTAACTACAGGCCAGTAAATTTGATATTAGTAGTGAGTAAGGTTTTTTGTTAAAACAATAATGAGGGAAAAATGAACAACACTTGGAGAGATTTGAGTGAATTAAGGCTAACCAGCATGGATTTGTGAAAGGCAGATCATTCTTGACTGATCTAATTGATTTTTTTTTGAAGAAGATTGATGAAGAGAATGTGGTAGATGTTTATACGAATTTTAAGATTAAAAAAGTGTTTGATTAGATGCCAGATAAAAGGCTGGTTAACAAAACTGAGGCTCATGGAATAGGGACATAGGAACATAGGAGAAGGACTAGGCCATTCAACTCATACAATCATCCACTTCAATGCCTTTTCACCACACTATCCCCATATCCCTTTATGTCATTGGCATTTGGTATTAGGAGGGGCAGTGTCCAATTGGATAAAAAAAATAGCTTAAGGATAGAATACAGCGAGTCATAGTAAATGGTTGTTTTTCAGACTGGAGGATGATATACAGAGTTTTTCCCCAAGTATCAGTCCTGGGGTGATTGCTTTTTTGCTATATATAAATGACGTGGATCTTGGAAGACAGGTTAGAATCTCAAAATTTGCTCAACACATCAAACTTGGAGGTGTGGCAAACAATGAGAATTATATATGCTACCATAAGAGGACATAGATAGGTTAGTGGAATGGGCAGACAGGTGGCAGATGGAATTTAATACAGAGAAGTGTGAGGTGATGCATTTTGGCAGAAAGAATAGGAAGAGTGAATATACACTTAATGGCACCATTCTCAAGTATGTGCAGGAGCAGAGGGACCACGGGATGCATGCACATTGATCTTTTAAAGTGGCAAGACATGTCGAGAGAGTGTTTAGTAAAGTATATGGGATCTTGGGTTCCATAAATAGAGGAAGTGAGTACAAAAACAGGGAAGTTCTTCTGAACGTTTACAAAGCTCTGGTTAAGCCCCAACTGGAACATTGCATCCAGTTCTGGTCACCACACTTTAGGAAGGATTTGAGGGTCCTTGAGAGGGTGCAGAGGAGAGTTACCAGAATGTTTCTAGGGATGGGGGAATTTTAGTTACAAGGTTAAGTTGGAAAAGCTCCGGTTGTTCTTAGAGCAAAGAATATTGAGGGGAGATTTAATAGCGGTGAACAATATTATGTCAGACTTAGATAAGTTACACAAGGAAAACTGTTTACAGTACCTAATGGTACAAGGAGCAGGGCACAAAGATTTTGGGCAAGAGATGCAGGGGGATTATGAGGAAGAACCTTTTTACGCAGTGGGTGGTAATGACCTGGAACTCGCTGCCCAGAAGCGTGGTGGAAGCAGAATAATCAATTATTTCAAAAGGAAATTGAATAGCCACTTGAAAGAAATAAACTTGCAGCGTTATGCAGATTGAGCGGGGAAGTGGAATTGACTGATCGCTCCATGGAGAGCTGGCATGGACTTGATGGACCGAATGGTCTCTTTTTAGGTTGTAAATAGACTCCATGACTCTTTGGCTATGACTTAGTCATGAGGGTGATGGAATACTTTCCACGGGTCTGGATGAATTCAGCTTCAACAATACATAAGGAGTTTAACACCATTTAGGGAAAAACAACTTGCCTGATGGGCAACCCATGCACCACGTTAAACATTCACTCCTTCCACCACTGATGTAGAGTGACAGCACTGTGTACCATATACAAGAAACTCTGCAGAAACATGCCATGCCGCCTTCAACAGTACCTTCCAACTCGCAATCTCTACCACCAAAAAGGAAAAGGGAAGCAGGCGCATGGGAACACCACCTTCTCCTCTGCCTGTCTGTCTGTCTATCTATCTATCTATCTATCTATCTATCTATCTATCTATCTATCTATCTATCTATCCATTCATCCGTCCATTCACAGATAGTTGGTAATACTTGAAGATTGCACTTGGTCTTGTGCACTGGCATATGCATGCAACTGGCAATATGTTGAAATGTGTCTGGAAACCTTGGTCTCTCCCCTATATCCTCTGCTACCTCTGTACTTCTGGCACACCACCTTGATTCTCATGCTCTTTAAGGTTAGAACCCCTACCTCGTGTCTTGCCCAGTGATATCCTTCCTGTCTTTCGAGGTCTTTGCATTGAGCCACTGCACATCCTAGTGATTTCAATTTCAATTTCAGCTGCCATTGCTCTCTCCCTTCTCAATTCCCTGTTATCTGGTTCTCTCTGAACCTCTCTCATTGCATATACTATCCTACCTTTAGTCACACCTGTATCATTTACCTCACCCTACATTCCTATAGCGTTGACCACTGACAACGCCATCTCTTATCAATTCGTTATATCCCTCACCAACCAGAATGAGCTACTTCCTTTCAACTTGGACTGCAGTGGTTTAAGGGCAATTAGGGATGGGCAATAAATGCTGGCCTCGCCAACGACGCCCAACTCCCATGAATGAATAAAAAAAAACCGCTTCCTTCTATCTCTGCTTTTGGAAGAAAATAACTCTCCTCAAATTATTTGAACAACACATTTCCGTAGCCTTCAGATCATCACTTTACTTCTGTCATCATTAATTTTCTCAAGTGCCCACTCTCTCATTTGCTCCTTTCATATCCTTGCCCCCAGTCTGAGATGGCCCACATCATTTCTCCACCAAGCCCAAGGGACTCAACTAGAATCTTTCTGGTGCACAACAAGTTAAGCTATAGATCATCGGATCTTGCTGGACCACTTCAGCCTTACTGGATCTCACTTTCCTGTGTCTCAGGCATTCACTACTGTAGGATCATCTCGGACCAGCAAAGATGAAGCACAGACATTTTTCTGCACCACTAACCACTAACTTCTGACTCCTCCACTTTTACATCCAACAACTGAAAAGTGCTAAAATAAAATAAAAACAGAAAATGCTGGAAAGGCTCAGAAAGTCTAGTAGCATCTGTGGAGAGAGAAATAGAGTTAAAGCTTCATGTTGATGACCCTTCATCAGATCATCAACTTGGAACGTAACTGTATGTCTGTCCACTGATGCAGCCAGACCAGCTCAATATTTCTGACACTTTCTGCTTTTATATCAGATTCCAAGTCTCAACTGTATTTTGCTTTTGTATAACTGCAATGTTCTCATGGACCTCCTTGTCACTAAGAAATAAGCTCCCTTTATAGTTGCATCTGCTGCTACTGCCTGTGTTCCTTTACTGAACCGATCGACCCTCAGATTTCCTGGCTCTGAAGCCACTTCCTACACTAGTTTATCTCTTAACTTCTCTTATGCCTCTCCGAGCTTATCACGCCCACGAGACCCACCTCCTGCTCCCTTGATCCAATTTTTCTGAACTGCTGACTGCATAAACGTCCCTTCTGATCACCATGCTCTAACACTTGAAATGGTTCCCTCTTCTCAGGTGTTGTAACTTTCCCTTTCAAAATCGCCATTGTTACTCCGAAAGCTTTGAAAAAAAAAAGCAACCTTACCTCCCTGCCCTTAGAAACTATAATTTCATCTAAAACTTCCTTTTCCTCTCCAAAGTCAATTAACATATTCTCGCCTCTCAAATCTCTAGCAATCTTTCCCATAGCTTCCTGTTTTAAGTCCTCCAATCAGATTGCTTTTTTCCCACATCACCAAAACTGTCCTAATTACGCTCAAAAATGACATGATCTGTGGCTGTGATTATATCTTACCCATCCTTGTCCTATTTGGTTACATTGTAGCCATCCACCATCTTTCACCAGTGCCTCTATTGTACACTTTGGAGATGTATTTGTTTGCTTCTAATCTTACTTGTCCAGTGACAGTCAGAGCATCTCCCCCTGTAGCCTCTCTTCCCAAATCAAATCAAACCATTACCTGCAGATTATCCAAGGACCTATCCTTGGCCTCACCCTTTCCATCATCCATCTATTTACCTTGGTAAAATCATCTGCAGATAAAGAGTCAGCTTTCATATGTATGCTGATGGGACCTAGGCCGATGTATCCAGCTTCTGTTTTACCACCTCCATTACCACTGCATTGTCAGACTGCTTGCCCAACATCCAGTCTGGGATCCATCACAATATCCCCCTGTTGAATATTGGGACCCTTCAACCCTGCTTCAAATCTTTACTCTTCTGACGAGTTTAAATCCCCTGCTCAGTCACTGTCCCAGGTCGAATCCGACTGTTTGAAACCTTGTTGTTTTATTTGATATTGAGCTGAGCTTCTGACCTCGTATTTGCTCCACCACAAAAAAAAGTTCTTCTTTGTTTGGAATAGCATCCTTCTGTGACCAACCTCAGCCCATCTGCTGAGACAACCGCAACTCAACTGTCAACTCCAGCTCTATTATTCGAATGCTCTCCTTGATTGACTCACAACCTCCATCCACGATAAAGTTCAGCTCATCCAAATATCTGTTACCTATCGCAGACTTTCCCATTCATCCATCATCCCTGTTCTCATTGAGCTACATTGGCTCTCAGTCACCGAGCACCCTAAATTTCAAATTCTTATCTATCTGTCAAAATATCTACATGACCTCACCCCTTTATATCTCTGTAAGCATCCCGGCCTAGAATTCTTCTGCCCCCATCTCGAACTGTCTGTTCCTCTTACTCATGCCTATTGTGCATTTCTCCTCCCTCAGCCACACACAAGTTTCAGCTGAGTCTTCCACTGCCTAGGCCCCATACTCTGGATTTTCTTTTTTTTGTCACTCCACCTCTCCACCCCCTTCACCTTGTAGACCTTTCCTAAAATCCATTTATTTGACCAAGCTATTGGTTATGCTTTCTAATGTTGCAATTTTCAGTTCTACACCCTTTCTTTTTTATTTTTCTTTGCATCTCCTTGGAGTATTTTTGCTCCATTAAAGACTGAATTGAAATTGTTGCTGTTTTATACACATCATTAACAGGGATCAAATCAAGAAAGTTAATTCTTTAGCTTTTTTCACTTTTCAGTAGTGGTATAAATTTCAGTTTCCTTGGAATCTATAGTTAGGGAAACATGTGTTTCTGCGACCGCAGACTTGAGTCCAGGATGGTATGTTGCCTCTGTGGTGCCAGGGTCAAGGATATCTTGCATTCTGAATGCAGAATATTCTGACGGGTGAGGGTGAACAGCTAGTAGGCATGGTCCATACCAGTAGCAATGATATAGGTAGAAAGAGGATGAGGTCTTGCAGGGAGATTTTTGAGAACTAGAAAAGAAACTAGCAAGCAGGACCTCAAAGATAGTAATCAGATAACTCTTGGTGTGACATGCTATTAAGTATAGAAATAAAAGGTTAGAGTAGATGTATACATGGCTTGAGAGATGGTGCAGGATGGAGGCTTTAGATTCCTGGGACATTGGGACATGTTTTAGGGAGGTGGGATCTATACAGGATGGTTGGGTTACACCGCAACAGAGCCCTATCTTAAGCGCATCAGCAACTGCTTCTTCACAGCTGCCAAATAAATATTTACCTCACTATTGAAGAGTGAACGAGGGTGCTGTGTGGCTTGCATAGTTGACGGTGGTTCCTATGGCGTGGAGAACCTTTGATCAATGAGGCACTGCCGTGCATCCCTAGCTCGTTGCTCACCCTGCATGCGGTGTCTGGCTGCATTCTGTCCTCCCATGTGCCTCTCCAACTGTAAGTCCTCGGTGTCCTCATTGTCTGAGGATGAGTTCTGCTTATATCTCTCCTCATCCTGCAAGGCCTCCCCCCTATTGGGTGTGTAGTTGTGCAGAGCACAGCTGACAGCACTGATGCGAGCTACCCTTTCCAGCTCATACTGCGGGGCACCAGCCGATCTATCCAGGCAGCAGAATCACATTTTCAGCATGCTGATCCCCTGGTTCATGGTGGCTCTTGTAGCTCTCCTCTACAGCACTGGTGGGGTGTGTCACCAGTGTCAGGAGCCATATATGCAAGGGGTAGCCCTTGTCTCCAAGATGTCAACCCTCCATCTGTGCCATTTTAGTGAACAGCAATGGCACCTGGGACTGGCACAGGATGAAGACATCATGGCAGCTTCCTGGAAGCGGGCACAGATTTGCATGAATCGTTTCTGGTGATCACATACAAGCTGCACATTGATTGAGTGGAAGCCCTTACGGTTTATGTAATCAGTTGGTCTCCCGTCGGGAGCCTTGATGACCACATGGGTGCATTTTATGACCCCTTCCACTTGTGGGAATCCCGTGATGAAGGTGAAACTGGTGGCCATCTGGGCTTGGCTTTCAGGATATGTTGTGAAGCGGATATAGTAACCACCCCTCTGGAACAGGGCATTGGTGACCTCCCTGATGCAGCAGTGCACTGCTGACTGTCTGACAAAGGTCTCCGGTGGGTCCCGGAAATGATGCAGAGGTATAAAAATTGAGAGCCGCTGTCACTTTGAGGTTCACGGCCATAGGATGTCCCCTGAAGCTGCTGGGCTGTAGTTCATCATTCAGAAGGGCACAGAGATGTGTCGCTGCATCTTTCAACATTCAGGGAACGCCTCTGACACTCGCACTCTGCAGGTATGTCATGTGGGACCAGTGGATGCGCGGCGATCTGTAGTGGTGCGCTCCCCTTGGGTGCTGCTGCTCACGCGACCGGGGGCCTCTATGTGGGCTGCAACTGCCTATTGGTTTTGCCTGTGGCACATATGGATCCTCTCAAGAAGCGCATTAATGAATATCGGGTGAACCAGCCCCATCTTCAAGTCGCAATTCCACTCGGTTCCTTCAATTCTTTGAAGGTTCGTGCTTTCGTGCAGCAGCTATGTAGCATGGCATGGCATTGCCCATCATAGCTCCCACTAGGAGCAGCACCACATGACTGCTTAATGATTGTACAATCTGCATTGATTGTCCCATCAGACATATAAGCTTCACATGCCTACCATATCTGGCACTCTCCCCACATAAAGGGTGACTTGAGTGCCATTGCTCCTTCACTGACAGAGTCAATGAATGGCACCATTACAGCGGGGAGAATCCCAGTGGCTCATTACACATCAGCAGAGTAGATCGCTGAATATCCCCCCTTCCTCCAACCTTCCAGTATGCAGAGTGAGGCCCCTGAATATCACCCCCTCCTGCCTTCCAGTATACAGAGTGAGACCCTGAATATTCCCCCTCCCTCCTCCCTTCCAGTATACAGTGTAAAACCCCTGAAAATCTGGACTTACTTTCATTGGCGAAAACTTCTGCCTCCGATGACCCGTCGGCTTTTCTTTTCATGAACAGGATGGCACATGATGGCCGCCCATTCAACGTAAAATGCGCAGGCGTTCAGCGAGAGGGCGTGGGCTGCATAATCAGAAGAGGTAAGTACCATTTTGACTGTGATTATTCGGGTGCCACCGCCAGGCAGCGGGTGGGCCGCACCGAGGTGCCCTCACCGCTGATAATATGCAGCGGGCTGTTCTCGATGGTTGGGGGTCGGTGAGCCTCTCGCTGCAGAATTTTACTGCCCCCCCACTGTGCCCTGCGGTGTTGAGGGGCCGGTAAAATTCAGCTGATGATGTCATCGCAATAAGAAAGCCTTGGCTCATAAAAGGCAGGTCTCAGCACCAAATATTTCTGGATACAAGATGCTCAGGAAAGATAGGAAAGTAAAGAAAGGAGGAGAGGTGGCTTGAGAGATTAAGGAGAATATTGCTGTGCTGGAGAGAGAAGATGTCATTACACTGCTGGGTGTATTCTATAGGACACCAACTAGTGGGAAAGATGTAGAGGAGCAAATTTGCAAGGCCATTGCTGATAGGTGCAAATACTATAGTGCAATTATAATGAGAGACTTTAATTATCCGAATAAAAACTGGGAGATTCATAGTGTAAAAGGCAGAGAGGGCCAAGAGTTTCTGAAATGTGTTCAGGAGAATCTTCACGATCAGCATTTTTCTTTCCCATTGAGGAAGCAGACATCGATGAATCTGGTTCTGGGGAATGAGGTGGGTCATATGCACCAATTGTCAGTTGTGGAACATTTAGGCAACAGTAATCATTGTATGATAAGGTGCAGGTTAGCTATGGAAAAGGATAGGGAGCAGTCCAGATTAAAAATAATTAATTGGGAGAAATCCAATTTCAGACGGGTGGGAATGGATTTTGCCCAGGTAAACTGGAATCAAAAATTGGCATGCAAAACTGCAATGGAATCATGGGCTACCTTTAAAGAGGAGATGGTTCGGGTACCTTTGAGGCACATTTGCATGAGGGGGAAATGAAAGGCAAAGTCAGAGCTCTCTAGATGACAAAAGAAATATAATGAAGCAGAAAAAGGGTACATATGACAGATGTTACTTTCATAATACAAGTGAGAACCAGGCTGAACTTGGAAAATTCAGACGGGAAGTGAAAAAAGAACTAAGAGAAGCAAAGAGAAAGTATGAGAAGAGGTTGGTAGTTGACATAAAAGGGAATCTGAAAGTCTTTTATGGAATATGAAGAGTGAAAGGGTAGTGAAAGTAGGAGTGGGGCCGATTAGGGATCAAAAAGGGGTGTTGTGCATGGAGGCAGAGAGCATGGCTGAGGTACAAAATGCATACTTTGCATGAGTATTGTCCAAGGAAGAAGATGCCACCAAAGTTATGGTGCAAGAGGAGGTTGTTGAGACACTAGATACACTAAAAACTGATAACGAGAAGGTCGTAGAAAGTGTCTGCTTAATTTTGATAAGTGACAAGGACCAGATCAGATGGATCTGAAGATATTGAGGGAAGTAAGGGTAGAAATTGCGGAGACACTGACCATAATCTTCCAATCCTGCTTCTAACAGGGGTGGTGCCAGAGGACTGGAGGACTGCAAATGTTACACACTTGTTCAAAAAGGGTGTAAGGTTAAACCCAACAATCTCAGACCAGTCAATTTAACTTTGGTGGTGGGAAAGCTTTCAGAAACGACAATGCAGGACAAAATTAACACTCAATTGGACAAATGTGTACCAATTAAGGAAAGCCAGCACGGATTTGCTAATGCTTAAATAACTTTTTTGATGTGTTAACAGACTGCTGATGAGGGTAGTGCAGTTGATCTGGTGTAAATGGACTTCCAAAAGGCGCTTTATACATTGCCACATAATCGGCCTATCAGCAAAGTTAAAGCTAATGGAATAAAAGGGAAATAAAAACAAGAAATGCTGGAATCACTCAGCAGGTCTGGCAGCATCTGTGGTAACAGAAGCAGAGTTAACGTTTCGGGTCAGTGACCCTTCTTCGAAATAAAAGGGATAGTGGTAGCATGGACATGAATTTGGCTGCGTGACAGGAAACAGGAAGTCGTGGTGAATGGTTGTTTTTCGTATTGAAGGAAGGTATATAGTGGATAATAGATTTTGGTATTAGGGCTGCTGTTTTTCTTGACCTGTATTAATGACCTTGACTTGGGTCTGTAGTGCAAATTTCAACATTTACGTATGCCACAACATTGTGAACTGAGAGTAGGGGTTTGATAGATTTCAAGAGGACATAGACAGTCTGGTGGAATGGGAGGACTCATGGCAGATGAACTTTAATGCAAAGAAATGTGAAGCGATATATTTTGGTAAGAAGAATGAGGAGAGGCAATATAAAATGAAGATTACAGTTCTGAAGGTTGGAGCAGGAACAGAGAGGATTGGGAGTATGCACGCACAAATCGCTGATAGTGTTAGGAGAGTAATTTTTTTTTGTAAAATATGTTTTAAGGACCTAAAAGTTGAATTATGGACATTGATTCATCATGAATCTTGAAGATTTGCTGAATTTTGTGTTTTTTTATGAAAGAAGTCACTGGAAGGTTCCTGGATTTGGATTGTAAACAAATTTTACTGGAAGTCACCTGTCTGTGGATAATCACACAGGAGGGGTAGGTTTCGACTTGGGGAGATGTTTACAAAGTAGTGACAGGTCAAGGTTTATAAAGGTCAGGAGATTTGACTTCTGGACTGTTTTTCGTTTAAATTTGAGCTGTAGCAAAAGATATTTGTTTTTTTGTCTGCAAAAAGAAGAAGACCCAGCTCTCTCTCTCTTGAAAAGAAATCCTGCCTACAGTGTGTCAATTTTCTATTTCCAACTGTATTTGAAGAAACCCTGCATATCGAATGTGTGGGAACTGAAATCCTGTTGCCAGATTTCTGCTGGAAGACCTATCTGAAGCCTCTGTTGCTGCATTTCTTGGACAGTCTACCCAAACTTTGCCACCCAAGTTGATAGGGTTGTTAAGAAAGCGTATGGTGTGTTGGCTTTCATTAACAGGGGGATTGAGTTTAAGAGCCGTGAGGTTATGCTGCAGCTCTATAAAGCCCTGGTTAGATCACACTTGGAATATTGTGTTCAGTTCTGGTCACCTCATTATAGGAAGGATGTGGAAGCTTTAGAGAGGGTGCAGAGGAGATTTACCAGGATGCTGCCTGGACTGGAGGGCGTGTCTTACGAAGGAAGGTTGAGGGAGCTAGGGCTTTTCTCATTGGAGCGAAGAAGGATGAGAGGTGACTTGATAGAGGGGTACAAGATGATGAGAGGCATAGATAGAGTGGATAGCCAGAGACTTTTTCCCAGGGCGGAAAGGGCTATCACCAGGGGGCATAATTTTAAGGTGATTGGAGGAAGGTTTCGGGGAGATGTCAGAGGTAGGTTCTTTACACAGAGAGTGGTGGGTGCGTGGAATGCACTGCCAGCAGTGGTAGTAGAAGCAGATACATTAGGGGCATTTAAGCAACTCTTGGATAGGTACATGGATGATAGTAGTATGAAGGGTATGGAGGTAGTTTGATCCGAGAGTAGGTTAAAGGTTCTACACAACATCGGGGGCTGAAGGACCTGTACTGTGCTGCACTGTTCTCTGTTCTATGTTCTAAATTGATCTTTCAACATCGCCTGGAAAGAACTATTCTAGGAAGATCCCAGTGATGGCCGTCTCTATGCATATGGGATGTCAAACCAAAACTAAGGACAATTATTCCGCTGAAGTGTTTTTTTTGTTTTCTTTGTAACAGCGCTATAAAGAAAAATCCCTTTTGTTTTTCCTGGTTAACCCATTTGTGTGCTGACATGCAGCCCCCACCTGCCAAAAATGAGGCATATTAATTTTGTCATATGAAAATTGATTGCAAACTGTTGCTGGAGTTAAGAAGGGACTTGTTTCAAGGTCACCAGACACTGGGCTGGAAGGACATTTGCATACTAGAAGACGCTGCTTGTGGAGACAAAGGACTTTTCCCAACTCCAATTATCCCAAATGCATTTTGATCATGAGACATTGAAGGTGTAAGGAAGCACATTCCAAGGCCTGCTAAGATGATACAATCTACAAAGCCAGGACTGGTTAAACCAGCTGGTCACATGACTAACTGGCCGGTCCAGGTTTTTTGAATTAGCCACAGGACAGTATTCAGAAGGCACTTTTGCAACTGAAGTGGGGACAAGGATGCCTCTCTCATGGCTATCTCTCTTTCTTGCTTTCTCCCAAGCCACTGGGCCCACAAAAGACACATAAACCTCAAGAGAGAAAAGACTCTGACTTCAAGCAAGTTGAAGCATGAACTGGGCCGCAACACATATCAGGACCTACCAGCAACCAAAGACTCCACATTGATCTCAAAGGACAGTAAATAACTAACAGATATTGCCTCAGACTTTTTTCCTTTTATTCTTTACACCTTTTCTCTCTCTATCTCTGTGTGTATTTATCGTGTATATATGCTAGCGTGATCGCATCAAGCATTTATTTTGATTAACTGGTTTAGAGTTTAAGATTAATAAACTTCTGCCTTTCAGGTTTAAATCTAAAGAAACCTGTCTGATTTCTTTGCCTTATAATTGCAGCAGTGAAAAAGGAGTCACTGAAGGGGGAGCAAAAAACACAGTGTTTTTAAAATTAAACTCTGTTCTGGTTAAAGCAGGCAAAGACTGAGCGCGAACCCCTCAACCCCTTCTCACATGGCCATAACAGTATGTATGTGTGTGAGAGGGGCTAAGATAAATAAGGGGCTTTAATATTTCAATTTGTGTGTGTAGGTTTTACTTAATTATTGTTTCAGAGTAGTTTATATAATAAACTGAAAATTTTGTTGTGTTTTATAGAAACCTGGCTGGTGTGTTTTATTCTGGGAAAAATAGAGAGTATGATTGACTATGTTGATAAGTGGGAAATTTTCAATGTATGTTGTGACCTGTAGAGAAGTGGGACTAGAAAAAACAATGCACTTCTCCTGCCTCAGTCATAACATATAACTGGGGGCTCTGTGCAGGATAAACCCAATGCCAATGATGTACAATTGGAAGTGGGGTAATAATAATTGAAAAAGGAACAATAAAAAGAACTTGGTTTCTTGTGTAACAGAGTAAAGTCTACACCACCAAAATGCCTTTTACAGTTGCTGCGAGTTGTCTGGGGATGGAGGTTGTAACCCTGAATAGTTTGAGGTACTTAATCAAGGTTAAGCTCATAGCATTGGCAGGAAAATTGGGGTTAGATTTAAAACCAGGAGCTCAGAAAACAGACATTATTGAAGCAATAGCGCAACATTTACAATTTGAAGAGGAAGAAAGCAAACTGCACTTTGGTAGTGCAGTTGAATTAGCTAAAATTCAGTTACAAATGAAAACACTTGAGCAGGAATAAGAAGTAAAAAGACTTAAGCTTGAACAGAAAAAGGAAGAAATAGAATTGAAAAAATTGAGCTTGAAAGAGAATTGACAACGAAGAAGCTTGAATTTGAAAAAGAGGAGAGGGAAGAAGAGAGAGCATTTCAAAGAGGAAGAGAAAAAGAAGGAAGGGAATTCAAAGTTAAAAAGCTGGAGCTATAACAACAAGTGATCTTGACTCCAATGAATATTCTGGTGAGGAATGATCTGACTCCAGCCAGGGACCCAGCGGAAAGCTGTTTAAATTTGTACAAGCCCTCCCTAGGTTTGTGCACAAGGGAAGAGGAGACATTTTTCATTTCGTTTGAAAAGATAGCCAAACAGATGAAGTGGTCAAAGGAAAGCTGGACACTGCTTATGTAAAGCAGGTTGATGGGTGGAGCCTATCAAGTTTATGCCATGCTGTCTGAGGAGGTTTCTGCAGATTATAAGATGACAAAAAAGACTATTCTTACAGCCTGAGCGTTAATCACTGAAGCATATTGACAGTAATTTCGGGACCTACGGAGATTGTCTGGGCAGACCAATATAGAATTTGAGAGGATAAAGCAAATTAGTTTTGGTCATGGGATAAGGGCATTAAAGATGGAAGCCGGGTAGGAGAACCATAGGGAACTAATTCTCCTGGAAGAATTTAAAAATTCACTCCCACCATTAGTAAGAACCCATGTAGAGAACCAGAAGGTTTCAATGGCCAGACAGGGAGTGGAAATTGCTAATGAATATGAGCTTGTGTATAAGCCAAACCCCTTTGTCCATTGCCACCACTAACCCGAGAAGAATAGAAGGTGGGAGGGGGAAAGGAATGCAAGCATCCGGGGACAAGAAGCGACAGCTGGGATCACCACAGGATCTCCTCCTCATGGTAGAAAGGAAGATGCTGAGGGTGGAAATGAGGTCCACAAGCCTAAGTGTTGTCATTGTCACAAGGTAGGACATCTTTGTACAGAATGCTGGAAGTTGCAGGGTAAACCCATGGGACTTATTGAGGTATACAAAGCCAATATAGAGAAAGGAGCCCTGACCGAGAGTAGAGCAGATCAGGTTGTAGCTCAGACGGCAGCGTTAAAGCCAAATACAAAAACCAACGTGAGTGCAGGGGTTGAGAACAAGATACCTGACAGTTACAGGAAATTCTTGTCGAATGGAAAAGTAACCCCTTATCCCTCAAATGAGGCAGAAAAACCTATAGTTATACTTAGGGATACAGCAGCCACCCAAACTCATTTGCTAGGGAAAGGCATAACATTTCCAACAGAGAGTGCACTGAATGCTAAAATTATAGTGAATGGTATTGGCGGGGAGTATAGACCCATACCTTTGTATCGGTGTACCTCGTGTGTGCCCTAATGCCTGGAATGGTAACTGTAGGAGATGTCCATAGTTTGCCAGTGGACAGAGTTGACCTACTCCTGTGGAATCATTTAGCTGGAGCAAAAGTAGTAGCTTCTCCAGCAGTCATGGAAAAACCAAGAGAAGTTAAAGAGACAGAACAGTTACAGGAAAAGATTCCAGGAATTTTTCCTTCATGTGGAGTAACCCGAGCAAAGAGAGGCCAGTGGAATACGTTTCAAACAAACTAAATTGCCACCAAAAAAGGTATACAACAGTGGGAAAAGAAACCCTAGATCTATTATCATTTCTTAACCATTTTGAAGTCTATGTCCACCATGACTATATACTGATCATAACAAATGGAAAAAAATTAAAAATCAAAATGCTGTACTGTTCCGATGGAATTTTCTCATGTCATCCTGTTACATAAAGATTAAGGCAAAAAGAATGTTATTGCAGATGCTTTATATCAAGAATCTAACGTTGTTTGTGGTAAAGAATGCAAAGATGGTACACAGCAGAATTGTATTAACGACCGGGAAATAGCAAACGGGGATGAGTGAGGAAATGCATTTTTAATATGTTTTCATTATCTGTTTTTATACTTTGTAATGAAACAGATTTAAAAATGGCCTTTCATTTCTCCAAGGGAGGAGGTGTTACGAGAGTACTTCTATTTTTTTGTAAGATGTGTTTTAAGGACTTATAGTTAAATTATGGACATGATTCATTTGGAATCTTGAAGAGTTGCTGAACTCTGCTTTTTTAAAGCAGATGTCACCAGAAGTTTCCTGCATTTGGCTTATAAGCAAGTCTTATTGGAAGGCACCTGTCTGTGGATAATCACCCAGCAGGGATTTTCTTTTGACTTGGGGAGATTTTTACAACGAAGTGACAGGTCAAGATTTATAGTGGTCAGGAGGCTTGACTTCTGGACTATTTTTAGTTTCAATTTGAGTTGTTACATAAGATAGCTGTTTTTTGTCTGCCACAAGAAGACCCGGCTCTCTCTCTCTTGAAATGAAATCCTGCCTACAGTGCGTCAGTTTCCTATTTCCAACTGTATTTGAAGAAACCCTGCATGTCGAATGTGTGGGAACTGAAACCTTGTTGCCTAATTTCTGCTGGAAGACCGATCTGAAGCCTCTGTAGCTGCATTTCTTAGAAAGTCTACCCATACTGATCTTCAACATTGGCTGAAAAGAGCTCTTTTAGGAAAATCCCAATGATGGCCATCTATAAGCTTTTGGGATGCCAAGCCAAAATCAAGACCAGTATTCCAGCTAAGTGTTTTTTTTTGTTTTCTTTTTAACAACGCTAGAAACGAGAATCTCTTTTATTTTCCCCAGTTCACCAGTGTAAATATGTGTGTATGTCTGTGAGGGGCTAAGATAAATAAGGGGCTTTAATATTTCAACTTGTATGTGTATGTTGTAATTCACTGTTGCTTAAGACTGGCTTTTATAATAAACCCATAATTTTGTTGTTTACTAAAGAAAGCGGGTTGGTGTGTTTTATTCTGAGAAAAATAGAGTATACGATTGACCTTATCGGTAAGTGGGAAAATTTAAATATCTGTTGCGACCTGTGGAGAAGTGGGATTAGAACAAACAGTGCACTCCTCCCACCTCTGTCATAACTGTAGTGGCAGGGCAAGTTGAGAAAGCCATTAATAAGGCACATAGGATCTTGGGCTTTAGAAATAGGGGCATAGACTACTATAAGAAGGAAGTCATGGTGAACTTTTATAACAGACTGTTTCAGCCTCAACTGGAGTATTGTGTCTAATTCTGGGCACCACACTTTAGGAAGGATGTGAAGGCATTCGAGAGGGTGCAGCAAAGATTGATGAGAATGGTTCCAGGATGATGGACTTCACTTACAAAGACTTGCAGGTTGAAAGATAAATTGGCCATTTTAAATTGCCCCTAGTGTAGGTAGGTGGCAGGGGAATGGTGGGAATGTGCTAGGGAATATGGGATTAATGTCGGATTAGCATAAATGGGTGGTTGTTGGTCGGCACAGACTCGGTGGGCCAAAGGGCCTGTTTCAGTGCTGTATCTCTCTATGATTCTATGATTGTATAATAGATTGGAGAAGCTGGGCCTGTTCTCCTTAGAGAAGAGATGGTTGAATGGAGATTTAACAGTGGTGTTTAAAATAATGAAGGGCTGGACAGAGTAGACAGGGAGAAACTGTTTCCATTGGTAGAAACGTTTAAAACCAGAGGAAACTGATTTAAGATGACTGCCAAAAGAACCAAAGGCAACATGAGGTAAAACCAACGTTACATAGCAAGCGGTTAGGATCTGAAATGCATTGCCTAGCAGTGTGGTGAAGGCCGATTCAATCATTGCTTTCAAAAGGTAATTGCATAATTATCAGAACAGAAATAATTTGCAGGTCTATGGGGAAAAGGCAGGGAGTGGGACAGCTGAGTTGCTCTTTCAGAGAGCCAGCATGGTAATGATGGGCCAAATGGCCTTCATCTGTGCTGTAACCATTCTACAATTCTATAATGCAATAGTGTAAATATCCCTTGATTTTTTTTTAGGTCAGCTTCATTCTGACGCGTTAACTATATGTTCAGGGCGCCTATTACAATCATCAGGCAAGATTAGTGGCCTGGCTAAGGGACTGGAAAATGAACCTGTTATGACTGACCACTCCGGTCGAAGCCCCCAATCAAAATATATGTTTCTGATTGTGGTGGGACCAACGCACTGATAATTCAATCCAGTCACACCACAGATCCTCTAACATATCTTTTAAACTTTCCAAATTAAAGAAAGACCCAGCCAAATTGTACCATCTATTAACCCCCGAATGAGGCTAACCAAAGCAGGTGTCTTTCAATCAACAAATCAACTCTTCAACTAAAAAAAAAAATTCTTGAACACTATGAAGAAATAAACAAAATTGAAAATAGAAAAAAATTAGAGTGTTAGCAAATTTACAGTCCAATGTTGCTTGAAGTCCACAGAATGTTGCTTGAAGTCCTCACAGAATGTTGCTTTCCTTCTGCATTGAATTTCAACAATTAACGACTTGCAAACACTTTCAGCAGAATCAATCTGACTTTAGAGATTTTGAGGGCTAAAAGATTGTGACAGTCTAACTTCCTTTTCTTCAATTTAAATGACCAGAGATCTCTATTTTGGCTTGACTTTTTTTTAGAATTTTGAGAGATAATAATTAAACAGGCTAAAAATCCTACTCCTTCAGTTTAAATGGTTGCGAGCTCTTTGTCCAGGTGCTGTCATCACAGCTGTGTCCCCTGTGTTTGTGTGCTCTGTTCGAACAAACTGTCTTCAACTAACAGCCAGTTAAAAACTGAATTGTGCCAAATGTATGGCATGAGACTCACTCCCAGTGGCTGTATCCATGGTAGTGAGAATGCACCCTTTGAATCACAGTCTCCAAATGACTGTTTCTCAGGCAACTAAAATGCACCTTCCTATAACTCCTGAGGCTTATTGGTTCTTAAAGCAATACTGATCCCTTGCAAGCCTTAAAGGCAAACTGCATATTCCAAAAAAATAAAATTACAAGACCATGACGAACCTAGTAGTTGTAAATTTAGTTTCACAGTGGCAGCCTTTGAAATTGAATTGAATGAACTTATTAATTTGCTATGACTCTGTTCGGGAGCTTGAATTTTAAAAAGAGCACGTTAAATTCCGAATTGCTACTAAAAGAATTACGCCAGAAGATTTTGTGTTTTAAACCTTACTCTAGATGAGCTAAACAAAGCTCTATTAACTTCACACTGCAATTTCGAAACATTTCTATTTTAAGCTTAAAATCTTAACAGAACATGCTGACATATACTTTAAAATCTAAATCGCAACAGAGCACTTCTGTTTGAATGTTACCTCTACTCCAAGAGCCCTCTATATGTCACAGAGTCTTGGCAGTATGCTCACTTCTCCTGGGGCCAATCCAAAGTGTACCACAACTCTTGACAATTCACTTTGATTTTCTTAATTTCTTAGCTGTCCCCTGAAGTTTGATATTTCCTAGGGATTCTCCCTCTAGTTGTGGCGAGGAAAATTCTCCAGTTCACCTTCAACTCCTCACGAATCTCAATTTCTTAGGGTGAGGATGGGCCTGCCTCAAAACAGAAACATCCCTGGCTCCTGATGGCCTCTGCTCCAGCGCCCATCTGACTTCCAAAACTCAACTGCTTTCCCTGTGACCAACAGCCGTTCTATCCAAAAGCTAACTACTGTTCTTTTCTGCAAGTACACAGATCACAGTACACAGAGGGAGACCTCAACATTGATTCTGGGCCTCATGAGGTCTCATGGTATCCGGTCAAGCATAGGCAAGGAAACCTCCTGCTGATTATTACCTACAAATATACTCCCTCAACCCCCGCCCCCCGCTGATGAATCAGTGCTTCTCAATGTTGAACACCAATTGCAAGAAGCACTGAGGGGAGCAAGGGCAGAAAATGTACTCTGAGTGGGGGACTTCAATGTTCATTGCCAAAAGTGGCTTGGTAGCATGACTACTGACCGAGCTGGCCGAGTCCTAAAGAGCATAATTGCTGGACTGGGTCTGTGGCAGGAGGTGAGGCAACCAGCAAGAGGGAAAAACCTGCTTGACCTTGTATGCACCAATCTACCTGTCGCAGATGCATTTGTCCATGACAGTATTGGTAAGACTGACCACTGCACAGTCCTTGTGGAGACAAAGTCCCGTCTTCATATTGCGTGTACCCACCATTGTGTTGTGTGGCAGTACCACCGTGCTAAATAGGATAGATTCAAAACTGGGCATCTATGAGGCACTGTGGGCCATCAGCAGCAGTAGAATTGTATTCAACCACAATATGTAACCTCATGGCCTGGCATATTCCCCACTCTACCATTACCACTGTTTTAGTGACTGGAAGCCAGTGTCCAGTGGCGTACCACAGGAATCTGTGCTGGGTCCCCTATTGTTTGTCATTTATATAAACGACATAGATGACTATGTTGGGGGGTAGGATCAGTAATTTCACGGATGACACAAAGATTGGCCGAGTGGTTAACAGTGAGGTTGAGTGTCTTGGGTTACAGGAAGATATAGACAGGATGGTCAAATGGGCAGAAAAGTGGCAGATGGAATTTAATGCTGAAAATTGTGAGGTGATACACTTTGGAAGGAATAAGGTGACATGGAAGTATTCAATGAATGGCCTGACACTGGGAAGTTCTGAGGAACAAAGGGACTTTGGCGTGTTTGTCCACATATCTCTGAAGGCAGAAGGGCAGGTTAATAGGGTGGTGAAAAAGGCATATGGGACACTTGCCTTTATAATTGAGGCATTGATTACAAAAGCAGGCAGGTCATGTTGGAGTTGTTTCGAACTTTGGTAAGGCCACAGCTGGAATACTGTGTGCAATTCTGGTCGCCACACTATAGGAAGGATGTCATTGCATTGGAGGGGGTGCAGAGGCGATTCACCAGGATGTTGCCTGGGATGGAACATTTAAGCTATGAAGAGAGGTTGTATAGGCTTGGGTTGTTTTTGCTGGAGCAGAGAAGACTGAGGGGTGAACTGATCGAGATGTACAAGATTATGAGGGGCATGGACAAGGTGGATAGGGAGCAGCTGTTCCCCTCAGTTGAAAGGTCAGTTACGAGGGGACACAAGTTTAAGGTGAGAGGCAGGAGGTTTAAGGGGGTTTTGAGGAAGAACGTTTTTACCCAGCGGGTGGTGACAGTCTGGAATGCACTGCCTGGAAGGGTGGTAGAGGCGGGTTGCATCGCATCCTTTAAAAATTACCTGGATGAGCACTTGGCCCGTCATACCATTCAAGTCTATGGGCCAAGTGCTGGCAAATGGGATTAGGTAGACAGGTCAGGTGCCTTTAATGCATCGATGCAGACTCGACAGGCCGAAGGGCCTCTTCTGCAATGTATTATTCTGTGATTCTGTGATCCTGTGATACCATCAAGCTGGGGGACCAATCCTGGGACAACGAAGAGTGCATGCCAGGAGCAGCACCAGGCAAAACTAAAAATGAGGTGTCAGCCTGGTGAAGGTGCAAAACAGGACTACTTGCAGGCCAAACAGCGTAAGCAGCATGCAATAGACAGGGCTAAGTTTTCCCACAACCAATGGATCATATTGAAGCTTTGAAGTCCTGCCACATCCAGTCATGAATGGCGGTGGACAATTAAACAATTGACAGGAGGAGGACGGTCCACAAATATGCCCATCCTCAACGATGTGGGAGCTCAGCACATCAGTGCAAAAGATAAGGCTGAAGCATTTGCATCCATCTTCAGCCAGAAGTGCCGAGTAGATGATTCATCATGGCCTCCTCCTGAGGTCCTCAGCATCACAGATCCCAGTCTTCAGCCAATCCTATTCTCTCCACGTGATATCAAGAAAATGCCGAAGACACTGGACACTGCAAAGACTATGAGCCCTGACAATGTTCTGGCAATACTACTGAAAACTTGTGCTCCAAAACTAGCTGCGCCCCTAGACAAGCTGTTGCAGTACAGCTACAACACTGGCATCTACCCGGCAATGTGGAAAAGTGCCCAGGTGTGTCCTGTAGACAAAAAACAGGACAAATCCAACGCAACCAATTACCACCCTATCAGTCTACTCTTGATCATCAGCAAAGTGATGGAATGGGTTGTTGACAGTACTGTCAAGCAGCACATGCTCAGAAATAAACTGCTCACTGATGCTCAGCTTGAATTCCACCAGAGACACTCAGCTCCTGACCTCATTACAGTCTCGGTCCAAACGAGGGAAAAAGAACTGACCTCCACAAGTGAGATCAGAGTGACTGCCCTTGATATTAAGGCAGCATTTGACCGAGTACAGCATCCAGGAGCCCTCGCAAAACTGGAGGCAATGGGAATCGGGGGAAAACTCTCAACTAGGGAGTCACACCGAGCACAAAGGAAGATAGTTCTGGTTATTGGAGGTCAATCATCTCAGGCCTAGAATATCACTGCAGATGTTCCTCAGGGCAATGTCCTAGGCGCAACCAGTTGCTTCATCAATGACCTTCCCTCCATCATAAGGTCAGAAATGGGGATGTTCATCGATGATTGCATGATGTTCAGCACCATTTGCAACTCCTCAGATACTGAAGCAGCCCACGTACAGATGCAGCAAGATCTGGACAACACCCAGGCTTGGGCTGATAAGTGGCAAGTAGCAATATGCTACACAAGTGCCAGGCAATGACCATTTCAAACAAGAGAGAATCTAACCATCTCCCCTTGACGTTCAATTACATTACCTTCGCACAATACCTCACTATCAACAGCTTGGGGGTCACTATTGACAAGAAACTGAGCTGGACCAGCCACATAAATACTCTGGCTACAAAGCACGTCACGGCTGAGAATTTGCGGCAAGTGACTCACCTCCTGTCTCCCAAATGCATGCCCATCATCTACAAGGCACAAGTCAGGAGTGTGATGGAATATTCTACACTTGTCTGGATGTGTGTAGCTCCAACAACACTCAAGAAGCTCGACACCATCTACGTCTAAGCAGCCCACTTGATTGGCACCCTGTCCACAAACAATCACTCCTTCCACACCAACGCACAGTGGCAGCAGTATACCCTATCTACAAGATGCAGTGCAGCAACCCACCAAAGCTCCTTCGACAGCACCATCCAATCCCGTGAGCTCTACCACCTAGAAAGACAAGGGGCAGCAGATGTGTGAGAACATCACCACCAGCAAGTTCCTGTCCAGGCGATACACCACCCTAACCTGGAACTATATCACTGTTCCTTCACTGTCGCTGCGTCATAATCCTGGAACTCCCTTCCTAACAATATTGTTCGTGTACCTACATCCCAAGGATTGCAGAGATTCAAGAAGGCAGCTCACCAGCACCTTGTCAAGGGCAGTTAGGGATGGGCAATAAATGCTGGCCTAGCGAGCGATGCCCAAATCTCCAACTGAATGAAATAAACGGATAGAGACAGAAAGCATCACACTATCAAATAGGAATCGGAAAAGGTAGGGAATGCATCGAGTCATAGAGTTATACAGCACAGAAGCAGGCCCTTCAACCCACCGTCTCTGCGCTGACCATCAAGCCTATCTATTATAATCCCATTTTCGAGCACCTGGCCCATAGCCTTGTATGCTATGACGTTTCAAGTGCTCATCTAAGTATTTCCTAAATGTTGTGTGCTCCTGCCTCTATCACTCCTTCAGGCAGTGTGTTCCACATTCCAACCATCCTCTAGGTAAAAATGTTTGCCTCTGCCCCTAACCTTAAATCTATGCTCTCAGGTTATTGACACATCCACTAAGGGAAAATGTTTCTTCCTATCTACCCTATCTATGCCCCTCATAATTTTGTATACCTCAATCAGGTCCCCCCTCAACCTTCTCTGCTCTCAGGAAAACAACCCTAGCCTATTCAGTCTCTCTTCACAACTGAAATGCTCCAGCCCAGGCAACATCCTAGTGAATCTCCTCTGCACTCTCTCCAGTGCAATCACATCCTTCCTATAGTGTGGTGACCAGAACTTCATACAGAAGACCAGCTGCAGCCTAACTAGAATTTTATGCAGCTCCATAATAACCTCCCTGCTTTTATATTCTATGCCTTGGCTAATAAAGGCAAGTATTCCATATGTCTTCCTAACCACCTTATTGACCTGTGCTGCTGCCTTCAGTGCTCTATGGACAAGTACACCAAAGTCCCTCTTACCCTTTCTATTTCCTATGGTCCTCCCATGCATTTTATATTACCTTGCCTTTTTAGCTCTCCCAAAATGCATCAGCTCACACCTCTCAGGATTAAATTCCATTTGCCACTGCTCTGCCCATCTTCCCAGCCCATCTATATCATCCTGTAATCTAAGGCTTTCCTCCTCACTATTTATGACACCACCAATTTTCATGTCATCTGCGAACTTATATTTTATATTTATTATATTCAGAGATACAGCACTGAAACAGACTCTTCGGCCCACTGAGTCTGTGCCAACCAACAACCACCCATTAATACTAATCCTACATTAATTCCCTTACATCCCCACCTTCCCTCAATTCTCCTACCACCTACCTACACTAGGGGCAATTTACAATGACCAATTTACCTATCAACCTGCAAGTCTTTGGCTGTGGGAGGAAACCAGAGCACCCAATGGAAACACACGCAGACACAGGGAGAACTTGCAAACTCCGCACAGGCAGTAAACCCAGGTCGCTGGAGCTGTGAGGCTGCGGTGCAAACCACTGCACCACTGTGATCATACTTCCTATATTCACGTCTAAATCATTAATGTACACTACAAATGGAAAGGTTCCCAGCACCAATCCCTGCAGTACATCACTTGGCACAGAAATGTATTTGATAGCTTTCTCTTGGAGATAGTTGCACATGTCACTCCACTTTTTAAGAAGGGTGAAAGGGGGATCCAAGGAAATTACAGGCCAGTTAGCCTGACATCTGTGGCGGGAAAATTGCTAGAGTCTATAATTAAGGAGAGGGTGACTGAACAGCTAGAAAAAATTCAGTTAATCAGGGACAGCCAGCATGGATTCATGACGGGAAGGTCATGCCTGACAAATCGCATTGAATTTTTTGAAGAGGTGACTAAGGTAGTGGACAGGGGAATGTCTATGGATGCTATTTATATGACTTCCAGAAGGCATTTGATAAAGACCCACATAAGAGACTGTTAACTCAGGTAGAATCCCATACAGTTGAGGGCAAATTATTGACATGGTTAGGACGTTGGTTGAGTGGTAGGCGACAGAGAGTGGGGATAATGGGTAAGTACTCCGATCGGCAGGATGTGACAAGTGGTGTCCCACAGGGATCTGTGTTGGGGCCTCAGTTATTCACATTATTCATTAACGACTTGGATGATGGCATTGTAAGTCATATATCCAAATTTTCTGATGATACAAAGTTAGGCGGCATTGTTGACAGTCTAGATGATAGCATAAAATTGCAAAGAGATATTGACAGACTAGGCGAGTGGGCAAAACTGTGGCAGATGGATTTTAATGCCGGCAAGTGTGAGATTATCCATTTTAGACCAAAAACGTATCGAGCAGGGTACTTTCTAAATGGGAAGAGGTTAAGTACAGTGGATGTCCAAAGAGACTTGGGCGTTCAGGTGCATAGATCTTTACAATGCCACGAGCAAGTGCAGAAAATAATCAAAATGGCTAATGGAATGCTAGCCTTTATATCTAGAGGATTGGAGTATAAAGACACAGAAGCTATGCTGCAGTTGTAGAAAACCCTCGTTAAACCCCACTTGGAGTACTGTGCACAGTTCTGGGCACCCCATCTTAGGAAGGATATATTGGCCTTGGAGGGAGTGCAACGTAGGTTTACAAGAATGATACTTGAATTACAGGGATTAAGTTACGAGGAGAGATTACACAAATTAGACATGTTTTCACTAGAATTTGGAAGGTTAAGGGTTGATCTGATCGAAGTCTTCAAGATATTAACAGGAAAAGACAGGCTAGATGAAGATAAACTATTTCCACTGGTTGCAGATTCTAAAACTAGGGGGCATTGTCTACAAATTAGGACCAGACCATTCAGGTATGCTGCCTCCCTGGTGCCAGGGTCAAGGATGTCTCTGAACAGACAGAGGGCATTCTGAAGCGGGAGGGTGAACAGCCAGAGGTTGTGGTACACATCGGTACCTATGATATAGGCAGGAAGAGTGATGAGGTCCTGCAGGGGGAGTTCAGGGAGTTAGGTAGAAAGTTAAAAGACAGGACCTCGAGGGATGTAATCTCGGGATTAATCCCTCTGCCACGTGCCAGTGAGGCTAGAAATAGGAAGACAGTGCAGCTAAACACGTGGCTGAACAGCTGGTGTAGAAGGGAGGGTTTCAGACATCTGGACCATTGGGATCTCTTCAGGGACAGATGGGACCTGTACAAGAAGGACGGGTTGCATCTAAACTGGAGGGGCACAAATATACTGGCTGCGAGGTTTGCTAGCGTCACTCGGGAGGGTTTAAACTAGTGTGGCCGGGGGGGGGGGTGGTGGGGGGGGGGGGGGAGGTGGGAACCAGAGCAGTAGGGCAGCAAGTGAAATAAATGAGGGGGAACTAGTAAATAAGGCCAGTAAGAGGAAGAGCAGGCAGGGAGATGTTGCGGAGCACAGTGCGACTGGTGGTCTGAAGTGCATTTGTTTCAATGCGAGAAGTATAACAGGTAAGGCAGATGAACTTAGAGCTTGGATTAGTACTTGGCACTATGATGTTGTTGCTATTACAGAGACTTGGTTGAGGGAAGGACAGGATTGGCAGCTAAATATTCCAGGATTTAGAAGCTCCAGGCGGGATAGAGGGTGCTGTAAAAGGGGTGGGGGAGTTGCATTACTGGTTAAGGAGAATAGCACAGCTGTACTGCGGGAGGACACCTCAGAGGGGTCATGCAGTGAGGCAATATGGGTGGAGCTCAGGAATAGGAAGGGTGCAGTCACGATGTTGGGGGTTTTCTACAGGCCTCCCAACAGCCAACGGCAGGTAGAGGAGCAGATATGTAGACAGATTTTGGAAAGATGTAAAGGTCACAGAGTTGTAGTGGTGGGTGATTTTAACTTCCCCAATATTGACTGAGACTCACTTAGTGCTAGGGGCTTGGATGGGGCAGAATTTGTAAGGAGCATCCAGGAGGGCTTCTTGAAACAATATGTAGATAGTCCAACTAGGGATGGGGCCATACTGGACCTGGCATTGGGGAATAAGCCCAGCCAGGTGGTCGAAGTTTCAGTAGGGGAGCATTTCGGGAACAGTGACCATAATTCCATAAGATTTAAGGTACTTGTGGATAAGGATAAGAGTAGTCCTCGGGTGAAGGTGCTCAATTGGGGGAAGGCTAATGATCACAATATTCGGCAGGAACTGAAGAATTAGATTGGGGGCGGCTGTTTGAGGATAAATCAACATCTGACATGTGGGAGTCTTTCAAACATCAGTTGATTAGAATCCAGGACCGGCATGTTCCTGTGAGGAAGAAGGATAAGTTTGGCAAGTTTCGGGAACTTTGGATAACGAGGGATATTGTGAGCCCAGTCAGAAAGAAAAAGGAAGCATTCAGAAGGGCTGGAAGGCTAGGAACAGACGAATCCCTTGAGGAATATAATAACGGTAGGAAGGAACTTAAGCAAGGAATTTGGAGGGCTAAAAGGGATCATGAAAAGTCATTGGCAAACAGGATGAAGGAAAATCCCAAGGCTTTTTATACGTATATAAAGAGCAAGAGGGTAACTAGGGAAAGTGTTGGCCCCACTTAAGGACAGAGAAGGGAATCTATGTGGGAGCTAGAGGAAATGGGTGCAGTACTAAATGAGTACTTTGCATCAGTATTCACCAAAGAGAAGGACTTGGTGGATGATGAGCCCAGGGCAGGGAGTGTAGAAAGTCTCAGTCAACGCATTATCAAAAAGGAGGTGGTGTTGGGTGTCTTGCAAAGCATTAAGGTAGATAAGTCCACAGGGCCTGATGGGATCTACCCCAGAATACTGAGGGAGGCAAGGGAAGAAATTGCTGGGGCCTTGACAGAAATCTTTGCATCCTCATTGGCTACAGGTGAGGTCCCAGAGGACTGGAGAATAGCCAATGTTGTTCCTTTGTTTAAGAAGGGTGGTAAGGATAATCCAGGAAATTATAGGCCGGTGAGCCTTATTAGCGAGAGGCAGCATGGTTTTGTGAAGGGGAGGTCGTGTCTCACTAATTTGATTGAGTTTTTTGAGGAAGTGACGAAGATGATTGATGAAGGAAGGGCTTTGGTTGTTTTCTATGTTTACTTCAGTAAAGACTTTGACAAGGTCCCTCATGGCAGACTGGTACAAAAGGTGAAGTCACACGGGATCAGAGGTGAGCTGGCAAGATGGATACAGAACTGGCTCAGTCATAGAAGACAGAGGGTAGCAGTGGAAGGTTGCTTTTCTGAATGGAGGGATGTGACTAGTGGTGTTCCGCAGGGATCAGTGCTGGGACCTTTGCTGTTTGTAGTATATATAAATGATTTGGAGGAAAATGTAGCTGGTCTGATTCGTAAGTTTGTGGACGACACAAAGGCTGGTGGAGTTGCGGACAGTGATGAGGATTGTCAGAGGATAAAGCAGGATATAGATCGGTTGGAGACTTGGGCAGAGAAATGGCAGATGGAGTTTAATCCGGACAAATGTGAGGTAATGCATTTTGGAAGGTCTAATGCAGGTGGGAAGTGTGCAGTAAATGGCAGAACCCTTACGAGTATTGACAGGCAGAGAGATATGGGCATACAGATCCACAGGTCACTGAAAGTGGCAATGCAGGTGGATAAGGTTGTCAAGAAGGCATACGGCATGCTTGTCTTCATCGGTCGGGGCATAGAGTATAAAAATTGGCACGTCATGCTGCAGCTGGACAGAACTTCAGTTAGGCCACACTTAGAATATTGCGTGCAATTCTGGTCGCCACACTACCAGAAGGACGTGGAGGCTTTGGAGAGGGTACAGAAGAGGTTTACCAGGATGTTGCCTGGTCTGGAGGGCATTAGCTATGAGGAGAGGTTGGATAAACTGGGATTGTTTTTGCTGGAACGACGGAGGTGGAGGGGCGACATGATAGAGGTTTACAATGTTATGAGCAGCATGGACAGAGTGGATAGTGAGAAGCTTTTTCCTGGTGTGGAAGAGTCAGTGACTAGGGCACATAGGTGTAAGGTGAGAGGGGCAACGTTTAGAGGGGATGTGCGAGGCAAGTTCTTTACACAGAGGGTGGTGAGCGCCTGAAAGTTGCTGCCGGGGTAGGTGGTGGAAGCAGATTCGATAGCGACGTTTAATAGGCATTTTGGTGTCCTCAGTACCTGGCTCTACGGCAGCGAGGCCTGGACAACGTATGCCAGCCAAGAGCGACGTCTCAATTCATTCCATCTTCGCTGCCTTCGGAGAATACTTGGCATCAGGTGGCAGGACTATATCTCCAACACAGAAGTCCTTGAAGCGGCCAACATCCCCAGCTTATACACACTACTGAGTCAGCGGCGCTTGAGATGGCTTGGCCATGTGAGCCGCATGGAAGATGGCAGGATCCCCAAAGACACATTGTACAGCGAGCTCGCCACTGGTATCAGACCCACCGGCCGTCCATGTCTCCGTTATAAAGACGTCTGCAAACGCGACATGAAATCGTGTGACATTGATCACAAGTCGTGGGAGTCAGTTGCCAGCATTCGCCAGAGCTGGCGGGCAGCCATAAAGACAGGGCTAAATTGTGGCGAGTCGAAGAGACTTAGTAGTTGGCAGGAAAAAAGACAGAGGCGCAAGGGGAGAGCCAACTGTGCAACAGCCCCAACAAACAAATTTCTCTGCAGCACCTGTGGAAGAGCCTGTCACTCCAGAATTGGCCTTTATAGCCACTCCAGGCGCTGCTTCACAAACCACTGACCACCTCCAGGCGCGTATCCATTGTCTCTCGAGATAAGGAGGCCCAAAAGAAAGAAATGACAAATACATGAATCGGATGGGAATAGAGGGATACGATCCCCGGAAGTGCAGAAGGTTTTAGTTTAGGCAGGCATCAAGATCGGCGCAGGCTTGGAGGTCCGAATGGCCTGTTCCTGTGCTGTTCTTTGTTCTTGTTCTTTGTCAGAAACTGGTTTGTCAAATTTGGAATGAAAATGCATGTTAACCCTACTAACATATGGGCAGCCAAATGTGAAACACGCATATACTCTGAAGGAAAAATAATTAAAGTCAAGTGATGAAAAAGCGATTCGGGTGTTTTCGTGCATCAATCTTTGAAGGCAGGTGATTACCATTGTGAAGCGGTAGCTGAAAAGAACAGTGTACGAGCACATACTTAAAAGACACCTTAGCATTTTCAAAGAGCCGCACAGGCACGATGGACTGAATAGTCTTCTGTGCTGTTTGATTCTATGAAAATTAACTGTAGAAAAAGTATGCCATTTGGTTGATGCACAAGAGCTTGTTTAGGTCCTCGTTAAATTACAGACCCAGTTTTGATCTCTATGTATGGTGGGGCGTATTGATGTTTTGGAAAGGGTGCAGAAATGTGCCACAAGATTAAGTTCCAATACAAAACACATTAATTACTCAGGTAGCTTCAATAAGCTGGGTCTCTGTACTTTAAGGCGGTATAGTCTTAGGGATGAAGGTTTATAGAATAACTAAGCTACTAGATGCTGCGTAGGTAGAGCAGTTATTGAAACGCAATTGGCTAAGGAGGGGCTCGTTTACATGTGACGTAAGGGTAGAACTAGTTTGGATGTTGGATCCTCTTTTCTCAGAATATGAAGAACCTGTGGAGCAGGTTCGGGTCATTGTTGAAAGCAGATGCTCTGAATTCCTTCAAACCAGAGCTGGATCTCTTTTTGGCTGGGGCAAAGATCACCTCCTACAAGGCAGCAGCTGGGATATCCTGTACTGTACCTGATGGAAAACGTAATCTTTTGGTTGTAATAGCCTAATGCAGTTGGAGATGAAATACCCATTTTACCCGTAATTTACCGGGGTTGTGTCTTTTCTCGCATCTCCCTGGAGATTACATGGCTCCCGTTGGGGTGGGGAGTTTTATGCATTGTGATGCACGTGGCATAACAACTCCATGTTGGATGCTCGCTGACCAACGGGCATAATCTTCAGCTCTTTGCCTATGAGCATCAGTCGGGACCAGTTCAGGTTCCTGACACCGCTTTGACAGTCGGGTAAAAAAAGTGCTGGAAACACTCAGCATGTACGTAAGCATCTGTGGAGAGAGAAACAGAGTTAACGTTTCAGGTCTGTGACACTTCACCAGAACGATCAGGGCGCCCGCCTGGGAGATCTTCCTGGAGGCAGCCAATTAAGAGGCTGTCTCTGTGTTGACCGTCCAATTAAGGACAGCGGGCGGGTCCCTGATGTTGCAGGCCCAATCAGAGTGCCTGCAGCCTTGGAAAGACGGCAGCCCCACTGCCAGGTGACCGCAACTGTCAGAGGGGAAGGCGAGAGCAGCTCCATCTTGAGGCACCCTCTGAAGAGGTACTCAATTCAATTAAATAAATGATGATCACAAGGGCGAAGCCACCCCTGTGGAAGGGAAATCCCTCCACGGGATGGCCGACAGTAGCAGCTGTGACTCTCTGGTGGCTCAGTTGTGGGAGTTAAAACTGGAGACACGAGGGAGGCACTTCCACCGCCAGGAAGATCCTGGCGAGCTGCCCAAATAGGTAGATCTTTCCTGGACTGTCATTTTCAAATTTTCGTCCAGCAGGAGGGACATACATCGCAAGTGAACGACGCGACAATGTCCTTCAATTAAAGGGGAGATGCAAGTATTTCCAATTGAAATTACTACTGGCGATGTTATTCTACTTTAACTACTCCTATCAAATTCTTTGCTCTGCTTTTCTAAAAAAAAGTATAAACGCATTGAAATAAATGAGCTCACGTCGCCAATAGATTAGGGAAAAGGGGTATTTAATATAAATGCGTTACCCCTTCCTACGCGAGCATTGCTAATAATAACTTCTATCATTTGGAAACCAGCTTTGAGCAGTCACGAATCGGCTTCATTTTCTCTTATGGTTCAGCAGGGTCGTTCTAATTTGTTATTGTGAACTTATAATGATGGAACGTAATTAATTGTGCCTCTTTCTATTTTCGTCCCGCAAGGCAGATTAAAGTGCATTTTTTCCTCCTGAGGATATATGAATATTTTCAGTTAGGTGGAGCAAAATTACTCGACCATCCATGACAAAGAAAAATATATAAACCCAGAGTATTTTTGAGTTAACAGTCACTGGGAATGGTAACTATGCACTGCATAATGCTGTCAGGGTTATTGTTAGCGATCACCGTTCCCATGTTGAGAACAGACAATCCAACATGTAAACACCGGGAAATGTTTGATCTGTTTAGTTTATCGAAGGATGGCGATATCATTATCGGCGGAATTTTTGTTCTGCACTCCCGTGTGGAGAAAATGGACCTTTCTTTTGAAACGAGACCAAAAGCAGCGAAATGCAAAAGGTCAGTTAAATGAACTTGCTGATGAGAGTATTGAACAGGCATTCAGTACGGTTCAATCGAGTTCAATGATTGCCTTGCTGTTTGTTTCTCTCGCTCTCTCTCTCAAAAGCTCATGTTTAAAATTGTGGTCGATTTATTAATTCATGGATGCGAATATAGCTTGTGTTGACTGAACTAAGTATTGGGATGAGAGAGAAGGAACAGACAAAATACGGCTGTATTTGAAAAGTAGCAATTGGGAAATTAATCTAGAACAGACAGCAATCTGTTTTGCAAACACCCGACTTCATGAAAATGTGAGTTTACTTTAGGAAATTATGGAAGAAACTGCATATTTGTTCAATTGTAACTGTCCTTAATTAGAAAGACTGAAAATGATTCTTGATAATAATTCAATTAGCCGCATTAATCAAAACACAGTCATTATTCAAACATTTGAAAATAAGGAAACATGGCTAATTCTTAATCATCAATAATGTTTCGATCGAGCAGTGCGATGTTAGATTAATATATGTTTATAACAATGGCGTAGTGCATTAATTATAAATATAGCTTATTTCAGTTTTATATCGCGTGAACTCTGTAAGCAAAATTCAAATACGTTTTATTCCAAGTAACTGTTTAGCTAACTATGTCATTTTGGACGGCAGCATTGCAGAAGCACCATCACCACAAATTCTGCAGTTGCAAAAAGTCCCAGCAGCACTTTCTTCGAGTAGCGAGAGTTGGCCAGGAAAAGCGTCACGACAACCCGAGAACAAATTAAAAAAAAACTTCAAGGCGTGTATTGATGGTTGGGTTTTGGGGGACCTGAAAACTTGTTTAAGTGTAATTTCTGGTATTCTCATTCCTTATAGCTGGTTTTTAAGACAACGACAGCGTAAGATAAAACGCAGAAATTTACGGATCTGTTAATTTATTGTTAGACAAGACTCCCCGCCAGACTGGCGTGGAGTTCTACGTTTTGCCAAACTCGTGTCAATATCACTATGTCGGTTAACTGAACTCAGAGTACTGCGTCGATGGGGCCATCCCTTGCTTGTGGTAAAACATTTTGCTTTTCTTTCGTCCATGCCAGTCATTCAAATTAGAGTCGGGTATCCAGAAGTTTTTGTGTGGGATATTTCCACAGATATAAAAAGAACTTGGATTTAACTATAGCGTGCCAAGTCCTTAGGTCCTCCCACAACGTTTTGGGGCCAATGTTTGACGTTTCAAGTATGGTTACTGTTGTTTAGGAAAAAGCGGCAGTCAATATTCCCACAACAGGGTTCCACTAACTGCAATGGGCAAATGGTCTGTTCATCTTTTTGATGGGGTTGCTTGAAAGATAAATGTTGACGAGGACACCAGGAGTACCCTCAGGCTCTTTTTCCAGTATTTCCATTTGATCTTTCGGGCCAACAGAGCAGGTTTCGAATGACTGCACTTTCAATAGCACAATAGCACCTCAATCTTGTCTAATCTTTCATTTCCAATCCAAACTATTATTAATTAAGCCAGTACGCTTGATAATAAAAAAAGACATTGCTCACAACTAATCGATTCACATGAGTCCTAATCTGCAAGTATTTCTGTTCTACAGTTTTGAATTTCGGACATTCCGCTTCATACAAGCAATGGCTTTTGCGATAGACGAAATAAACAACAACACAGATCTCCTTCCAAATCTTACACTGGGCTACAGGATTTATGATTCGTGCAATCTGCCTCGTTTTTCGGTCAAAGCTGCTTTCGAATTGTTAAACGGCCAGGAAGCAACATCTTCCGACCAATCATGTCTACAATCCTCCTTGGTTCCTGCCATTGTTGGTGATTCGGGATCGTCACAGTCTTTGGCAGTAGCGGCGTCAATCGGTCCTTTCCGAATTCCCATGGTAAGACACTTTTGTCAAGTTACTGCCAGGATTTTTAAAGGCATTCGCTTTGCTAAATCATCTCAAAATCCTTTTGGGATCATGGTCCTAGAGTGGCTTCAACAAAGGTTATAGAGCACAGGTTTCAATATTATTCAGCATTCTTGTTTCCTACCATTGGAAGGAGTAAGAGTTGAGGCTTTCCATAATTCGGATTTTAAAATAATACTTTGTTGCTTGTCAAATAATTATAACCCGTATCCCCAGCCTGCTGTTTTTACTTGTATCGCAATCATAAGAATGTTTGATTAAAAAATTGCCTGTGCATTAGATTAGAGGAAATGTTTTTTTTCTCTTTAAGCAAATCCATTCATTGAGCGGCATCCATTTAAAATGGATCACGTACTATACCCGAACCGAGCTGGCGAGTAAATACTGACAGGTTATCAATCATAGAATGGTTACAGCACAGAAGGAGGCCATTCGGCCCGTGGTGGCTCCCTGCAAGAGCTAGTACCACTGCCCAGCTTTTTACAGTAAACCCTGCACTTTTTTCTCTTAAGATTATTATCTAGTTCTCCTTTGAAGGCTGCGATTGAATCCGCCTCCACCACACTCTGAGGCGGTGCAATCCAGATCCTCGCCACTCGCTGAATGAAAACGTATCTCCTCAATTATGTACAACTTTTTTTTTACGTGTGCAATTTATTTGCCAGAAAATATGGTTCTATTTCGAAATGGTACAGGTGAGTCCTCCTTGACCTGCTGGCCAAGATCTATTCCTCAACCAGCATCACTAACGCAGATTATCTGGCGCTTATCTCATTGCTCTTTGCGGGAGTTTGTTGTGCACAAATTGACTAAGACGTGCCTTACATTACAACAGTAAGTAAACTTCAAAAGTTATTAAATAGCTGTGAAGCGCATTGGCATATGCCGAGGTCGTGATAGGCGCTATATAAATGCAAGCCTTTATTTCCTTTTCCTACAAGATGGGATTGATTTCCCTGTTTTCTGGTGGTTTTTATCCCAGGTTAGTTATTTCGCCACTTGTGCCTGTCTCAGCAACAGGAGAGAATTCCCTTCGTTTTTTCGAACGATACCAAGTGATTACTTTCAGGCTAAAGCTTTAGCCCAACTTGTCAAGCGATTTGGATGGACTTGGATTGGAACAGTTAAAAGCGACAACGATTACGGTAATTTTGGAATGCAGGCGTTCACTGAAGTTGTACAGCAGCTTGGAGTTTGTATTGCTTTCTCCGAGTCCTTCCACAGAACGCATTCGAAAGAAAGGTTACTTCATATTGTCCACACTGTACAAAGATCTACGGCGAAAGTTGTCGTGGCTTTTCTTGCTCATGGAGATATGGCAATTTTATTGAAAGAAGTTGCACGACAAAATATATCTGGCATACAATGGGTAGGGAGTGAAGCGTGGATTACGACCTCACTTCTATCCCCAAAGGAAAACAAAAGGTTCGTTACTGGAGCCATCGGAATTGCAATCCGTAGGGTGAATATTCCAGGGTTCAAGAACTTTTTAATGCGCCTTCATCCGTCAGCCTACCCTGGTAATCTTCTAGTGGAAGAGTTTTGGGAAAAAACGTTTGGCTGTAGCCTGAAAATGATAGAAAACAATACAGGTAGCACACAGCCCGTCATTCAGACTAACCAATGCACAGGAAGAGAGAACCTAGAGACAGTGGCTAACGCCTATACAGATGCATCTCAACTGAGGGTTACGAACAAAGTTTATGAAGCTACTTATGCTATAGCCCATGCACTTCACAACATGTTTGTTTGTGAAAGTGGTAAAGGTCCATTTGTCAATAAATCTTGCGCAAGTATTTCAAATTTTCATCCATGGCAGGTAAGTGGAGCAACTAACCAACTAATTACTAATAACTCGGGAATATTCTGTTGAAAATTAACACTATGCTTGCACGTACCTGTCGGTGATTTATGTGATATTCACCTGCTTGTCTCTTTTCGAAGCTATTGCATTACCTACAAACAATAAATTTCACAACTAAAGTTGGAGAAAGGGTAAATTTCGACGAAAATGGGGACTCGTTGGCAACGTACGATATTGTAAACTGGCAGCTGAACAGCGAGGACAATGCTGTTGTTCTGACAGTTGGACATTATGACGGATCCGCGGCTTCAGGAGAAAAAATCATGATCAATGAAGGATCTATTGTTTGGAGTGGTGGTCAGAGAAAGGTAATCCGTGAAAACGTAGCTGCACTTTTCAGACAAAAATGTTTAGATTATAGTGATGGCTTGAAGATTTATTCGGAGAGTTGCCCTACCCATGTGTATGTATGTGCATGTGTGTGTGTGTGTGTCATACGAACATAGCAACAGGAGGAGGTCATTCAGTCCCTGGTACTTTCCCAGCACTCAATTAGACCGTAGTTGATCAGTACCTCAACTCCATTCACTCACCTTAGCTCCACATCCCTTAATGCTCTCAACCAACAATAATCCGTTTTTTCAAACTTGAATTCTCCAATTGTCTGAGCATCCACAAAGTTTTGGGGAGAGAATTCCAGATTTGTACTTCCATTTATCTGGAAAAGTGCTTCCTGATTTCCCTTCGAAGTGGTCCAGCTCTAATTTTGATATTACGTCGCCACGTGTTTGATTCCCCAGCGGAGGAAATAGTTTCTCAGGATCTACTCAATCACTGTTTCACTACCTCTAAGTGTTTGCTTGATGAAATATCACAGAGTGAAGCAGAAATAAGATAAAAGACGAAACATGTTTCAGGTCAATTTGAAGAAATGTGGAAAGGTGTGAACGAGCAAACAAAAGCCAAGCCAAAACTGCATACATGGTAAGATCGAGAGGGACAGTGAAGCAGAGGAAGAGAATACGCAACTATTCCATAGGAAAACAGGAGGACAGGAGTAGAGGCAGTGCAGGAAACTGTGGAGGATCTGATGTCGTTGAGAGATATACATAATGCTGTGCCTAAAACGCCATGTAGGATATTAACCGTGAGGAATGAAATTGGGAAAATTGTCACATCCCAGTGGCGCATCTGATTCCCGATTGAGTATAAATGGTTTTGTTCTCTGCCCAGACAGACTTAGTTCCAATACCACCAGCAATAACATCGGTCCTTACTTTGCCTTTATTAATAAAGTGAGAACTCATTTATCTTTTCCATCTCCCAAGAAAAATTGACACCCAAGAATATTTAGTTTGCAACTTACCATTAAGATTCCAAGATCATGTACTTCCATTTTAAATCGTGACCTTACTTCCTCAACTTGATTTCTAATTCTTTTCAAAGTTGAATACAGGTACTAAACTTGAACTCATCCAAGTACCCCAGCGATATTAAATACCTTCCTTAAGGCAAACTGTGGATTTTTGTGAAACCAATTTATCCCTAAATGGCCTATGTGGCACGGGGAATTATCTTGGAATTACCACCTGGAAGGTCAGCCTTTGTAATCCAACACCTAACTCCTCAAACCTGTTTCCCAAGGCTTACATCTGTTCTCCCCCTTTGCTTCCAACATGAAGGATGCTCAAACACCTTTCCCTGTGACGCAACAGTTCAGTCAAGATTCCTGGTTCAGGCTGCATAAATGAAATAAAGTTTAGTACCTGTATTCAAATTTGAAAAGAATTAGAAATCAAGTTGAGGAAGTAAGGTCACGATTTAAAATGGAAGTACATGATCTTGGAATCTTAATGGTAAGTTGCAAACTAAATATTCTTGGGTGTCAATTTTTCTTGGGAGATGGAAAAGATAAATGAGTTCTCACTTTATTAATAAAGGCAAAGTAAGGACCGATGTTATTGCTGGTGGTATTGGAACTAAGTCTGTCTGGGCAGAGATTGGACTGGACTGGTTTCAGGGAAGAAGATCGGACGCGGAGGGCAGGGTGCCGGTAGTCAATCCAATGAGCTCAATAATTTCCGTGCAATTGAAATTGAGGGAAGGAGAGAAGAAAACGGGTTATCGATGTCGTCAGCCTTGGAGTAAAATAGGAACCAGGTTGTTTGTATTTTCTCTTAGTGTGCACACTACATTTGTTGCTGTTTTGCTACTCCACAATGGATTATAGTCAAATACATCTTGGAGGATGTGTTGGTAATGTTTCTTCCTTGAAATGCATTCGTGAATCAGTTGGGTTTTTTCAAACAACAATCCAGTAGCTTTCATAATCTTTCCCTCCGTTGTAGGATTTTACAACTTTGCGTGGTGCAATTTAAACTGATGGTCTCTTCGTTGCTGTTTCAGTGACATGACCACTAGCTTCCATACCTAAACGAATGGCATGTGGAGGATTGGCTGAGGGGAACGACACAAAAGAAAGCTACATAAATCTGATAGCTGCTGACAACATTATGCGATGAATTTAGAGCAGTTTGTGAGAGTTGTGATGGATTAGTAAAGGGCAGGATTCCTCGAGACGTTCCTGGAAGATGTGAGGCTGGGGCCCCCACTCTAGTCTCTCACACCATAATGTCTTCGTTTGGTGGCCTCCACGTCCCCTTCAGGGAAGCCCTGAAAATTCCCAGGAAATTCAAAGAGAGCTGCAGCAAATCTCCAACCACCCCCCTCGGGAAGTGCGCTGGCAAAATGGGAGCACTTTGGGCATCCAGGAAATATTTAATGCGGTGACAAAGCAGATTGCAAAGAAAGATATGTTGGGTGGTATGTGTAAAATGAATGGTAGCGAATTAGCGGCCTATATTACAATCCGCACGGTGCTCAGTTCCATTGAAGTCAATATTAACTTATACACTATAAAAATTGCTGAAATGGTGCAGACATGTTCGTGGAATCAAGAGGTCGATGGTAGCTCAACTCTCAGAAATGTTAGTTGGTACAGTGTGAGAAATGAATAGGGAAAGGAAATACAGTAAAATAGTCAAAGTCACAACAGAATGAAGGGATAGAATGATCTGGGGGAGCAAACATATCGGCGTAAATTTTGACACTGATCATGTACAACGAGTGACTTCAATGGAAGTAAAATCGGAAGAGATGTAAAACGGGCTGGCGATTCGCTATCACCCATTTATATTATCGCACAGTCAAAACCTAACTTATACAGTAGAAAGTCTGCACCAGGGCTGTCCAACATACGGTCCGCGGGTGTCGATTCGGCCCGCCGATCGTTTCCATCAAGCCCGCGGTTGGAAACTGTTCCCGGGGCCGTTCCTCATCCTCACCGTGACTGGAGATTAGATATGCCCCTTTGTCTTCTTCTTAGAGAGCGGCTTTTAAAAACATCGCGCTGTCAGTTTCGCAGGTAAACAGCTGCTGACATCGGGAGCAGCGGTTCCCCAACAGACTTAGAGTTTTCCACTATTTAAAAAAATGCCCGCTGGAGAACCCCGAGTCTGTTCCGGATGACAGCATCTGTCACCTGTGAAACTGACAGCGCGATATTTTTGCAATGGACTGGCCAACTATCTGCTGAGCGTTCCACTCTCTGCAACTGTGTAAAAAAGAGTGGGAGGGAGACAAAAGGGTTGGTGGTGGGGGGGGGGGGAGGTGGGGAGGTGGTGGAGCAGGGAGAGAAAAATAGGAGAAAGGAGAGAGACAAAGAAGAGGGGGAGCAGAGAGTGGGGCAGGCAGACAGGGGGGACAGAGACAGCGGGGAACATTGAGCGGGCAACACAGAGCTGGGAGTGAGGAACATTGAGTGGGGAACACTGGAGACATGCGGGAGGAGCGAGAGAAGGGAGAGATACAGAGAGAGGGTGGGTGGAGATGGGGGGAGCGGGTGGGCGGCTGCGGTGAGAGAGAGAATAAATGAGTCATTTACTTACGGCACAGAATGAGGCCATTCTGTCCATCAAGCCCATGTCGGCTCTCCCTAGAGCTGTGCAGTCAGCCCATTCCCTGGCTCGAACCCGGTAGCCCTGCAAGTCTATTTCTCTCAGGTGGTCATACAACCTCCTCTTGAAGTCATTGACCAACTGCAGTTCCGTCACCCTTGTGAGCAGCGAGTTCCAGGGCATTACCACCCGCTGAGTAAAAAAAGTGCTTCTTCATATTCATAGAACATAGAACAGTACAGCACAGTACAGGCCCTTCGGCCCATGATGTTTTGCCGAACCTTTAACCTACTCTATGATCAAACTAACTACCTACCCTTCATTCTACTATCATCCATGTACCTATCCAAGAGTCGCTTAAATGCCCCTAATGTATCTGCTTCTACTACCACCGCTGGCAGCGCATTCCACGCACCCACCACTCTGTGTAAAGAACCTACCTCTGACATCTCCCCGAAACCGTCCGCCAATCACCTAAAAATTATGCCCCCTGGTGATAGCCCTTTTCCACCCTGGGAAAATGTCTCTGACTATCCACTCTATCTATGCCTCTCATCATCTTGTACCCTTCTATCAAGTCACCTCTCATCTTTCTTCACTCCAATGAGAAAAGCCCTAGCTCCCTCAATCTTTTTTCGTAGGACATGCCCTCCAGTCCAGGCAGCATCCTGGTAAATCTCCTCTGCACCCTCTCTAAAGCTTCCACATGCTTCCTATAATGAGGCGACCAGAACTGAACACAATATTCCAAGTGTGGTCGAACCAGAGCCTTATAGAGCTGCAGCATAACCTCGCGGCTCTTAAACTCAATCCCCCTGTTAATGAAAGCCAACATACCATACGCCTTCTTAACAACCCTATCAACTTGGGTGGCAACTTTGAGCGATCTATGGACATGGACCCCAAGATCCCTCTGTTCCTCCACACTACCAAGAATCCTGTCTTTAAGCCTGTATTCCGCATTCAAATTCGACCTTCCAAAATGAATCACTTCACACTTTTCCAGGTTGAACTATCTGCCACTTCTCAGCCCAGCTCTGCATCCTGTCAATGTCCCGTCGCAACCTACAACAGCCTTCCACACTATCCACAACTCCAGCAACCTCCGTGTCATCGGCAAACTTGCTAACCCAGCCTTCCACTTCCTCATCCAAGTCATTTATAAAAATCACAAAGAGCAGAGGTCCCAGAACAGATCCTTGTGGAACACCACTGGTCACCGAGCTCCATGCTGAATACTGTCCATCTACTACCACCCTCTGACTTCTATGGGCCAGCCAATTTTGTATCCAGACAGCCAACTTTCCCTGAATCCCATGCCTCCTCACTTTCTGAATCAGCCTACCATGGGGAACCTTATCAAACGCCTTGCTAAAATCCATATACACCACATCCACTGCTCTTCCTTCATCAATGTGTTTTGTCACATCCTCAAAGAATTCAATAAGGCTTGTGAGGCATGACCTGCCCCTCACAAAGCCATGCTGACTGTCTCTAATCAAACCATGCTTTTCCAAATAATCATAAATCCTGTCTCTCAGAATCCTCTCCAATAATTTGCCCACTACCGACGTAAGACTGACTGGTCTATAATTCCCAGGGTTATCCCTACTCCCTTTCCTGAACAAGGGAACAATATTTGCCACCCTCCAATCATCTGGTACTACTCCAGTGGACAGTGAAGACGCAAAGATCATCGCCAAAGGCGCAGCAATCTCTTCCCTCGCTTCCTGTAATATCCTTGGGTATATCCCATCTGGCCCCGGAGACATATCTGTCCTCATATCATTCAAAATTTCCAGCACATCCTCCCTCTTAACCTCAACCTGTTCGAGCATATCATCTTTTGTAAAAAAAACTTTCAGTGTCCCCTAACCCTCGAGGGGAGGAGATGGGGAGGGGGGGGGGGCGGGCTTGGGGAAAGGAACGAGGCACACACACAGAGCGCAGGGAGAGAGATCAAGGTCTTTCTTGACAGATGGAAATCTGTCCAGAACACTCTGCATCACTACATCAAGTGTGCGGGCAGAGAGTATCTACTTATGCAAGCAAAAACAATGCCAGGTATGTCACTAAATCAGTTTTCATTATCGTGACAACAAAGTAAACCAATAAATTTGTCTTCTCATTGAAAGCTTCTTCACAAACATGAACAGTTGTTGTTTTTATTAGTAAGTTTAATTTTAAATGCATTTATCTTTCGAAATTTGCATAACGGCCCCCTGGGCCGAGCAAAAATCATAATGCAGCCCTCTGCCCGAAAAGCTTGGACAACCCTGGTCCACACCAAAGGTGTTCAAAATTTCAGTGGAAGTGACAGTCCTGGTGGGTAAATCTTCAAGAGGTACACTTGTGTTGGATATAGAACTATGCAAGTTATAGAAACTCCGAATGAAGGACTAATATGCTATCTAAAAAAAAATAAAACGATCTGCTCACCATCCTATTATTTACCACAAGGTCCCTCGATCAGTTTGCTCCAACAGTTGCTCACCCGGAACAAGAAAAGCTTCACGAAAGGGACAGCCGATTTGTTGTTTTGATTGCATACAGTGTGCCGAAGGAGAAATTAGTAACACCACAGGTATGCATAGACATAAATAATCATCAGTTTTGCTGCATTGTTCTCAAATTTCCGTTTTGTTAACTCTAATTTCTGTTCCCTCCCCACCCCAACCCGACCCCCCCGTCCAAGATTCAATTGATTGCATAAAATGTCCCAGCGATTCCTGGTCCAATGCACAGCAAGACGAGTGCATACAAAAGGAAGTTGACTTTCTTTCATTTTTGGGCATCGTGGGTATTATTTTGACGACACTCGCATTGGTTGGAGCTTGCATCACAGCAACTACTGGTGGTATTTTCTTGTTTTATAAAGACACTCCAATCGTGAAAGCCAATAATTCGGAGCTCAGTTTCCTTCTTCTCTTCGCTTTGACGCTTTGTTTTCTGTGTTCACTTGCATTTATCGGCGAACCGTCTGGATGGTCTTGTATGTTACGTCACACAATGTTTGGTATTATTTTTGTCCTCTGTGTTTCCTGCGTTTTGGGGAAAACAATTGTTGTGGTGATGGCATTTCAGGCGAAACTTCCCAGTAATAACGTGACCAAATGGTTTGGGCCTGTACAACAACGCTTATCTGTGTTTTTTCTTACACTTTTGCAGTGCATAATCTGCATCTTCTGGTTACTTACATCACCACCCTTTCCTGTCAAAAATCCGAACTATTTCAAAGAAATAATCGTTCTGGAATGTGATGTTGGATCTGAAGTCGCATTTTATTGCGTCCTTGGTTACATTGGTTTTCTGTCATTTGTTTGCTTTGCTGTTGCATTTCTAGCTCGAAATTTGCCGGATAATTTCAATGAGGCTAAATACATCACATTCAGTATGCTTATCTTCTGCGCCGTTTGGATATCATTCATTCCAGCTTATATCAGTTCTCCTGGGAAGTTTACTGTTGCTGTGGAAGTGTTTGCTATTTTGGCATCCAGCTTTGGTTTGCTCTTCTGTATTTTTGCTCCTAAATGCTATATAATATTGTTGAAACCAGAGAAAAATACAAAGAAGCATTTGATGGGTAGAGTGTCCTCTCAAAAACTTTGAGGAACATTCGTAAAGGCTACGCCATAACATAAGAATTATCGTTTCTGTTTTAGTTTGTAGATGTTTTGATCTCAAATTTCAAAGTTTATGTGAATAACGAATGTAACTGAGGAATGTTAGTACTGTATTTGTGAATGTGTGCTGCATGGACCGATTTGTGTCTTTGTTTGACAGCATTCAATAAACTTGTGTTAATTTGTTTCCGCTGTTACTGTGTTCTCTCTTTCTTTATTTGAAGAATAAAGCATGAAAAAGCGTTGAAAATGGAATGAGCTGCCCAGAAAGGTCAGTGGAAGCAAATTCAATGGGAAGTGCTGTATCGGAGCATTGGGGTATTTTAAAGGAAGACCTGCTTCAGGTACAGGCTAGGTAAATTACAACAAGGGCAAAAGGTGAGGGAACCAAATATATGGCTCCTTGGATGACAAGGGAGATAGAGATTATGATGAAACAAAAAAGTTGTATGGTGTCTGTCAGGTGAATTCTTCAAGTGAGAACCAGGCCACATACAATAAATTGAGAGGGGCGGTGAAGAGGAAAATAAGACTGCGAAAGAGAAAACATGAGAATAGAATGGCAGTCAACATAAAAGGAAATCCAACAATCTTCTGTGGACAGGTAAATAATAATTGCGTACTTATATATGAATTGGGGCCTATTAGGGACAAAAAATGTAATATATGCTGAGAGGCGCAGGGAAAGGCTAAAATATTGAATGCATACTTTGAGTCAGTATTCACGAAGGTAGTGGAATCTAACAAAGTATCGATGGAAGGGGAAAGATTCCTGGCAATGAATAAGCTAAAAATTGACAAGGGGGATGTACTGAGAAGGCTGGCTATGCTGAAGGCAGATAAGGCACCTGGTCCGAATGGTTTGCATCCTTGTTTGCTAAAGGGAGTGGGGATTGAGACAATGGAAGAGCTTACCATAATCTTCCAATCTTCCCTGGCTGCAAGGGAAGTGCCAGGAAATTGGAGAGTACCAAATGTGACACCCTTGTTCAAAAAGGATGTAAGGACAGTCCGAGCAACTACAGGTTTGTCATCAGTGGTGGGCAAGGCTGTAGAAACAATAATCAGGGAAAGAAATCAACAGACACTTGGAGAAGTTTGAGTTAATTAAGGATAGCCAGCATGCATTTGTCAAAGATAGATCATTCTTGAAAGATCTAATTATATTTTTTTGATGAAGTAACAGAGTAGGTTGATGAAGGGAATGCGGTAGATGTGGTTTATATGAATTTTAAGATTAAGGAAGTGTTTGATTAGTTGCCAGATAAAAGTCTGGTTAACAAAATTCAGGCTCATGGAATTGGAACATAGGAGTAGGCCACTCAACCCATGCTATCATGGCTGATAATCCAACTCAATGTCTTTTCCCCACACTATCACCATATCCCGTTATGTCACTGGTATTTGTTATGAGGAGGGTCTGTATCCAATTGGATAAAAAAATGGCTTAAGGACTGAAACCAGTGAGTCATTGCAAATGGTTGTTTTTCGGACTGAAGGATGGTAGTTCGAGGTGTTCCCCAAGCGTCAGTGTTGCACCATTGCTTTTTTGCTATGTATAAATGACTTGGATCTTGGAAGAAAGAGTGGAATCTCAAAATATGCCCAGAAAAACAAATTTGGAGGTATGGCAAGCAATGAGGATGATATGATCCACCATATCAGGAAATAGAGAGACGAGTAGAATGGGCAGTGAGGTGGAAGATGGAATTTAATACAGAGAAGAGTGAGGTGATACCTTTGGGCAAAAGGAATAGGAACAGGCAATAGATACTTAGTGGCACCGTTCTAAAGCACATGCAGGAACAGAGGGACCACGGGGTGCACGTGCATTGATCTTTGAAGGCGGCAAGACACGTCAAGGGAGTGGTTAGAAAAGCATATGAATTCTTGCGTTTCATAAATAGAGGCATTAAGTACAAAATCAGGGAAGTTATGCTGAACATTTACAAAGCTCTGATTGGGCCCCAACTGGAATATTGTGTCCAGTGCTGGTCGCCACACTTTATAAAAGATGCGAGGGTCCTTGAGAGGGTTTTTTGAATTCATTCATGCGATGTTGGTGTCACTGGCTAGGCCAGCATTTATTGTCCATCCCTAAATACATTGAGAAGGTGGTGGTGAGCTGCCTTCTTGATCCGTTGCAGTCCATGTTGAGTAGGTAATCCAACAATGCTGTTATGAAGGGAGTTCCGGTATTTTGAGAGAGCGACACTGAAGAAACAGCGATATAGTTCAAAGACAGGATGGTATGTGGCTTAGAGGGGAACTTGCAGGTATTGGTGTTCCCATGCATTTACTGCCCTTGTCCTTCTAGGTGGCGGAAGTCACTGGTTTGGAAAGTGCTGTCTAAGGAGCCTTGGTGCATTGCTGCTGTGCATCTTGTAGATGGTACACACTTGTGCCACTGTGCACTGGTGGTGGAGGGAGTGAATGTTTGTGGATGGGGTGCCAATCAAGTGGGCTGCTTTGTCCTGGATGGTGTCGAGCTTCTTGAGTGTTGTTGGAGCTGCACCCATCCAGGCAAGTGGAGAGTATTCCATCACACTCCTGACTTGTGCCTTATCTTGTTGGACAGGCTTTGGGGAGCCGGGACGTGAGTTATTCGCCGCAGGGGTCCTAGCCTCTGCCCTGCTCTTGTAACCATGTTATTCAGATGACTCCTCCAGTTCAGTTTCTGGTTAATGATAACCCGCAGGATGTTGATAGTGGGGGTTTCCGCGATCACAATGCCATTGAATGTCAAGGGGAGATGGTTAGATTCTCTTTTGTTGGAGATTGTCATTGCCTGGCACGTGTGTGGTGCGAATGTTGCTTGTTAGTTACAAACCCTAGCCTGGCTATTGTCCAAGTCTTGCTGCATTTCTAGACGGACTGCTTCAGTATCTGAGGTGTCACAAATGGTGCTGAACATTTTGCAATCATCAGCGAACATCCCCACTTCTGATCTTATGATTGAAGGTAGGTCAGTGATGAAGAAGCTGAAGATAGTTGGGCCTCGAGCACTATCCTGAGGAACTCCTGCAGTGATGTCCTGGAGCTGAGATGATTGACCTCCAACAACCACAACCATCTTCCTTTTGTACTACGTATGACTCCAACCAGCGCTGAGTTTCCCCCTGTTTCCCATTGACTTCAGTTTTGCTGGGGCTCCTTGATGCCATACTTGTTCAAATGCTGCATCGATGTCAAGGGCAGTTACTGTCAACTCACCTGGTGAGTTCAGCTCTTTTGTCCTTGTTTGAACCAAGGCTGTGGTGAGGTCAGGAGCTGAGTGGCCCTGGCCCTCGTGCAGAGGAGTCTTACCAGAATGACTCCAGGGATGAGCGATCTCAGTTACAAGGTTAGGTTGGAAAAGCTGGGGTTGCCCTTCCTAGAGAAAAGGAGATTGAGGGGAGATTTAATAGTGGTGTACAAGATTATGACAGGCTTAGATAAGTTAATGTCACAAGGAGTAGGGGATACCGATGGATGGTATTGGGCAAGAAATGCAGGAGGATTATGAGGAAGCACCTTTTTATGCAGTGAGTCGCACTGCCTCGAACTCACTGCCCACAAGGGTGGTGGAGGCAGAGACAAACAATGACTTCAAGTGGTAATTGAATAGCCTCTTGAAAGAAATAAACCTGCAGGGCCATGGGGTTCGAGTGGTGGAGTGAGATTGACTGGATAGCTCCATGGAGAGCCTGCATGGACTCGATGGACAGAATAGTCTCCTTTTGTGCCATAAATAACTCTATGACTATGACTAAGTCTAGAGGATGATGGAATACTCTCCACTGGCCTGGATGAATGCAACTCCAACAATGCTCAAGAAGCTCAACACCATTTAGGAAAAAGAAGCCTGCCTGAGCCAGCACCCGATCCATCACCTTAAACATTCACTCCCTCCACCACTGGTGTAGAGTGGCAGAATTGTTTACCATCTACAAGTAGCACTGCAGCAACTTGACAAGCTTTCTTAAACGGTATCTTCCAAACTTGCGACCTCGACCACCTAGAAGGACAAGGGCATCCGATGCATGGAACACCTCCGTCTCCTGTATCTGTCTGTCGATCTGTCTATCTATCTATTGATCTATCTATCTTTCTTTCTTTCTTTCTTTCTTTCTTTCTTTCTATCTATCTATCTATCTATCTATCTATCTATCTATCTATCTATCTATCTATCTATCTATCTATCCATCCATAGATAGACGGCAACACTACTGCACTTGATGGCAACACTTGGTCTTGACTCCCCCTTTGCTCTGGCATTTGCCATTGACTGGCAATATGTTAAAATGCGTCTGGACAACTTGGTTTCTCCCTTATATCCTCTACTACCTCTATCCTTCTTGCAAACCACCTAGACCCAACCTCTGACTTCACTAAAATCCTCATGGTCTGGAAGGCTAATATCCCTACCTCAAGCTTCATCCTGTGATATCCTCCTTCCTGTCTTTCCAGGTCTTTGCATTACATGACTCCACATACTTGTGATTTCAGTTCAATCACAGCGGCTGTTGCCCTCTACCTTCTCAATTCCCTGTTATCTTGTCCACTCTGAACCTCCCTCAGCGCATATAATCTACTTCCTTTATTCACAGCTTCCTCATTGACCTCACTGCACATTCCCACAGTGTTGACCACTGACTATGCCATTTCCGACCAATTCGTTGTATCCCTCACCACCATAATGAGCTACTCCCTTCCAATCCACTTCCTTCTGGCTTTGATTTTGGAAGAAAACAACTCTCCCCAAATTATTTGAATTGCACTTTTGTGCGGCCTTTAGGCCAATATTCGTCAATCTCCTTCTGTTGCTATTGATTTTCTCAAGTTCCCACTCTGTTATCTGCTCCTTTCATACCCTTTCCCCCAGTCTGAGATAGCCCAAATCTTTGCTCCATTAAGCCCAGGGGATGCAACTTGAATGTTTCTGGTGCACAACTGGTTAAGCTATACGTCAACAGATCTGGCTGGACCACTTTAGCATTACTGGATCTCACTATTCTGTGTCTAAAGCACCAACTACTACAGGATCATTTAGGACCAACAAAGATGAAGCACAGACTTTTTACTGCACCGCTAATCATCTCTGTAAACACTTTACTTCCATTTCCTCCACCTTTATATCGAACAACTGAAAAGTGCTAACACAAAATAAAAACAGAAAATGCTGGAAATATTCTGCAAGTCTGGCAGCATCTGCGGAGAGAGAAATAGAGTTATTGTTTTAGGTTGATGACCCTTCATCAGATCATCAACCTTGAACATTAACTATGTTTCTCTCTCCACAAATGCTGCCAGACCTGCTCAATATTTCCAGCATTTTATATTTTTATTTCAGATTCCCAGTATCAGCAGCATTTTGCTTTTGTATAACTGCAAAATGCTCATGGACCTCCTTGTCATTAACAAGATGCTACCTGTTTAGTTGCCTCTGCTGCGGCTGCCAATGTTCTGTCACGAAACCGATCCACCCTTATATTTTTTGCCCGAGCTCTGAAGTCACTTCCTACACTAGTTTATCTCTTCATTCCTCTTATGCCTCTCTGAACTCATCACGCTCACGAAACCCACCTCCTGCTCCCTTGATCCAGTTTCTACTGAACTGCTGACTGAATAACATTCCCTGCTAACCACCATGCTCTCACACTCTGAATTGTTTCCTCTGCTCAGGTGTTGTAACTGGCCCTTTCAAAAACGCCATTATGACTCCTACTGCTTTGAAAGAAACAACCTGAACGCTCTGTCCTTAGAAACGATCATTTCATCTCAAACTTCCCTTTCCTCTCCAAAGTCAATTAACATATTATCACCTCTCAAATCTCTCGCAATCTTTCCCACAGCTTCCTGTTTTAATTCCAACAGCACCACAACTTTCCTAATTAAATTCACAAATGACATCATCTGTGGATGTGATCGTGTCTTATCCATCCTTGTCCTCTTTGGTTACACTGTGGTCATCCAAAGGCCACCACAAAATCTTTGTCCAATGTCTCCATTGTCCAGCACATTGGGGATGTCTGTGTTTGCTTTAGACTTACTTATCCAGCCATAGTCAAGGCAACTCGCACTGCAACTTCTCTTTCCAGACCATATCAGACCATTACCTGCAGATTATCCGAGGACCTATTCTTGGCCTCAACCTTTATCTCATCCATCTATTTACCTTGGTAAAATCATCTGGAGATGAAGGATCAGCTTCCATATGTATGCTGATGTGACCTAGGTCTATGTCTCCAGCTCCTGTTTAACCACCTCCATTGCCATTGCATTGTCAGACTGCTTGCCCAACATCCAGTCCTGGATCCACCACAACTGCCCTCTGTTGAATATTGGAACACTTCAACCCTACCACAAATCTTTACTCTTCTGACTAGTTTCAATAACTTCTTAGGCGACTGTCCCAGTTCAATACAAACTGTTTGAACCCTTGTTGTTTCATTTGATGCTGGGTTGAGCCTCCGATCTCATATTTGCTCTATCACAAAATCATCTTCCTTGTTTGGAATAGCATCACCCTCTGGCCTACCTCAATCCATCTGTTGATACATCCACTCAGCTGTCAACTGCAGCTCTATTATTCCTCTGCTTTCCTTGATGGCCTGATTTCTTATGTTGTAGTTTTTGGTTCTGCATCCTTTCTTTTTTATTTCTCTTTGAATCTTCTTGTATGATTTTTGCCCCCCTAAAGACACTGAATTGAAATTGTTGTTTTTTCTGCATATCATTAGCAGGGATAAAATCGATAACATTCGTTCTTTACCTTTTCAGTCGCCGTATTGGTGCAAAAGCTATAATATAGTTATAATGAAGGACTTAAATTATTCTAATATAGACTGGGATATTAATAGTGTAAAGGTCAGAGAAGGCCAAGAGATTTTGCAGGTGTTCAGGAGAATTTTGGAGACCAGTATGTTTATTTCCCATTGAGGAAGAAGGCATTGCTCGATATGGTTCTGGGGAATGAGGGAGTGCAGTGAAGGTTCACCAGACTGATTCCTGAGATGGCAGGACTAAAGTATGAAGAGAAATTGGTTCGATTAGTCTTGTATTCGCTGGAGGTTAGAAGAATGAGAGGGTATCTCATAGAAACCTACAAAATTCTAACAGGACTGGACAGGCTAGATGCAGGATGGATGTTCCCGATGGCGGGGGAGTCCAGGACCAGGGGCCACAGCCTTTGGATACGGGGTAAGCCATTTAGGACAGAGGTGAGGAGGGATTTGTTCACCCAGTGAGTGGTGAACCTGTGGCATTGTCTACCACAGTAAGCAGTTGAGGCCAAATCATGAAATATATTCAAGAAAGAGTTAGATATAGTTCTTCGGGCTAAAGGGCTCAAGGGATATGGAGAGAAAGCTGGAACACGGTATTGAGTTTGGATGATCAGCCATGATCAAAGAACAAAGAACAAAGTACAGGACAGCACAGGAACAGGCCATTCGGTCCTTCAAGCCTGTGCCGATTTTGATGCCTGCCTAAACTAAAACCTTCTGCACTTCCGGGGACCATATCCCTCTATTCCCATCCTATTCATGTAGCTGTCAAGATGCCTCTTAAACGTCGCTATCGTACCTGCTTCCACCACCTCCCCTGGCAGCAAGTTCCAGGCACTCACAACCGTCTGAGTAAAGAACTTGCCTTGCACATCCCCTCTAAACTTTGCCCCTCGCACCTTAAACCTATGCCCCCTAGTAACTGACTCTTCCACCCTGGAAAAAAGCTTCTGACTATCCACACTGTCCATGCTGCTCATAACTTTGTAAACCTCTATCATGTCGCCCCTCCACCTCCGTCGTTCCAGTGAAAACAATCCGAGTTTATCCAACCTCTCCTCATAGCTAATGCCCTCCAGACCAGGCAACATCCTGGTAAACCTATTCTGTATCTTCTCCAAAGCCTCCACGGCCTTCCTGTAGTGTGGCGACCAGATTTGCACGCAATATTCTAAGTGTGGCCGAACTAAAGTTCTGTGCAGCTGCAGCATGACTTGCCAATTTTATACTCTATGCCCGAAGCGATGAAGGCAAGCATGCCGTATGCCTTCTTGACTATCTTATCCACCTGCGTTGCCACTTTCAGTGACCTGTGGACCTGTATGCCCAGATCTCTCTGCCTATCAATACTCCTAAGGGTTCTGCCATTTATTGTATACCTCCCACCTGCATTAGACCTTCCAAAATGCATTACCTCACATTTGTCCGGATTAAACTCAATCTGCCATTTCTCTGCCCATGTCTCCAACCGATCTATATCCTGCTGTATCCTCTGACAATCCTCTGCACGATCCACAACTCCACCAACCTTTGTGTCGTCCACAAACTTAATAATCAGACCAGCTACATTTTCCTCCAAATCATTCATATATACTACAAACAGCAAAGGTCCCAGCACTGATCCCTGCGGAAGACCACTAGTCACATCCCTCCATTCATAAAAGCACCCTTCCACTGCTACCCTCTGTCTTCTATGACTGAGCCAGTTCTGTATCCATCTTGCCAGCTCACCTCTGATCCCGTGTGACTTCACCTTTTGTACCAGTCTGCCATGAGAGATCGTATTGAATGGCGGTGCAGGCTTGAATGGCCGAAAGGCATCCTCCTGCTCCTATGTTTCTATGATTCAATATTTCCAAGTGTATCAAGTGTCTTTAGGCAACAGTGATCATAGTATCATAAGGTTGAGTTTAGATAGGGAAATTGATAAGGAGCATTCCAGAGTGAAAATAATTAAGTGGGCGAAGTCCAATTTCACAGGGATGAGAATGGTTTGCCCAGGTAAATTGGAATCAAAAATTGGCAGACAAAACTACAATGGAATAATGGGCTGCCTTTAAAGAAGAGATGGTTCGAGTACCATCGAGGTACATTCTCGCCACGCGTAAAGGAAGGGCAGGAAAATTCAGAGCTCTCTGGATGATGAAATAACTAAGATGAAGCAGAAAAGAGTATATATGACAGATTTTATGCTGATAATACAAATGAAAGCCAAGCTGAATACAGAAAATTCAGAGGGGAAGTGAAAAAGGAACTAAGAGAAGCAAAGAGAAAGTACACAAAGAGGTTGCCAGCTAACATAAAAGGGAATTCTACAGGCATATGAATCATAAACGGGCAGTGAAAGAATGAGTAGGACCGATTAGGGATCAAAAAGGGCGTTCTGCCTGGAGGAAGAGGGCATGGCTGAGGTACAAAATGAATTCTTTTCATCAGTCTTTACTACGGAAGAAGATGCTGCAGAAGTTATGGTGAACAAAGAACAAAGAACAAAGAAAATTACAGCACAGGAACAGGCCCTTCGGCCCTCCAAGCCCACGCCAATCCAAATCCTCTCTCTAAACCTGTCGCCTATTTTCTAAGGGTCTGTATCTCTTTACTTCCTGCCCATTCATGTATCTGTCTAGATACATCATAAAAGACGCTATCATGCCCGCGTCTACCACCTCCGCTGGCAAAGTGTTCCATGCACCCACCACCCTCTGCGTAAAGAAATTTCCACGCATATCCCCCCTAAACATTTCCCCTTTCATTTTTTGTCCCCTTGTAATTGAATCCCCCACTCTGGGAAAAAGCTTCTTGCTATCCACTCTGTCTATACCTCTCATGATTTTGTACACCTCAATCAGGTCCCTCCTCAACCTCCGTCTTTCTAATGAAAATAATCCTAATCTACTCAACCTCTCTTCATAGCTAGCGCCCTCCATACCAGGCAACATCCTGGTGAATCTCCTCTGCACCCTCTCCAAAGCATCCACATCCTTTTGGTAATGTGGCGACCAGAACTGCACGCAGTATTCCAAATGTGGCCGAACCAAAGTCCTATACAACTGTAACATGACCTGCCAACTCTTGTACTCAATACCCCATCCAATGAAGGAAAGCATGCCGTATGCCTTCTTGACCACTCTATTGACCTGCATTGCCACCTTCAGGGAACAGTGGACCTGAACACCCAAATCTCTCTGTACATCAATTTTCCCCAGGACTTTTCCATTTACTGTATTGTTCATTCTTGAACTGGATCTTCCAAAATGCATCACCTCGCATTTGCCCTGATTGAACTCCATCTGCCATTTCTCTGCCCAACTCTCCAGTCTATCTATATTCTGCTGTATTCTCTGACAGTCTCCTTCAGTATCTGCTACTCCACCAATCTTAGTGTCGTCTGCAAACTTGCTAATCAGACCACCTATACTTTCCTCCAAACCATTTATGTATATCACAAACAACAGTGGTCCCAGCACGGATCCCTGTGGAACACCACTGGTCACACGTCTCCATTTTGAGAAACTCCCTTCCACTGCAACTCTCTGTCTCCTGTTGCTCAGCCAGTTCTTTATCCATCTAGCTAGTACACCCTGGACCCCATGCGGCTTCACTTTCTCCATCAACCTACCATGGGGAACCTTATGAAACGCTTTACTGAAGTCCTTGTACATGACATCTACAGCCCTTCCCTCATCAAACAACTTTGTCAGTTCCTCAAAGAATTCTATTAAGTTGGTAAGACGTGACCTTCCCTGCACAAAACCATGTTGCCTATCACTGATAAGCCCATTTTCTTCCAAATGGGAATAGATCCTATCCCTCAGTATCTTCTCCAGCAGCTTCCCTACCACTGACATCAGGCTCACCCGTCTATAATTACCTGGATTATCCCTGCTACCCTTCTTAAACAAGGGGACAACATTAGCAATTCTCCAGTCCTCCGGGACCTCACCCATGTTTAAGGATGCCGCAAAGATATCTGTTAAGGCCCCAGCTATTTCCTCTCTCGCTTCCCTCAGTAACCTGGGATAGATCCCATCCGGACCTGGGGACCTGTCCACCTTAATGCCTTTTAGAATACCCAACACTTCTTCCCTCTTTATGCCGACTTGACCTAGAGTAATCAAACATCTATCCCTAACCTCAACATCCGTCATGTCCCGCTCCTCGGTGAATGCCGATGCAAAGTACTCGTTTAGAATCTCACCCATTTTCTCTGACTCCACGCATAACTTTCCTCCTTTGTCCTTGAGTGGGCCAATCCTTTCTCTAGTTACCCTCTTGCTCCTTATAGATGAATAAAAGGCTTTGGGATTTTCCTTAACCCTGTTTGCTAAAGATATTTCATGACCCCTATTAGCCCTCTTAATTCCTCGTTTCAGATTGTGCCTACAATCCCGATATTCTTTCAAAGCTTCGTCTTTCTTCAGCCGCCTAGATTTTATGTATGCTTCCTTTTTCCTCTTAGCTAGTCTCACAATTTTACCTGTCATCCATGGTTCCCTAATCTTGCCATTTCTATCCCTCATTTTCACAGGAACATGTCTCTCCTGCACGCTAATCAACCTCTCTTTAAAAGCCTCCCACATATCAAATGTGGATTTTCCTTCAAACAGCTGCTCCCAATCTACATTCCCCAGCTCCTGCCGAATTTTGGTATAGTTGGCCTTCCCCCAATTTAGCACACTTCCTTTAGGACCACTCTCGTCTTTGTCCATGAGTATTCTAAAACTTACGGAATTGTGATCACTATTCCCAAAGTAGTCCCCTACTGAAATGTCAACCAATGGCCCGGCTCATTTCCCAACACCAGGTCCAGTATGGCCCCTTCCCGAGTTGGACTATTTACATACTGCTCTAGAAAACTCTCCTGGATGCTCCTTACAAATTCTGCTCCATCTAGACCTCTAACACTAAGTGAATCCCAGTCAATGTTGGGAAAATTAAAATCTCCTATCACCATCACCCTGTTGCTCCTACAGCTTTCCATAATCTGTTTACATATTTGTACCTCTATCTCACGCTTGCTGTTGGGAGGCCTGTATTACAGCCCCTACATTGTTACCGCACCCTTCCTATTTCTGAGTTCTTCCCATATTGCCTCACAGCTCGTGTCCTCCATAGTGCCTTCCTTCAGCACAGCTGTGATATCCTCTTTGACCAGTAATGCAACTCCTCCACCCCTTTTACCCCCCTCTCTATCCCGCCTGAAGCATCGGTATCCTGGGATATTTAATTGCCAATCATGCCCTTCCCTTAACCAAGTCTCAGTAAAAGCAATAACATCATACTCCCAGGTACTAATCCAAGCCCTAAGTTCATCTGCCTTACCTACTACACTTCTTGCATTAAAACAAATACTCCTCAGACCACCAGTCCCTTTGCTTTCATCATCTGCTCCCTGCCTACTCTTTCCCTTAGTCACGCTGACTTCATTTCATGAAAGTGGAGTGGTGTGACACTGGGTAGGCTAAAACTGATAAAGAGAAGGTAATAGAAAGGTAGACTGTGCTTAAAGCTGATAAGTGACAAGGACCAGCTCGTGAAGATATTGAGAGAAGTAAGGTGGAAATTGCAGATGCACCAGCCATAATCTTCCAATCCTGCTTATAACAGGGGTGATTCCAGAAGAATGGAAAATCGCAATTGTTGCACCCTCTTTCAAAAAAGTGTGCAAGGATAAACCCAGCAACCTTCAGCCAGTCAGTTTAATGTCAGTGGTGGGGAAGCTTTTATAAACGACAATCCAGGACAAAATTAACACTCAGTTGGACAAATGTGAACTAATTAAGAAAAGACAGCATGCATTTGTTAATGCCTAAATAATTTAATTGATATTTTTCTGATGTGGTTTGAGAAGGGCTGATGAGGGTAATGCAGTTGATGTGGTGTACAAGGACTTCCAAATGCCATTTGATAAAGTGCCAAATAACAGGCTTGTCAACAAAGTTAAAGCCAATGGAATAAAAAGGATCGTGGCAGCTTGGGTATAAAGTTGGCTGAGTGACAGAAAATAGAAAGTCATGGTGGACAGTTGATTTTTGGACTGGAGGTCCGTAGATAATGGATATTAGATGCTGGTATTAGAAAGACTGCTTTTATTGATCGATATTAATGACATTGACTTGGGTGTGCAGGGTACAATTTCAAAATTTATGGACGACACAACGTTGTGAACTGTGAGGAGGACAGTGATAATTTTCAAGAGGACATAGACACGCTCGTGGAATGGGCGGACTCGTGGCAGAAAAAATTTCATGCAAAGAATTGTGATCTGATACATTTTGGTAGGATGAACGAGGAGAGGCAATATAAAACGAAGGTCACAGTTATTAAGGTTGGAGCAGAAGCAGAGGGACCTAGGGATATATGAACACAAATCGTTGATTGCAGCAGGGCAGGTTGAGAAAGCCGTTAATAAGCAATATGTGATCCTGGACTTCAAAAATAGGGACATAGAGTCCTAAAACAAGGAAGTTATGGTGAACTTTTACAACAAATGTTTCGGCCTCAAATGGAGTACTGTGTCTAATTCGGGACACCACACTTTAGGAAGGATGTGAAGACATTAGAGAGGGTGCAGAAAAGTTTGACGATAATAGTTTCAGGGATGAAGGATTTCAGTTACATGAACAAATTGGAGAAGATGAGGTTGTTCTCCTTAGAGAAGAGAAAGTTGAAAGGATATTTGATAGAGGTGTTTAAAATCATGAGGGGTCTGTACAGAGTAAATAAGGCCCAACTGTTCCCATTGGTGGAAGGATTGAGAATCAGAGGGCACTGATTTAAGTGACTGGCAAAAACACCAAAGGCAACCATCATTACGTAGCAAGTAGTCAGTATCTGGAATGTACTGCCTGAGAGTGCGGTAAAGGGAGTTTCAAACATTGCTTCCAAAAGGAAATTGGATACCTATTTGAACAGAAATAATTTGCAGGGCTGTGGGGAAAAGGCAGGGAGAGGAACTAGGTGAGTTGCTCTTGCAGAGAGCCAGCATGGAAATTATGGGCTAAATGGCCCTTCTGTGCTGTAACCATTCGATGATTCTACAATACAATCGTTTAATTATTTCTTGCTTTTTCTCAGTCAGGTTAATTCTGACGCCTCAACTCTATGTCAGTAGGTATATTACAAACATCATTCAATGTCAGATCGCTGGCTAAGGTACGAAGGTATTTGACAAGGAACCTAATACTTGCAAATCTCGTCTCATAGTGGTAGCTTCTGAAATTGAATTCAGCGAACTTGTTAATTTGTTACAATTCTGTTAGGGACCATTAACTTTTAAAAAGAGAAAGTCAAATTCCCAGTTACTACTGAAAGAAATACGTCACCAGATTTCACATTTTAAACAACAAAATACTTTACTGTGCAAGAGTTAAGCAAAGGAAAATACTATTACCACTACAATTGGAAACATTTATATTTTCAACGTAAAATCTTAACAGACCATGATGACATATACCTTAAACTCTAAATTTGAACAGGGCACTCCTATTTGACTGTTACCTCCACCCCAGGAGTCCCCTGTATGTTACAGGATCTTGGCAGTTTGTTCACTTCCCTTGGGACCAATCCAAACTGCACCTCAGCTCTTGGGAATTCACTTTGATTTCCATAATTTCTCTGCTGTCTTCTGAAGTTTGAGATTACCTGGGCATTTGCATGACCAGTTTGGATCACAATGTATGGTGGGGAGTGTTGATGCTTTGGAATGGGTGCAGAGATGTGCCGCAAGATTAATTTCCAATTTAAAACATATTAATTACTCATGTAGCTTCAACAAGCTGGGTGTCGTTACCTTAAGGAAATATAATCATAGGGCTGATTTGATGAAGGATTATAAAATAATTAGGCTGCAACATTCTGCTTCGATTGAGCAGTAATTTGAACTGAATTGGATAAGGAGGGGCACAGTTACATATTATGTAGGGGTAGAACTAGGTTGGATGTCCGATCATCTTCTTTTCTCAGAATATAAGGGACCTGTGGTACAGGTTCAGATTCATTGGTGAAAGTTGATGCACTGAATTCCATCAAACCACAGATGGACCTCTTTCTGACTGGGGTTGAGGAAACCTCATGCAAGAGGTAGATATCCTGCAATGTACCTGATGGAAAATGTAATCTTTCGATTGCAATGACCTAGTGAGGTTGGAGATGAATTACTCATTTTACCCCGAATGTACCTGGGTTGTATATTTTCTCGCATATCCTTGGAGATTGCATGGCTCCAGTTGGGGTCGGAATTTTTATGCATTGTGAGGCATGTGGTGTAACAACTGCATGGGAGAGGCTGGAGGACCAACGGGTGTAGTCTTCTGCTCTTTGGCTCTGAGCATCTGTCGGGACCAGTTCAAGTTCCTGAAACTGCTCTGACAGTCAGGTGCAAAAACATAAAGTCCTGGAAGCACTTAGTCTGTCCAGCAGCATCTGCAGCGAGAGAAACATAGTTAATGTTTCAGGTCTGTGACCTTTCACCAGAACTATCAGGGCTCCTGCCTGGGAGACATTCCAATTAAGAACAGTGTGCGGGTTCCTGATGCAGCAGGCCTAATCAGAGTGCCCTCTACCTTCTCTTCTGCTGTCATTTATTTTCTGAAGTGCCCATTCTCTCATCAGCTCCTTTCATACCCTTGCCACAAATGAGATGGCCCACATCTTTGCTCCAGCAAGCCGAAGGGACTCAACATGTATCTTTCTTTTACACAATTGGTTAAGCTATAAAGCATTACATCTGACTGGACCACTTCAGCACTATTGGATCTCACTTTTCTGTGTCTAAAGCACCCACTACTGCAGGGTTATCTAGGACCAGTGAAGATGAATCACAGACTTTTATCTGCACTTCTGTAAACTCTTCTGTCTCCTCCAGCTTGATATCCAACAACTAAAAAGTGCTAATACAAAATAAAAAGAGAAAATGTTGGAAATACCCAGCAGATCTGGCAGCATTTGTTGAGAGAGAAACAAAGTTAACGTTTCTGGTTGGTGATCCTTCATTAGGTGGCATGACCTGCTCTTTCAAAAATGTCATTATTACCCCTACTCCTTTGAAAAAAAAAACTACCTTAACCTAGACCTTGGTTTACAGGGCACAATTTCAAAACTTGTGGATGATACGAAACTTGGTAACACTGTTAACTGTTACGAGGATAGTTTAGAACTTCAAAAAGGACATCGGCAGGTTGGTGGAATGGGCAGAGAAGTGAACTATGAAATATAATGCGAAGAAGTGTGAAGTGATTCATTTTGGCTGGAAGAAAGCGGACAGACAATGTAAAATAATGGGTGCATTTCTAAAGGGGGTGCAGGAGCAGAGGGATCTGGGTGTATATGTGCATAAATCATTGAAGGTGGCAGGACAGGTTGAGAGAGCAGTTAATAGAGCATACTGCCTACTCGGCTTCATTTATAGTGGCATAGAGTCCAAAAGTGAGGAAGACATTGTTTCGGCCCCAAGTGGAATATTGTATTCAGTTTATGAATTATGTGAGGGCATTGGAGAGAGTGCAAAAATGATTCACGAGAATGGTTGCAAGGATGAAAAACTTCAGTTACATTGATAAATTGGAGAAGCTGGTACAGTTTTCCTTGGAGAAGAGAAGAGATTTGATAGAGGTGTTCAAAATCATAAGGCTTCTGGATAAAGTAGGTGGGGAAACACTATTCCATTGGTGGAAAGATCGATAACAAGATGTAACAGATTTAAGGTAATTGGCAAAATAAGCAAAGGTGACAGGAGGCAAAACGCTTTCATGAAGCAAGTGGTTAGAATTTGGAATGCAGTGCCTGAGAAAATGGTGAAGGCAGGTTCAATACAAGAGGGAATTGAATTGTCATCTGAAAAGGAAGAATTTGCAGTGTTACGAGGAGAAGGCGGCAGATTTAGTAGGTAAATTGCTCTTTTGCAGAGCCAGCATGGACACGATGGACTGAATGGACTGTGCTGTAACAATTCTATGATTCTGTAATTAACCCTCTGCCCTGAGAAACTGTCATTTCTTCTCAAGCTTCTCTTTCCTCTCCAAAGTCATTTAACATATTGGCACTTCTAAAATCTGCAGCAGTCTTTCCCGCAACTTCCTGTTTTATTATCTCCAATCAGGTAGCGGTTTTTTCCACAGCACTAAAATCGTACTAAATACATTCACAAATATCATTGTCAGTGGCTGTTATTGTGTGTTATCGATCCTTGTCCTCATTGGTTACACTGTGGTCATACACATGGCTGATGACACTATCAGTCTCTGATGCCTCTCTTCTTTTGTCCAGCTCATTGGGAATGGCTTTGTCTCCATGGATACTTGTAGAAACATAGAAAATAGGAGCAGGAGTAGGCCATTCGGGCCTTCGGACCTGATCGGCGTTTCAAAAAAGATCATGGCTGATCGTCTAATTCAGTACCCTGTCCCCGCTTTCTCCCTATTTCCCTTGATTCCTTTGGAATTAAGAAATGTGTCTATCTCCTTCTTGTATACACTAATGACGTGACCTCCACTGCCTTCGTGGTCGAGAATTCCACAGGTTCACCACCCTCTGAGTGAAGGAATTTCTCCTCAGTTCGGTCCTAAATGGCATACCCCATATCCTGAAACTGTGACCCCTGGTTCCAGACTCCCCAGCCATTGGGTGGCTACATCTAGCCTGTCTCGTCCTGTTAGAATGTTATAGGTTTCTATGAGATCCCCTCTCATTCTTCTAAACTCTCATGAATATAGGCCTAGTTGACCCAATCTCTCCTCATACGGCAATCCTGCCATCCCAGGAATCAGCCTAGTAAATCTTCTTTGCAATCCCTCCATGGCAAGAACATCCTTCCTCAGATACGGAGATCAAAACTGCACACAATACTCCAGAGGTGGTCTCACCTGGGCCCTGTATAACTGGAGCAAGACATCCTTGCTCCTGTACTCAAATCCTCTTGCAATGAAGGCCAACATACTGTTCACCATCTGAACTGCTTGCTGCACCTGAATACTTGCTTTCAGTGACTGGTGTACAAGGGCACCCAGGTCTTGTTGAACCTCCCCCTTTCCCAATCTATCACCATTCAGATAATAATCTGCCTTTTGTTTTTACAAGCAAAGTAAATAACCTCACATTTATCTACGTTATATTGCATCTGCCATGCATTTGGCCACTCACCTAACTTGTCCAAATCACGTTGGAGCCTCTTTGCATCCCCTCACAGCTCACATTCTCCCCAACTTTGTGTCGTCTGAAAACTTGGAAATATTACATTTTGTTCCCTCACCCAAGTCATTACTATATATTGTGAATAGCTGGGGCCCAAGCACTGATCCTTGCAGTACTCCACTAGTCACTGCCTGCTACCTGGAACAAAACCCTTTTATTCCTACTCTCTATCCAGACATAGTCAGAGAACCTCCACCTGTGGTTTCTCTTCCCAGAACACATCATACAATTATCTGTAGATTTTCCAAGGATCTATTCTTGGCCTTACTCTTATCTTCATCCACCTATTTACCCTTGGTGAAATCATCTGCAGTTAAAGTGTCAGCATCCATACATATTCTGATTATACCCAGCTCTATCTCTCCACCTCTTTAATCAACTCCACCACCACTGCATTGTCAGACTGCTTGCCAAGTATTCAGTCTGCGATCCACCTCAATTTCCTCCTCTTGAATATTGGGATGACATCAACCCTGCCACAAACTCTTTACACTTCTGACCAATTGAAATCCCCTCCTCAGCCACTGTTTTGGGTGGAATCAGATTTTTTGAAGCCTTCGTGTTTTATTTGATGTTGAGCTGTGCTTACAACCCCATAATTTCTCCATGACAAAAATATCTTCCTTGTTTGGAATAGTATCTTCCTCTGGCCTACCTTAGCCGACCTGCTGATACAACCCCCATCATGTCATTGTCAACTCACCATCTATTTTTTCAATGCTCTCCTGGATGGACTCGCAACTTCCATCCTCTCTAGAGTTCAGCTAATCCAAATATCTGTTACCTATCGTGCACTATCCCACTAATCCATCAGCCCTGCTCTCATTGAACTACATTGGCTCTCGCTTCCCCAACACCTCAAATTTCAAATTCCTATCTATCGAGCCCAGGAGGCGGTGGCGTAGTGGTATTATCACTGGATTAATAACCCGAAAGCCCAATGTATTTTTCCAGGGACATGGGTTAGAATCCCACCACAGCAGACAGGGGAATTTGAATTCAGTTAATAAATCGGGAATTAAAAAGCTCGTGCAATGATGGCCCTGAAACAATTGTCGATTGTTGTAAAAACCCATCGGGTTCACTAATGTCCTGTAGGGAAGGAAATCTGCTGTCCTTACCTGGTCTGGCCTACATGTGGCTCCAGACTTACAGCAATATGGTTAACTCTGAAATGGCCAAGCAAGCCACTCAGTTGTACCAAACTGCTACGAAGTCAATAAAAATGAATGAAACCGGACAGACCACCCGGCATTGACCTAGGCACTGGAAAGGACAGCGGCAAAGCCAGCCCTGTCGACCCTGCAAAGTCCTCCTTACTAACATCTGGGAGCTTGTGCCAAAGTTGGGAGAGCTGTCCCACAGACCAGTCAAGCAACAGCCTGACATGGTCATACTCACGGAATCATACCTTACAGACAATGTCCCAGACAGTGCTCTTACCATCCCCGGGTCTCTGCTGTCCCACCAGCAGGACAGACCCAGAAGAGGTGGTAACAAAGTGGTATATAGTAGGGAGGGAGTTGCCCTGGGAGTACTCAACATCGACTCCCGATCCCATGAAGTCTCATGGCATCAGGTCAAACATGAGCAAGGTAATCTCCTTCTGATTACCACCTACCGGCCTCCCTCAGCTGATGACTCAGTACTCCTCCATGTTGAACACCACTTGGAGGAAGCACTGAAGGTGGCAAGAGCACAAAATGTACTCTGGGTGGGGGAATTCAATGTCCATCACCAAGAGTGGCTCGGTAGCACCACTACTGGCCGACCACTAAAGGACATAGCTGCGAGACTGGGTGGGTCTGTTGCAGGTGGTGGGGGAACCAACACGAGGGAAAAACATACTTGACCTCGTCCTCACCAATCTGCCTGCCGCAGATGCTTCTGTGCATGACTGTATTGGCAGGAGTGACCACCGCACAGTCCTTGTGGAGACGAAGTCCCGCCTTCACATTGAGTATACCGTCCATCATGTTGTGTGGCACTATCACCGTGCTAAATGGGATAGATTTCGAACAGATTTAGCAATGCAAAACTGGGAATCCATGAGGCGCTGTGGGCCATCAGCAGCAGCAGAATTGTACTCAACCACAATCTGTAATCTCATGGCCTGGCTTATCCCCCAGTCTACCATTACCATCAAGCCAGGAGACCAACCAAAGACCAATCAATGAAGAGTGCAGGAGGGTATGCCAGGAGCAGCACCAGGCATATCTCAAAATGAGGTGTCAATCAGATGAAGCTACAACACAGGACTACTTGTCTGCCAAACTTTGTAAGCAGCATGTGATGGACAGAGCTAAGCGATCCCATAACCAACGGATCAGATCAAAGCTCTGCAGTCTTGCCACATCCAGCCGTGAATGGTGGTGGACAATGAAACAACGAACTGGAGGAGGTGGCTCCACAAATATCCCTATCCTTAATGATGGTGGAGCCCAGCACATCAGTGCGAAAGATAAGGCTGAAGCATTTGCAACAATCTTCAGCCAGAAGTGCCGAGTTGATGATCCATCTCGGCCTCCTCCTGAAGTCTCCAGCATCACAGATACCAGACTTCAGCCAATTTGATTTACTCCACGTGATATTAAGAAACGACTGAAGGCACTGGATACTGCAAAAGCTATGGGCCCTGACAATAGTCCAGCAATAGTACTGAAGACCTGTGCTCCAGAACTTGCCACGCCCCTAGCCAAGCTGTTCCAATACAGCTACAACACTGGCATCTACCCTACAATGTAGAAAATTGCCCAGGTATGTCCTGTACACAAAAAGCAGGACAAGTCCAACTCAGCCAATTACCGCCCCATCAGCCTACTCTCAATCATTAGTAAAGTGATGGAAGGTGTGATCAACAATGCCATCAAGCGGCTCTTGCTCAGCAATAACCTGCTCAGTGACGCACAGTTTGGGTTCCTTCAGGGCAACTCAGCTCCTGACCTCATTACAGCCTTGGTTTAAACATGGACAAAGGAGCTGAACTCAAGAGGTGAGTTGAGAGTGACTGCCCTTGACATCAAGGCAGCATTTGACCGAGTATGGCATCAAGGCCCTAGCAAAACTGAGGTCATTGAGAATCAGGGGGAAAACCCTCTGCTGGCTGGAGTCATACCTAACGCAAAGGAAAATGGTTGTGGTTGTTGGAGGTCAATCATCAGAGCTCCAGGACATCACTTCAGGAGTTCCTCAGGGTAGTGTCCTAGGCCCAACCATCTTCAGCTGCTTCATCAATGACCTTCCTTCAATTAAAAGGTCAGAAGTGGGGATGTTCGCTGATGATTGCACAATGTTCAGCACCATTCATGCCTCCTCACATACTGAAGCAGTCTGTATAGAAATGCAGCAAGACCTGGAAAATATCCAGGCTTGGGCTGATAAGTGGCAAGTAACATTCACGCCAAACAATTGCCAGGCAATGACCATCTCCAACAAGAAAGAATCTAACCATCTCCCCTTGACATTCAACGGCACTATCAACATCCTAGGGGCTACCATTGACCAAAAACTGAACTGGAGTAGCCAAATAAATACCGTGGCTACAAGAGCAGGTCAAGAGCCTAGGAATCCTGAGGCGAGTAACTCACCTCCTTACTCCCCAAAGCCTGTCCACCATCTACAAGGCACAAGTCAGGAGTGTAATGGAATACTCTCCACTTGCCTGGATGGATGCAGCTCCAAGAACACTCATGAAGCTCGATACCATCCAGCACAAAGCAGCCCACGTGATTGGCACCCCCTCTACAAACATTCACTCCCTCCACCTCCAACGCACAGTGGCAGCAGTGTGTACCATCTACAAGATGCACTGCAGCCAAGCTTCTAGGCTCCTTAGACAGTACCCTCCAAACCCACGACCTCTACCAACTAGAAGGACAAGGGCAGCAAATGCATGGGAACATCACCACCTGCAATTTCCCCTCCAAGTCACACACCATCGTGACTTGGAACGATATTGCCATTCCTTCACTGTCGCCGGGTCAAAATCCTGGAACTCCCTTCCTAACAGCACTGTGGGTATACCTACCCCAAATGGACTTCAGGGGTTCAAGAAGGCAGCATAACACCACCTTCTCAAGGGCAATTAGAGATGGGCAATAAATGCTGGCCTGGCCAGTGACACCCACATCCGATGAATGAATAAAATGAAATGCCTTAAAGACCTCACCTTCTGTATCCCTGTCATCATCCCATCCTAAAATACCCCTGTACCCTCTCGAGCTATCTGTTCCCCTTACTCTTGCCTATTGTACATCGCTCCTCCCTCAGCCACACAAAAGTTGCAGCTGAGTCTTCCACTCCATAGGTTGCCTACTCTGGAAATTCTGTCATATGTCTCCCCCCAATTCTTCCCCACTCTCACCTTTAAAACATTTCTTGAAATCCATTTATTTGTCCATGCTTTTTGGCTTGCTTTCCAATGCTGCAATGTTTGGTTTTGCTCTCTTTCTTTTTTTTCATGCTCTGTGAAGCTCCCTGGAAAGTATTTTCTCTGTTAAAGACTATTAATTGAATTTGTTGTTCTTCTATAGATATCATTAGCAGGGATTAAATATAGAACGTTAGTTCTTCAGCTTATTTATCTTTTCAGTTGTTGTACAAATGTCAGTTTCACTGGAATCTGTAGTCAGGCATTTCTGCGGTGGCAGTCAAGAATCCAGAATGGAAGGTTGCTTCCCTGGTGTCAGGGTCAAGGATGTTACTGAGCAGCTGCAGAGCTCTCTGAGGTGGAAGAGTGAACAGCCAGCAGTCATGGCCCATATCGGGTACAATAATGTGGGTAGAAAGAGGATGAGGTCCTGCAGGCAAATTTAAATGCTTGGGATGAAAAGAAGCCAGCTGGACCTCAAAGAGAGTAATCAGGTTACTCCTGGTGCCACACTCCAGTGTGTATAGAAATAGGAGGATAGAGCAGATGAAAACGTGGCTGGACAGATGGTGCAGGAGTGGAGGGCTTTATATTGCTGAGACATTAGGCTAGGTCTTGCAGAGGTGAGACCTATACAGGACCGATGGGTTGCACCTCAACAGGACCTGCACTCATGTTCTTGTTGGGCAGTTTGCTGGTGCTATTATGGAGGTTTTAAACTAAGTTGGCAGGGTAATGGGAACCAGGATGCAACATTAGAGAAGGAAAACACGGTGCAAAAACCAGTTGGGAGAGACAGATAGCAGTAGAGTAAGGCATTCGATAGGGTCACAAGAAGGGTGAATATAATAAGATCTGAATTAGGTTTACAGTACATCTGCATGAACGCATGGAGTGCAGTAAACAAGGTTGATCAGCTGCAGGTGCAGATAGCCAAGTGGAAATATTATGTCATGGCAATAACAGAGACCTGGCTCGAAAAAGGTCAGCACTGGGTATAAAATATTTCTGGATACAACATGTTCAGAAAAGATAGGGAAGTAAAAGGAGGATGGGTGATAGCTTTGATTAAGAAGGCTATTACTGTTCTGGGGAGAGAGGATGTCCCAGAAGAGTCAAGGACAGAATCTATTTGGTTAGAGCTAAGAAATAATAGACATATTGTTCAACCACTATATTCTATAAACCACCAACGAGTGAGAAAGATATGGAGGAACACATTTGCAAGGAAATTATAGATAGGTGCAAAAACTATACAGTAGTTGTAATGTTGGACTTTATTGATCATGATGGAAGCTGGGATATTGATGGTGCAAAAGGGAGAGTGGGGTAAGAGTTTCTGAATATTGTTCAGGAGAATTTTCTAGGACACTATGTTTCTGAACCAACGAGGAAGGAGGCATTGCTGAATTTGGTTCCGGGGAATGAGGTGAGACAGTGGATCAAGTGGCAGTAGATGAACATTCAGGCAACACTGATAATAGTATGATAAGGTTTAGTTTAGCTATGGAAAAGGACAAGCAACAATCATGAGTAAAAGGATGTAATGGGTGAAGTCCAATTTCAGAGGAGTGAGAATGGAGCTGGCACAGGTAAATTGGAATCAAAGATTGGCAGGCATAACAAATAGAATCATGGGCTGGCTTTACAAAGAACAAAGAACGGTGCAGCACAGGAACAGGCCATTCAGCCCTCCAAGCCTGCGCCAATCTTGATGCCTGCCGAAACGAACACCTTCTGCACTTCCGGGGCCCAGATCCCTCGATTCCCTTCATATTCATGTATATGTCAAGATGTCTCTTAAACGTCGCTATCGTATCTGCTTCCACCACCTCCCCTGGCAGCAAGTTCCAGGCACTCATCACCCTCTGTGTAAAAATCTTGCCTCGCACATCCCCTTTAAACTTTGCCCCTTGTACCTTAAACCTGTGTCCCCTCGGAACTGACTCTTCCACCCTGGGAAAAAGCTTCTGACTATCCACTCTGTCCATGCCGCTCATAACTTTGTAAATCTCTATCATGTCACCCCTCCACCTCCGTCGTTCCAGTGAAAACAATCCCAGTTTTTCCAACCTCTCCTCATAGCTAATGCCCTGCAGACCAGGCAACATCCTGGTAAACCTCCTCTGTACCCTCTACAAAGCCTCCACGTCCTTCTGGTAGTGTGGCGACCAGAATTGCATGCAATATTCTAAGTGTAGCCTAACTAAGGTTCTGTACAGCTGCAACATGACTTGCCAATTTTTATACTCTATGCCCCAACCGATGAAGGCAAGCATGCCTTATGCCTTCTTGACTACCTTATCCACCTGCGTTGCCACTTTCAGTGACCTGTGGACCTGTACGCCCAGATCTCTCTGCCTGTCAATACTCCAAAGGTTTCTGCCATTTACTGTATACCTCCCACCTGCATTAGACCTTCCGAAATGCATTACCTCACATTTGTCCGGATTAAACTCCATCTGCCACTTCTCCGCCCAAGTCTCCAACCGATCTATATCCTGCTGTATCCTCTGACAATCCTCATTATTATCCGCAACTCCACCAACCTTTGTGTCGTCCACAAACTTACTAATCAGATAAGCTATATTTTCCTCCAAATCATTTATAAATACTACAAACAGCAAAGGTCCCAGCACTGATCCCTGCGGAACACCACTAGTCACATCCCTCCATTCAGAAAAACACCCAACCACTGATACCCTCTGTCTTCTATGAACGAGACAGTTCTGTATCCATCTTGCCAGCTCACCTCTGATCCCGTGTGACTTCACCTTTTGTACCAGTCTGCCATGCGGGACCTTGTCAAAGGCTTTACTAAAGTCCATATAGATATCATCCACTGCCCTTCCTTCATCAATCATCTTCGTCACTTCCTCAAAAAACTCAATCAAAATAGTAAGACACGACCTCCCCTTCACAAAACCATCCTGTCTCTCGCTAATAAGTTCGTTTGTTTCCAAATGGGAGGAAATCCTGTCCCGAAGAATCCTCTCTAATAATTTCCCTACCACTGACATAAGGCTCACCGGCCTATAATTTCCTGGATTATCCTTGCTACCCTTCTTAAACAAAGGAACAACATTGGCTATTCTCCAGTCCTCTGGGACCTCACCTGTAGCCAATGAGGATGCAAAGATTTCTGTCAAGGCCCCAGCAATTTCTTCCCTTACCTCCCTCAGTATTCTAGGGTAGATCCCATCAGGCCCTGGGGAATTATCTACCTTAATGCTGTGCATGGCATCCAACACCTCCTCCTTTTTGATAATGAGATGACTGAGACTATCTGCACTCCCTTCCCTCGGCTCATCATCCACCAAGTACTTCTCTTTGCTGAATACTAATGCAAAGTACTCATTTAGCACCTCGCCCATTTGCTCTGGCTCCACACATAGATTCCCATCTCTGTCCTTGAGTGGGCCAACCCTTTCCCTGGTTACCCTCTTGCTCTTTATATATGTGTAAAAAGCCTTGGGATTCTCCTTAATCCTGTTTGCCAATGACTTTTCATGACCACTTTTAGCCCTCCTAACTCCTTGCTTAAGTTCCTTCCTACTGTCTTTATATTCCTCAAGTGCTTCGTTTGTTCCTAGCCTTCCAGCCCTTACAAATGCCTCCTTTTTCTTTTTGACTAGGTTCACAATATCCAGTGTTATCCAAGCTTCCCGAAACTTGCCAAATTTGTCTTTCTTCCTCACAGGAACATGCTGGTCCTGGATTCTAATCAGCTGACGTTTGAAAGACTCCTACATGTCAGATGTTGATTTACCCTCAAACAGCCGCCTCCAATCTAAATTCTTCAGTTCCTGCCTTAAAGAAGGAGATGGTTCCTTTGCAGTCAAGATACATTCCCACGAGGGAGGAAGGAAGGACAAACAAAGCCAGAGTTCCCTGGATAACGAAAGAGATGAGGTAGCAGAAAAAGGGTTCATATGACAGCTGTCAGGTTGATAATGGAAGTGAGAACCAGGCTGAAAATAGAACATTCAGAGGGGAAGTCTAAAAAGAAATGAGAACCAAACAGAGAGCATCAGAAGTGACTGGAAGATAACATAAAAAGGGGTCTAAAAATCTTCTGTACGATTATGGACAGAAATAGGTTTGTAAAAGGAGGACTGGGGCCGATTACGGATCAAAAAGGGGAGTTGCGTATGGAGGCAGAGGGCATGGCTGAAGTACTAAATGAATATTTTGCATCAGTTTGTATCAAGGTTGAAGATGCTGCCAAAGTCATAGTGAAATTGGAGGTAGGTGAGACACTGAATGGGCTAAAAATTGATGATGAGGAGGTATTAGATAGTTTGGCTGTACTTAAAGTGGATAAGTGACCAGGTCTGGATCAGATGAATCTAAAGATACTGAGGGAAGCAAGGGTGGAAATTGCGGAGGCACTGAAATTGCATTTCAATCCTCTTAGATTCAGGGGTATCTAACGTTACGAAAAAGGGTATCAGGATGAACTCAGCAACTGCAGTCAGTTTACCCTCGGTGGTGGGAAAGCTTTCAGAAACAATAATCCGGGACAAAATTGACAGACACTTGGACTGATGTGCAATTATTAAGGAAAGCTAGTACGGATTTCTAAAGGGAAAATCGTTTTGAACTAACTTCATTGAGTTTTTTGTTGTGGTACAGAAAGAACCAATGAGGACAATGTGGTCGATCTGGTGTTCATGAACTCCACAAAAGTGTTTGATTAAGTGCCACATAACAGGCTTGTCAGCAAATTTAAAGACCCTGGAATAAAAGGGATAGTGGCAGCAGGGAAACAATGTTGGTTGAGTGAAAGGAAACAAAGTATTGGTGACTGGAGGAAGATATATAGCAGTGTTCTCCAGGGGTTGGTATAAGGACCACTTCTTTTTTGATCAATATTAATGACCTTGACTTGGATGTGCAGGGCACAACCTCAAAATTTGCCAAGGTCCCAAACCTTGGAATTATTGTGAACTGTGAGGAGGTTGGTGACATACTTCAAGAGGACACAGACAGCATGGTGGAATAGGTGGCTGATCAAATTTGTTGCAGAGAACCAGCATGGACTAGATGGGTTGAATGGTGCCATAAATGTCTCTTTTCTCTATGAGAAGTGTGAAGTGGTATTTTGGTCGGAAGAAGGAGGAGAGGCAATATAAAATAAAGGATACAATTCTTAATATTGGTGCAAGAACAAAGGGACGTGGGGGGTATATGTGCATAAATCATTGAAGGTGACAGGGCAAGATGAGAAAACAGTTAATACGTCATATGAGATCCCGGGCTTTATAAATAGAGGCATAGAATACAAAAGCAAGGGAGTTATGGTGAATCTTTATAAAACACTGTTTCGGCCTCAACTGGAGTATTATGTCCATTTTGGGCACCTGACATTCGGAAGGATGTGAAGGTATTAGAGAGATGCAAGAGAGATTTGCAAGAATGTTTGCAGAGTTTAGGGACTACAGTTGAATGGATACTTTGGAGAAGCTGAAACTGTTCTCCTTAGAGAAGAGAAGGTTGGGAGGAAATTTTGATAGAGGTGTTCAAAATCATGAGGTGCCTTGGCAGAGTAGATGGGGAGAAACTTTTCCCGTTGGCGGAAGGGTCGAGAACCAGAGAACATTGATTTGAGGTGACTGGCAAAAGAACCAAAGGCAACATGGTGAAAACTAGCTTTATGTAGCAAGGGGCCTGGCATACACTGCCTGAAGATGTGGTGGAGGCAGATCCAATCATGGATTTCAAAATGGTATTGGATAATTATCTGACCAAAAATGATTTGCTCACCTCTGGGGAAAGGGGAGGCGAGTGGGATTGTCTAAGTTGATCTTGCAGAGAGCTGGCAAAGACATGATGGGCAAATCTGCTTTTTTCTGTGTTGTAACCATTCTATAATACAGTCGTTTAATTCTTTACTTTTTTATTTTAGAGATACAGCACTGAAACAGTCCCTTCGGCCCACTGAGTCTGTGCTGATCAACAACCACCCATTCATACTAATCCTACATTAATCCGATATTCTGAACCACATCATTACCATTCTCCTACCTACACTAGGGACAATTTGCAATTGCCAATTCACCTATCGACCTGCAAGCCTTTGGCTGTGGGAGGAAACCAGAGGACCCAGCAGAAGCCCACACAGCCACAGGAAGAATTTGCAGACTATGCACAGGCAGTATCCAGAACTGAAAGCGGGTCACTGGAGTTGTGAGGTTGCGGTGCTAACCACTGTGCCAGTGTGCTGCCTAATGCTCTCTTAATTTTTCTCAGTAAGCTTCATTCTAACGCCTTAATTAATATGCAGTAGGTCTATAATAATCATCAGTTAATGTTAATTCCATTGCTAAAGTTCTGGACAAGGAACCGAAGGGTTGTAAACTGTATTGTCACAATGGTGGCTTCTGAAATTAAGTGCAATAAACTTGTTAATGGCTGAAGTTTTACTGGACCATTGAGTGCCAGGTTGGATGTGGGTGAGCGATGTGGGTTGGAGTGCGGGGGTGGGCCTTAAAATGCGGTCAGTATGCGTTTGCCTGCAAATCCAACATCGTGATGCTGGTTCCAAATTTTACAAGAGGCAGGAAACATGGAAGGTGGACTTCTCAGAATGACGCAGTGAGATTTCAATTAAAATAGTTCAGATGGCAATTATCCCGAATTTTACGGTGTTTTATTAATTTTATTAGCTGTGTATGGAAACCACAGGCATTGAGATCACCATCTGGTTGAACAAGGCAGTCAGGAGGCAACAGTTTAGTGCTGCCTCTGCCAGCTAGCTATCCAGAAAACCAAAGCATGGTGGAATGGAGGGTGATGAAGGAGGGCATTGACAGATGAGGGTGGAAGTGGAGTAAATATGCCAGCACTGAAGGAGGGGCTGTGTAAAAGTGCCAATACTGATGGAGGGGGGCACGCTCCCAAGGGACCAATGTTATGACCGAGGCGGGTGCAATACACTGTTAATTCAGTCCCATCACTCCACAGATCGCTGCATATTATTAAAGTTTTCCCATCCAAACGGAAAACAGCCAAATTAAACACAGTTTTAACTCCTAGAATAAAGCAGACCATGCCAGGTATCTTGAAACAACAACAAATTAACATCCGCGAAACAATATTTTAGTCTTGTATATTTTGCCACATTACACTTAGCATTACTTTTGTTCTTTGCATTTCCTGTGTTTTAGGGAAAACAATTGCTGTATTAATGCCGTTTAAGGCCACACTTCCCAACAAAAACACAATGGAAAATTTTGGTCCCACACAGCAGAGACTGACCGTGTGCATCCTAACACTGGTGCAGTGCTTCAGATGCATAATCAGGCTATCTGCATCACAACCCTTTCCAGATAAAAAATACCAATTAGTTTTAGAACAAAATAATTCTCGAATGCAATGCAGGATAATTAACTGCCTTCTGCTATGTACTGGGCCATATTGGCTGCCTTTCCCGTGTGTGTTTTATAGTTGCATTTCCAGCTCGAAAACTGCTCCATAATTTCAACAAGGCCAAATTCAGAACTTTAAGCATACTTATATTTTGTACAGTGGGGAGAACTTTCATTCCAGCTTACATAAGATTGCATGGAAAATTTATGGAGCTGTCGAGGTGTTTGCTATTTTGGCATCTAGCTTTGCTCTTGTCTGCTTTGTTGATCCGAAGTGTTAGATTATTTCTTTAAGATCAGAAAATAATACTAAGAAGCACTTGATGGGCAACATGAATTTCAAGAAATTGTGAGCATTTCTTGACTATAGTTTAATGCTCATAAATTTTACTATTAAACGAAATAAGAGCAAAATACTGTGGATGCTGGAACTCTGAAATGAGAAGAGCAAGTGCTGGAAATACTCAGCAGGTCTGGCAGCACCTGTGTAATTGCTATTAAATGAACAGGCTTTAGTATAATTAACAGCTTGTTCAAAGCATGTCTTCTATCTGATTTTGGTGTGTATTTGTTTGTATTGTAGAATATTTAATCAACTATATGAATAAAACTTTTTGCAAACATCTGCATACATTAAAATGTTAAAACAATCTGCGTCAACCCAATCGCGTGGACGAAAGAGATCAGATCACTATTGAACGGAAATTTAGTTTTTAAAATATTCTACGAGTTTGTTCCCCTTCTTTTCAGAAGGCACAAACTGTTGCTGAAGTTCTGTCACTTTGGTACCATCTGATAAGCCATCTGAACTCGCCATTCTTCACAACGGAACTCAAACAATGAATACTTGCTCCTGAAGGGCCCACTCTGATCGCGATCTCAAGCAACAATCACAAACCGTTATTTGCAGCAAGCACTCGATAGCAACCAGGGTGATGTATCCTTAGTTTTGCTTCCAGTTGTACCTGAGAACTGTTGAGAGTGCGGCTTCTGTTCGAATTAAACATTGCGGATAGGGACCTGGGGGTAACAGTTGGCTTGGGAATTCGAGAGCACATGCATTTGTCACCGAGGAGAACATACACAGGAAAATAAAGTATTGATTCTTAATCATTTCAAATATGATAATGTATGACCCACGACTTTGCTCTTGTAGTCTGAGTCTTAGCACCCTTGTAATGGTTAGCGTCAAACCTGACATGTCATCCCAAGGTCAATGTTCTAAATAAGTTGTGAGAGATGCTTGGACTCATGATTTACCGTGGTCAATCACCAAACAGTTTTAAGTATCAATATATTTTCGGCTCAAGGTCAACGTCTAGATTTTTTATTTTTGTTCACATTGTTTAGCATCTGCTAAAAAATGACAATTTAGAAAGTGACATCTGTAGTGTTACAGTCAGACAGTAGAATGAAAGATTTTATATAATCTATCAAATCCTTCTAAATTGATGAACAAAGGCAGATATAATGCACAATTAAGTACAGTTTAATAGCAAAGCAGTTTGGAATAAATAAAATGAAAATATATTGTGCAGTAGTGCTGCATCGATAAACGCCGCAGCTCCCATCATTCACAGGAAAGCCCTGCTAATCGTAGTGAAGAACGGCTTTTGAATGTGAAAGAAGGAACAGTAACAAGGAAATAAAGAACATTTCCTGCTCTTCTTGAATATTGTGAACAGATATTTAGTTTCCACTGAAAGCCATTGAATTGGTAGTTAGGAACTCAGATTCATGATTCGGCCGAAAAGCCTTCGCTAAAACTGAGACTGAGCACTTGCCTTGAAACCAACGCCCTCTGATTCACTGCCGAAATTGCCAGTAAGTGAGCCAAGCACACAGCAGCATTTATAATGTGCAGCATTTTAGACAAAATCCACAAAACATCTCTGAAGAGTGCACATGAATTAAATTACGACGTATCAGATGATTATATTAGTTTAGCAGAAAAGTACTAAGGTAGAGGTCCAACTAACTACATTCTTCAAACGATAGGCATGTATGCATGTGTTTGTCTGTGTATGGTGGCGGGTGTGTGGGTGTGGAATGGGGTGGGTTGGGAGTGGAAAGGAGATTATGAGGTCATATTATGCAAAGTAGAGGTAACTGATCACCTGCATGGTGGAAGAGTGGGAGACAGGACTACACATTAGGAAAAGAGCATGTGGGTTTAGAATTTTCCAATAAGCTCTGCCATGGCCACTTGGCTCCAGACCACATTACAGCCTTGGTTCAAGCATGGATCAAAGAGATGAATTCCAGAAATGAGATGAGAATGACAGCCCTTGACATCAAGGCAGCATTTGACCGAGTCATCAAGGAACCCTAGCAACATTGAAGTCCCAATGGGAGTCAGGGGGAAATGTTTCCATTGGTTGGAGTCATACCTAGCACAATGGAAGATGGTTATTGGAAGTCAATCATCTCAGCCCCAGATCATCGCTGCAGGAGTTACTCAGGGTAGTCTTCTGGCTCTACGATTTTCAGCTGCTTCAACAATGACCTTCCCTGCATCATAAGTTCAGAAGTTGGGATGTTGACTGATGATTGCATTGTGTTCAGTACCATTCACATTTCTTCAGATACAGAAGCAGTTGGTACCTGCATGCAGCAAGACCTGGACAACATTCAGGCTTGAGCGAATAAGTGGCAAGTAACATCTGCGCCACACAAATGCCAGGCAATGGCTATCTCCAACAGCAGAGAATCTAACCATCTTCCCTTGACATTCAATGGCATTACCATCGCTGGATCCTCCACAATCAAGGACCTGGGGGTTACCATTGATCAAAAACTGAACTGGACCAGCCATATAAATACTGTGGCTACGAGAACAGGTTAGAGAATGGAAATTCTGAGGCAAGCAACTCACCTCCTGACTCCCCAAAGCCTGTTCACCATCTACAAGGCACAAGTCAGGAGTGTGATAGAATACTCTCCAGTTGCCTGAATGACTGCAGCTCTAATAACACTCAAGAAGCTCGACAACATCCAGGACAAAGCAGCCCGCTTGATCGGCACCCCATCCAATACATTAAGCATTCACACCCTCCACACCACAGCAGCAGTGGGTACTATCTACAAGATGCACTGCAGTAACTCGCCTAAACTGCGACCTCTACCACAAGAAGGACAAAGGCAGCAGACACATGGGAACACTTCCATCTGCAAGTTCCCCTCTAAGCCACACACCATCTTGAAGTGGGACTAAATCGCCATTCCTTCATGTCATTGGGTTAAAAACAGGAAATTCCCTCCCTAAAAGCACTATTGGTGTACCTGCACCACGTGGAGTGCAGCGGTTCAAGAAGGTGGCTCACTACCAACTTCTAAATGGCAATTATATATGGACAACAAATGTGGGCCTTGCTGACATCCTATGAACGAATAAAAGAAATTGCTATTCCATTCATTTATGTTGACGAGAAGGACAAGGCCAAAAGTGAGAATAATGAAGAGTAGCAATATGACATCATGGAGATCAAAGTTATAAATAGAAACAACCACATGTTGATATTTATCAATTCCAGAATCAGAAAAAGAGATCACCTAATATCTGTCCAAACTTGGGTCAACTAGTTTGAGCGTGGACCCGATGCGCCCGAAAAGCTGCCTTAGTTTGTTTTTAAATCGCATTGTTCACAGAAGGTATTTTCAGGCACAGGCCAGTTAGCCTGACATCAGTCGTTGGGAAGATGCTGAAAACTGTCATTAAAGAAGTTTTCACATTGCACTTGGAAAAGCATAATCTGATTAGCACAAATCAGCATGGTTTTCCTGAAGGCAGATCCCGTTTGACAAAATTATTAGAGTTTTTTGAGGTTGCAAATAGTAGGGCAGATAAACGGGAACCAGTAGATGTTGTATACCTGGTTTTCAAGAGGCATTCAATAAGGTGCCACAGAAAAGATTAATAGTCAAGATAAGGGCTCATGTTGCAGGGGGAAATATACTAGCGTGGATAGCGTATTGGTTAACAGACAGGAAGCAGAGAGTGTGCATAAATGGGGCATTTTCGAGTTGGCAGGCAGTGAATTGTGTGGTTCTGCATGGATGAGTGCTGGTACTACGGCTATTTACGCTCTATATTAATGACTTGGATGAAGAGACAGAGAATAATGTATCTAAGTTTGCTGATGATACAAATCTCAGAGGAAAGGTATGCTGCAGGCAGGATGTAGAGAGGCTGCAAAGAGATATAGATAGGTTAAGTGAGTGGGCAACAAGATGGCAAATGGAGTATAATGTAGGGAAGTGTGAAGTTTTTCACTTTGGTCATAAAAATAGAAAAGCAGAATAATTTTTAAATGGCGTGAAACTGATAAGTGTTGATGTTCACAGAGCCTTCGGGGTATGCATACAAGGAATGCACAAAATTAACATGAAGGCTCAGCAGGATATTAGGAAGGCAAATGACATGTTGGCCTTGATTGCATGTGGAATGGAATACAGGAATAAAGAAGCCTTACAAAAATTATACAGGGCTTTGGTAAGACCGCACCTGGAATATTGCGTACAGTTTTGGTCTCCGGATTTAAGATAGGATGTACTTGCACTGGAGGCAGTGCAACGAAGATTTACTCATTTGGTTCCTGGGATGAGGGGTTTGTTCTTTGATGAGAGGCTTTTATCTGGCATCTAATCAAACACTTTCTTAATCTTAAAATTCATATAAACAACATCTACCACATTCTCTTCATCAACCTTCATCAAAAAAATAAATTTAAATCAGTCAAGAATGATCTGTCTTTCACAAATCCATGCTGGCTATCCTTAAGTCACTCAAATCTCTCCAAGTGTCTGTTGTTTTTTCCCTGATTATTGTTTTAACAAAAAAACGTCACCCACCACTAATGTCAAACTAACCAGCCTGTAGTTGCTAGGACTGTCCTTACACACTTGTTGAATAACGGTGTTGCATCTGCCACTCTCCAATATCCCGGCAATGCCCTCACATCCAGGGAAGATTGAAACATTATGCCAAGTGCTTCTGCTATTTCCTTCCCCAATTCCTTTCGTAACCTGGCATGTAAGCCATCAGGACCACGTGACCTATCTGTCTTAAGCACAGCTGGCCTTCTTAGAAGCTCTCCCTGTCAATTTTATCCTATCTATTGCCTCTACCCTCTGCCTTCTACCGATACGTTTTCAATTCCAGTACCTTGGTGAACACTGTAAGTACTCATTAGATATATTAGCCTTCCCCTGTGTTTCGAAGCATATATTACCCTCTTTGTCCCTAACAGCCCCACTCCACCTGTTACTATCCATTTACTATTTTCATGCCGGGAGGAGATATTTGGGTTCCCTTTTATGTTGACTGCCATACTATTCTTATATTTTTTCTTCGCCAGTCTTATTTACCTCTTCACCTCCCTTCTCAATGTATTGTATATGGCCTGGTTCTCACATGAGGAATTCACTTGATAGGCATCTGAGAGATTTTGTTTTGTTTCATCATAAACTCTATTTCCTTCATCATCCAAGGAGTCATATCTTTGGTTTCATTACCTTCTGGCCTTGTTCTAATGCCTCTACCTGAAGCAACTCTTCCTCAAAAATAACCCGTTGCTCCGATACAGCTCTTCCTGTTGAATCTGCTTCTCCCACCCTTCCAGGCAGCTCATTCTATTTTCAACGATTTATTCATACTTTATTCCTCAAATAAAGAAAGTGAGAGCCCCGGAACACTGGGAACGAATTAACAAATGTTTATTGGATACTGTCCGACAAAGACAGAAATCGATCTATACAGCAAACGTTCAAAAATACAGCATGCATTCAAAAATGCAAACAGTCCTCAATTACATTCCTTATCCACATAAACTTTGAAATATGAGATCAAAACATCTACAAACTAAAACGGAAACGATAATTCTTATGTTATGGCATAGCTTGACAAATGTTCCTCAAAGTTTTTGAGAGGACACTCTGCCCATCAAATGCTTCTTTGTATTTTTCTCTGGTTTCAACAATATTATATAAAATTTAGGAGCAAAAATACAGAAGAGTAAACCAAAGCTAGATGCCAAAATAGCAAACACTTCCACAGCAACAGTAAACTTCCCAGGAGAACTGATATAAGCTGGAATGAATGATATCCAAACGGCGCAGAAGATAAGCATACTAAATGTGATGTATTTAGCCTCATTGAAATTATCCGGCAAATTTCGAGCTAGAAATGCAACAACAAAGCAAACAAATGACAGAAAACCAATGTAACCAAGGACGCAATAAAATGCTACTTCCGATCCAACATCACATTCCAGAACGATTATTTCTTTGAAATATTTCGTATTTTTGACAGGAAAGGGTGGTGATGTAATTAGCCAGACGATGCAGATTATGCACTGCAACAGTGTAAGACAAAACACGGTGAAGCGTTGTTGTACAGGCCCAAACCATTTGGTCACGTTGTTACTGGGAAGTTTTGCCTGAAATGCCATCATCACGACAATTGTTTTCCCCAAAACGCAGGAAACACAGAGAACAAAAATAATACCAAACATTGTGTGACGTAACATACAAGACCATCCAGACGGTTCGCCAATGAATGCAAGTGAACACAGAAAACAAAGCGTCAAAGCGAAGAGAAGAAGGAAGCTGAGCTCTGAATTATTGGCTTTCACGATTGGAGTGTCTTTATAAAACAAGAAAATACCACTAGTAGTTGCTGTGATGCAAGCTCCAACCAATGCGAGTGTCGTCAAAACTATTCCCATGATGCCCACAAATGAAAGAAAGTCAACTTCCTTTTCTATGCACTCGTCTTGTTGTGCATTGGACCAGAACTCGCTGGGGCACTTGATACAATCAATTGAATCTTGGTCGGGGGAGGAGGGTGGGAAGGGAACAGAAATTAGATTTAACAAAACGGAAATTTGAGAACAATGCAGCAAAACTGATAATTATTTATGTCTATGCATACCTGTGGTGTTACTAATTTCTCCTTCGGCACACTGTATGCAATCAAAACAACAATTCGGCTGCCCCTTTCGTGAAGCTTTTCTTGTTCCGGGTGAGCAACTGTTGGAGCAAACTGATCGAGGGACCTTGTGGTAAATAATAGGATGGTGAGCAGAAAGTTTTATTTCTCTCTCAATACCATATTCGTCCTTCATTCGGTGTTTCTGTAACTTGCATCGTTCTTGGAGATTTATCCACCGGGACTGTCATGTCTACAGAAATTCTGAACACCTTTGGTGTAGAATTTCCACTATTGGGTAGATTTCGACTGTGCGGTAATATAAATGGGCGATAGCGAATTGCCAGCCCGTTTTACATCTCTTCCGATTTTACTTCTATTGAAGTCACTCGTTTTACACGATCAGTGTCAAAATTTACGCTGGTATGTTTGCTCCACTAGATCCATCTATTCCTTCATTCTGTTGATAATTTTACCATTCAGCATTTACTATATTTCCTTTCACTATTCATTTCTCACCACCTAACATTTCTCAGAGTTGAACTGCCATTCGACCTGTTCATTTCACTATCCTTTCTGCATCCTTTCCGCAATTTTTATGGTTTTTAAGGTAATATTGACTTCAATGGAACTGAGCACCGTGCGGATTGTAAAATTTGCTGCCGATTCGCTACCATCCATTTTACACTTCCCACCCAATCTCTGTTTCTGTGCATAATAAAAATAAGAAATGCTGGAAACACTCAGCAGGTCTGGCAGCGTCTGTGGAGAGCGAAGCAGAGTTAACGTTTCAGGTCATTCGATATTTCCTGGATGCCCCAAGTGCCCCAATTTTGGGAGCGCACTCCATGAGGAGGATGGTTGGAAATCTGTTGCAGCTCTGTTTGAATTTCCTGGGACTATTCAAGGCTTCCCTGAAGGGGACATGGAGCGCGCCAGACCAAGACATTGAGGTGTGACGGACTTGATTGGGGGATCCAACCTCACATCTTCCAGGAACGTCTGGCAAAAGCCTATCTCGAGGAGTTTTGTCATTCAGTAATCCATCACAGCTCTCTTGGTTCGTGAATGTCTTTCAAACTGCTCTAAATTCATCGTATTATGATGTCAGCAATTACCCGATTTATGTAGCTTTATTTTTTTCTGGTTCCCCTGAGCCAATCCTCCACATGCCATTCATTTAGATACGGCACCGTAGTAGTCATGTAACTGGAACAACAACCCAGAGACCGTCACTTTAAATTGCACTGAAGTTGTAAGATCTTACAAGTGGGGGCAAGATTATTAAAGCTACTAGACTGTTGTAAAAAGCTAACGGATTCACTAATGCATTTCAAGGAAGAAACTGTACCAACACATCCTCCAAGATGTATTTGTCTTTTATCCAATATGAAGTAGTTTAGCAAAAGAACAACAAATGTAGTGCACAACCTGGGGGGAAACACAAACAACCTGGTTCATATTTTACTCCAAGGTTAACTACATCGATAACCCGTTTTCTTCTCCCCTTCCCCCAATTTCAACTGCAAGGCACTTATTTAGCTCATTAGATTGACTACCGTCACCAGTCACTGCCCGTCCTATCTTTTTCGCAGCAACCAGTCCCAGTCCTATCTCTGCCAGACAGATTTCGTTCCGATACCACCAGCAAAAATAACAACTCTGCTTGCTTTGATTTTATTAATAAAGTTACTTCGCTCTCATTTATCTTTCCATTTCCCAAGAAAATATGACACGCAGGAATATTTAGTTTCCACCGTTCGGATAAGGTTCCAAGGTCAAGTACCTCCATTTTAAATAGTGGTCTTACTTCCGCAACTTGATTTCTAATTCTTTGAAAGTTTGCATATAGATCCACATCCCATGGAAGAATAAAAATGTACCCTTTGAAATACCTCTCCTGTTGAGGTATACTTTAGCTTTTTTGAAATTAATTTATTGCTAAATGTCCTATGTGACACTGGGAGTTATCTTGGAATTACCACTTGGAAGGTCATGCTTTGTAATTCTTGTCACATAACTCCTCAATAATATAAAAGCATTATAAACGGTTCTGATAAAAGGTCACATTAACTCGGCTTCACTCTCCACAGATGCTGCCAGACCTGCCGAACATTTCCAGCATTTCTTGTTTTTATACCTAACTCCTCAAACCTGTTTCACAAGGCTTACATCAGTTCTTCCCCTTTGCTTCCAACATGAAGTATAACTTTCGGATGCTCAAACACCTTTTTATGAATATGTTCCACCCACTACATTATGTTGCTTACCTGTGAGGGAGCAGATCAGTCAAGATTCCTGTTTCAGGATGCATAAATGAAATAGTCTTTAACTATCATTTTGCAACGAAATCATTGCCATTCCATTGGGAATAAGATGTTCCATTGGGCTGTGGCAATTTTCCCAATTTCACTCTCCACAGTCAATATCATACATTGCATTTTAAGTATAGAATTATGTATATCTCTCAAACAACTTCAAATCCTCTAGGGTTTCCTGCATTGCCTCTACCTGTGTCCTCCCAGAGAATAGTTACCTACTCATTTCCTCTGCTTCACTGTTCCTTTCTAATGAACCATGTATGCGAGTTTGGCCTGGTTCTTGTTTGCTCATTTATACCTTTCCACGTTTCTTCAAATTGTCCTGAAAATGTTTTCGTCACGTCTTATTTCTGCACAAACCTGCGATAATTCATCAAACTAACCGCCTGTTTGATATTGTAAACACCTGGAGACAGTGCAGTGATCGAGTAAATACTGAGAAGCTATTTCCTCCGCTGAAGAATCAAACACGTGGAAACATCATATCAAAATTTGGGTTAGGCCATTTGGAAGGGAAATCAGGAAGCACTTTTTCAGATAAATGGAAGTACAAATCTGGAATTCTCTCCCCAAAACGTTGTGGATGCTGGGACAATTGGAGCAGTCAAGACTGAAAAAAAACCTGATTGTTGTTGGGTGAAGGGTAACAAGGGATATGGAGCTAAGGTGAGAAAATGGATTTCAGATACTGATCAACCATGATCTAACTGAGTGGCGGGGCAAGCACCAGGGACTGAATGGCCTCCTGCTGTTATGGTCCTAAGACACACACGCACATACATATATATGGGCAGGGGAGCTGTCTTATCTTCAAGGCTGCACTCCAATCTTTTTGCTTAAACATTTTTGTCTTAAAAGTGCAGCTACGTTTTCACGGATTACCTTTCTCTGACCTCCACTCCAAACAATAGATCCTTCATTGATCATGACTTCTTCTCCAGAAGACGCGGATCCGTCATAATGTCCGATTGTCAAAACAACAGCATTGTCCTCACTGTTCAGCTGCCAGTTTACAATATCGTACGTTGCCATCGAGTCCCCATTTTCGTCGAAATTTAACCTTTCTCCAACTTTAGTTGTGAAATTTATTGTTTTCATGTAATGCAAAAGCTTCAGAAAGAGGCAAGCGAATATCATACAAATCACCCAAAGGTACGTGCAAGCATCGTGTTAATGTACAACAGAATAGTCCCGAGTTATTAGTAATTAGTTGGTTAGTTGCTCCACTTACCTGCCATGGATGAAAATTTGAAAGACTTGCGCAAGATTTATTGACAAATGGACCTTTACCACTTTCACAAACAAACATGTTGTGAAGTGCATGAGCTATAGCATAGGTAGCTTCATAAACTTTGTTCGTAACCCTCAGTTGAGATGCATCTGTGTAGGCGTTAGCCACTGTCTCGAGGTTCTCTCTTCCTGTGCATTGGTTAGTCTGAATGACGGGCTGTGTGCTACTTGTATTGTTTTCTATCATTTTCAGGCTACAGCCGAACGTTTTTTCCCAAAATTCTTCGACGATAAGATTACCAGGGTAGGCTGACGGTTGAAGGCGCATTAAAAAGTTCTTGAACCCTGGAATATTCACCCTACGGATTGCAATTCCGATGGCTCCAGTCATGAACCTTTTGTTTTCCTTTGGAGATAGAAATGAGGTCGTAATCCAGGCTTCACTCCCTACCCATTGTATGCCAGATATATTTTGTCGTGCAATTTCTTTCAATAAAAGGGACATATCACCCGGAGCAAGAAAAGCCACGACAACTTTTGCCATAGATCTTTGTATAGTGTGGACAATATGAAGTAACCTCTCTTTCGAATGCGTTCGATAGAAGGACTCGTAGAAAGCAATACAAACTCCAAGCTGCTGAACAACCTCAGTGAATGCCTGCATTCCAAAATTACCATAATCGTTGTCGCTTTTAACCGTTCCAATCCAAGTCCATCCAAATCGCTTGACAAGTTGGGCTAAAGCTTTCGCCTGAAAGTAATCACTTGGTATCGTTCTAAAAAATGAAGGGAATTGTTTCCTGTTGCTGAGACAGGCGCAGGTGGCGAAATAACTAACCTGGGATAAAACCATCAGAAAAACAGTGAAATCAATCCCAAATTGTAGGAAAAGGAAATAAAGGCTTGCATTTATATCGCGCCTATCATGACCTCGGCATGTGCCAGTGCACTTCATAGCCATTTAAGTACTTTTGAATTGTAGTCTCCATTGTAATGTAAGACACGTCTTAGTCAATATGCTCAGGGCAAACTTCCAGAAAGAGCATTGAGATAATGACCAGATAATCTGCCTTAGTGGACTAAGGACTGAGGACTCCCCGACTCCATTACGAAATAGTGTCACATTTCATCGCAAAAACACATTACACACATGCAAATTGACCAGTTAACACAGTAAATTACAGGCATGTCAGTATTTCCTCGCCAACCTGGTTTGGGGATAATACAGGAGCGAATTATAAATTTGCATGGATGCTGAAGAACGGAAGGAAGTTCCATTTTAAATGGATACCGTTCAATGAATTGATTTGCATAAAGAGAAAAAATGTATTTCCTATAGTCCACTGCGCAAGCAATTATTAAATTAAACATTCCTCTGATTAAGGCACAAGCAACAAACAACAGATTGGGGATCTGCTGTTTGAATTATTTGGCACGCAACAAACTATTATTTTGCAATGGAAATTATGGAAAGTTTAAACTCTTACGCCTTCAAATGGCAAGAAGCAAGAATGTTGAAGAATGTTGAAACCAATGCTCTATAACATACTTTGAAGAGTCTCTCGGAGCATGATGCTCAAAAATTCTTTGAGATGATTTAGCAAAGCGAAAGTTTTAAAAGAGCAGTGACAGCGGGAAAGAAGGAGACTGAGTGAGACGAGCGGTGTTTAAAAAGAGCTGCGACAGCGCGAAAGAAGGAAACTGAGTGAGACCAGCGGTGTATAAAAAGAGCAGGGGCAGCAGCGCCTGAGTTTTGAAAAAAAAAGCCAACAGTGACATCACAGGAGAGCTGCAAGTTGATTGTTTGGTGAGGAGTAGCTGTTAGAATATCTTAAAAAAATAAGGGGTAAATTTTTTTTGTTGAAAATAAAACCTCTGGTGATAAGGTGAGTACTACTAAAGTGTTTTTTTAAGCACTTTAGATTGAAGTAGGTAGAACAAGGGCCCTACTATAATTAGTATTTTTAAATTCAGGGAGTAACTAATTAACCTAAGGGTAAGTCATGGCAGGAGAGCTCAGCCCCGTGATATGCTCCTCCTGTGCTATGTGGGAAATCAGGGACACTTCCAGTGTCCCTGGTGACCATGTGTGCAGGAAGTGTATCCAGCTGCAGCTACTGGCTACCCGCATTATGGAGCTGGAGCTGCGGGTGGATTCACTGTGGAACATCCTTCTCTAAGAACTAAGAACATCCACGATGTTGAGGAAGTCGTGGATAGCACGTTTAGTGACGTGGTCACATTGCAGGTAATGGCTGCACAGGCAGAAAAGAGATGGGTGACCACCAGACGGAGTAGTCAGCGCAGGCAGGTAGTGCAGGAGTCCCCTGTGGCCATCCCCCTCTCAAACAGACATACCGCTTTGGATACTGTTGGGGGGGGGGGGATGACCTCCCAGGGGCAAGCAGCAACAGCCAAGTTTGTGGCACCACGGAAGGCTCTGCTGCACAGCAGGGGAGGGAAAGGGTTGGAAGAGCTATAGGGATAGGGGATTCTATCGTAAGGGGTGCAGATAGGCGTTTCTGTGGCCACAAACGAGACTCCAGGATGGTATGTTGCCTCCCTGGTGCTAGGGTCAAGGATGTCTCGGAGCGGCTGCAGGACATTCTGAAAGGGGAGTGTGAGCAGCCAGAGGTCGTGGTCCATATTGATACTAACGACATAGGCAGGAAAAGAGATGAGGTCTTGCAAAGTAAATGTAGGGAGTTAGGCAGAAGGTTAAAAAGCAGGACCTCCAGGGTTGTAATCTCAGGATTACTCCCTGTGCCATGTGCTAGTGAGGGGAGCAATAGGAGGATTAGGCAAATGAATGCGTGGCTGAAGAGCTGGTGTAGGTGGGAGGGCTTCAGCTACTTGGATAATTGGGATCTCTTCTGGTGCAGAGGTGACCTGTACAAGAAGGATGGGTTGCATCTAAACTGGAGGGGGACCAAAATTCTTGTGGTGATGTTTGCTAGCACTACTCGGGAGGGTTTAAACTAGGTTTGCAGGGGAGGTGGGACCCAAAGTAGTAGTCCCTCAGATGAGATATTTGAGGTAAATGTAGAGGTTAAAGCAAGCAAGTCCAGTAGGCAAACCGAGCAGGGGCAGGAAAGGGAGCGTGGGAGGTCTGGTAGGATAAAGTGCATTTACATTAATGCAAGAAGACTTACAGGTAAGGCAGATGAACTCAGAGTATGGATCAGCACATGGGATTGTGATATTATAGCAATTACGGAAACGTGGTTGAGGGATGGGCAGGACTGGCAGTTCAATGTTCTGCGGTACCGATCTTTCCGGTGTGACAGAGGTGTAGGTAAGAGAGGAGGGGGAGTTGCACTATTGATTAGGGAGGACATCACGGTCGTACTTAGAGAGGATACCCCGGGTGGAATGTCCAGCCAGGCTTATGGGTAGAACTTAGAAATAAGAAAGGAGTGATCACTTTGATGGGATTGTACTATAGGCCCCCCAATATTCAGAGGGAAGTGGAGGAGCATATATGTAGGGAAATCACAGATAGGTGTAGGAATTACAGCGTTGTAATAGTAGGTGATTTTAACTTTCCTAATATTTACTGGGGCTGCCTTAGTGCTAAGGAATCAGATGGGGAAGAATTTGTTATGTGTGTCCAGGATAGTTTTCTGAAGCAGTATGTGGATAGCCCTACTAGAGAAGGGGCTACGCTTGAACTGCTCTTAGGAAATGAGGATGGGCAGGTGATTGATGTGTCAGTGGGACCAGTGACCATAACTCTATTAGCTTCAAGATAGTTATGGAAAAGTATAGGACTGGTCCTCAGGTTGAAGTCCTAAATTGGGGGAAGGCTAATTTCAATGGCATCAGACAGGAACTCTCAGAAGTTGAATGGGAGAGGCTGTTTACAGGTAAAGGGACGTCTGGCAAGTGGGAGGCTTTAAAAAGTGAGGTAAGAAGAGTTCAGGGCTGGCATGTTCCTGTTAGATGGAAGGGCAAGGCTGGCAAGTTTAGGGAACCTTGGTTGATGAGGGATATTGAGGGTCTGTTCAGGACAAAGAAGGAGGCATATGTCAGGTATAGGCAGCTGAGATCGAGCGAGTCCCTCGAGGAGTATAGGGGATGTAGGACGACACTTAAGAAGGAAATTAGGAGGGCCAAAATGGGCCATGAGATTTCCCTGGCAGACAAGATAAAGGAAAGTCCTAAAAGATTCTATAAGTATACTAAGAGTAAAAGGGTAACTACGGAGAGAGTAGGTCCCCTTAAGGATCAGTGTGGCAATCTATGTGTGGAGCCACGGGAAATGGGCGAGATCTTAAATGAATATTTCTCGGCCGTATTTACCGTGGAGAAGGTCATGGAAACTAATGAGTTCAAGGGAGGGAACACCGATATCCTGGAGCATATCAACATTACAAAGCAGGAGGTGTTGGAGGTGTTGAACTGCATTAAGGTGGATAAACTCCAGGGCCTGACCAGGTGTATGCTAGGATGTAATGGGAAGCAAGGGAGGAGATTGCTGGGGCCCTGGCAGAGATTTTTGTATCATCGTTAGCCACAGTTGAGGAACCAGAAGACTGGAGGATAGCTAATGCTGTGCCTTTATTTAAGAAGAGCAGCAGGAATAAGCCAGGGAACTACAGTTCGTGGAGCCTTACATCAGTGGTGGAAAAGTTATTCAAAGGGATTCTGAGAGACAGGATTTATATGCATATGGAAAGGCATGGTCTGATTAGGGATAGTCAGCATGGCTTTGTGTGTGGGAAATCATGTCTCACGAATTTGATTGAGTTTTTCGAGGAGGTGACCAAGAGCATTAACGAGGGCAGGGCAATGGACGTTGTCTACATGGACTATAGCAAGGCATTTGACAAGGGCCTGTATGGTAGGCTGGTCCAGAAGGTTCGAACACATGGGATATAGGGTGAACTAGCAAATTGGATACAAAATTGGCTTGGTGATAGGAGGCAGAGGGTGGTAGTGGAGGGTTGTTTTTCAGATTGGAGGCCGGTGACCAGTGGTGCAGAGAAGGTGCAGAAAAGATTCACAAAGATGTTGCCTGGTTTGGAGGGCTTGAGTTATAAAGAGAGATTGGATAGGCTGGGTCTGTTTTCCCTGGAGCGAAGGAGGCTGAGAGGGGACGTGATAGAGGTATATAAAATTAAGTGAGGCATGGATAGGGTAGATAGCCACATTCTGTTTCCCATGGTAGGGGTGACTAAAACTAGAGGGCATAGATTTAAGGTGAGAGGGAGGAGATTTAAAGGGGATCAAAGGGGTAAATTTTTCACACAAATAATAGTGGGTATCTGGAATGAGCTGCCTGAGGAGGTGGTGGAGGCAGGAACAGTACCAACATTTAAGAGGCATCTGGACAGGTACTTGAATGAGCAAGGCATAGAGGGACATGGAATTAATGCAGGCAGGTGGGATTAGTATAGATCAGCATTATGGTCGGCATGGACGTGGTGGGCGGAAGGGCCTGTTTCTATGCTGTACGCCTCTCTGACTCTATGACTCTATGAATGCCTTTAGAAGTCCTGGCAGTAACTTGGCAAAAATGTCTTACCATGGGAATTCGGAAAGGACCGATTGACGCCGCTACTGCCAAAGATTGCGACGATCCCGAATCACCAACAATGGCAGGAACCAAGGAGGATTGTTGACATGACTGATCGGAAGATGTTGCTTCCTGGCCGTTTACCAATTCGAAAGCAGCTTTCACTGAAAAATGAGGCAGATTGCACGAATCATAAATCCTGTAACCCAGCGTAAGATTTGGAAGGAGATCTGTGCTCTGGTTTATTTCCTCTATCGCAAAAATCATTGCCTGTATGAAGCGGAACATCCGAAATCCAAAACTGTAGAACAGAAATACTTGCAGATTAGGACCAATGTGAATCGATTAGTTCTGAACAATATCTTTTTAGTTACCCAACATACTGGCTTAATTAATAATATAGTCTGGTTTGGAACTGAAAGATTGGACATGATTGAGGTGCTACTGTATCTGTTGAAAGTGCAGTCATTCGAAACCTGCTCTGTAGGAACGGAAAAATAAAATAAAAGCTATTGGGAAAAGAACACAAGGGTTCTCTTGGTATCCTGGTCAACATTTATCCTTCAAACAACCCCATCATAAAGATTAGCACACCATTCCGTTGTTGCTGTTGGCGGTACCCCGTTCTGGGAAACACTGCCGCCTTTTCCAATACAACAATCGTTCCCATAAGTAATGCATTGACCCCAGATCGTTTTGAGAAGAGCAATGGACTTGGAATGCTACATTTAAATACAAGTTCTTCCGATATCTGTGGAGATTACCCATGCGATAACTTCTGGATGCCCGACTCTAATTTGAAAGACTGGCATGGACGAAAGAAAAGGAAAATGTTTTACCACAAGCAAGGGTGTGAATTCGAGGAACCCGTCCACCCAGAACTGTTCAAATAGTGGACCCAGCGTAATTCACACCAGTTCAGCAAATACGAACTGTTCTCCAGTCTGTCGTGGAGTCTTGTTTGAGAAGAGTGAAGACAACAAGGTTAAAAAAAACTTTTCCCTAACAATAAATTAACAAATTCGAAAATTTCTATTCTAATCTTTTGCTGCGTTTGGCTCAATGTAAGCTATAGACAATTAAAGATATATATATTTAAAGAGGTTTCAGGTACTCCAAATCCCAACAATTAGTACACGCCTTTTTTTTCATTCCCTCTCTGGTTGTAGTGACGCCTTTAATTGCCATCTCTCGGTGCTCAAAGAAAGTGTTTGTGGGACTTCTGTTTGAATCTGCAATCATTGTGATGCTGGTGCCTCCACAATGCTGCCGTATAAAATAATATATTTAACTCAGCAGTTACTTGAAATAAAACTAATTGAATTTTGCTAACCTGAAACACAATTAACACGATAGGAAACTCAAAATGAGCTATATTTATAAATAACTTGCACTTCGATGGCACCAGTGCTGCAATTGGACTGAAAACGCAGCCTCAAAATCAGAACAGCGCAAACTTTTTCAGTTGAGGTGATGATATGCCCAAGTTCTTTATGCAAATTCTAGCTCCATTTGTGTGATTGTCAGGTAATTTAATATAATTAATGCACTGTGCCATTGTTACAAACATTTATTAATCTATCATTTCACTGCTCGATCGATACAGCTTAATTGTCTGATTGATGATTATTAATTAGACATGTCTCCTTATTTTGAATAGTTACTGTGTTTAGTGTTTTCATGAATGCGGGTAATTGAATTATCATCACAAATCATTTTCAATATTTCAACTCGATGAACTGCTAGAATGTAATAAATGTGCAGATTCTTCTATAATTTTCTAAAATAAACCCATGTCCATGTCGTCGGATGTTTATAAAACAGGTTTCAGATAAAATTGCCATCTGTTATAGATTAAAATGAATACAGTTACTTGTTCAAATATAACCGTACTTTGTCTTTCCTTCTCTCGCATCCCAAATCTAAGTTCAGTCAATTAATAAAAGGGCTACAATTTTAAGTTTGAGCTTTTGAGAGAGGGAGTGAGACAGAAACAAATAACTCGATTGAACCGTGCTTAATACCTTCTGCTCAGTGTGATCATCAGTAAGTTCACTTAACTGACCTTTTGCATTTCACTGTTTTTCGTCTCGTTTCAAATGAAGGGTCCAGTTTCTCCGCACGGGTGTGCAGACCAAAAATTCCACCAATAATGATGTCTCCATCCTGTGATAAACTAAACAAATCAGGCATTTCCCAGTGTTTACATGTTGGATTGTCTGTTCTCAACACGGGAATAATAAACGCTAACAATAACCCCCAAAGCAATACGCAGTGCATATTTACCATTCCCGGCGTCTGTTAATGCAAAAATATCATGGGTTTATATATTATTATATGTCATGGATGGTCGGGTAATTTTGCTCCACCTAACTAAACATATTCATAAACCCTCAGGAGGAAAACAATACATACTTTAGTCTATCTTGAGGGAAGAAAATTGAAAGAACCACAATTAATTATGTTCCATCATTAAAAGTTCACAAATAAGAAATAAATTAGAACGCTCCTACTGAACCATAAGAGAAAATGCAGCTGATTATTGACAGCTCAAAGCTCTTTTCCAAAGGATAGAAGTTATTATTGGCAATGTTCGCGTAGGTTTAACACATTCATCTTAAATTTCTTTCTCCTATTGGTGACATTAGCTCATTTATTTTAAATACGTTTATATTTTTGTTAATTAAGCAAAGAATTTGATAGGAATACGTTAAAGCAGTGGAATAACATCGCCAGTCGTAATTTCTATGTTGCAGGAAATATTTGCATAACCCCTTTAATTCAGGGACATTGTGGTGTAGTTCACTTTTAATGCATGTACCTCCTTCAATCCGAAAATACGAAAATTTGAAATTCCATTTTACAAATTCCATTTTCCTTCCTAATCACTTGCTGTATCTACATACCAAGCTTTTGTGATTCATGTACCAGGACACCCATATCCCTCTGCACCTCAGAGTTCTGCAAACTCTCTCAATTTAAATAATATTCTGGTTTGCTATTATTCCTGCCAAAGTGGATAAGTTCATATTTTCTCATATTACATTCCATTCAGCAAATGTTTGCTCACACACTTAACCTATCGATATTCATTTTCAGACTCCTTATGCCCTCTTCACAACTTGCTTTCCTACTATCTTTGTGTTATCAGAAAATTTAGCATCCATACATGCAGTCCATTCATCCAAGTCAATGATGCAAATTGTAAATAATTGAGATGCCTGCACTGATCCCTGTGTCACTCCATTTAACACGTCTTGCCAAGCTGAAAATGACCCATTTATGCCTACTCTCTATTTCCTGTTAGCTAACCAATCTACTATCCATGCTAATACGCTACCCTAATGCCATGAGCTCTTATTTTTCTTAATAATCTTTGATGTGGAGAATTGTCAAATACCTTCTGGAAATCTAAGTATGGCACATCCTTCAAATCACAAATCAAGGCTGACACTCTAGTGCAGTACTGAAGGACTGCATGGTGGCTAGGGCCCTTTACACCACTTCCTGGGCTATTCTTGTTGGGAATTTGTCACTGTTTAGCGAACCATCCCAACAGGGACTGAATACATACCATGAGAGCAATGTCCACAAGGTGAGAACCCCCCACCGTAAGGGAGTCAGTGATCTGTAAGCAGAAAGTGTAGTTATTTCCACACTCCATATAAGATTATTGCCCTGTCTGTCAAAAAGCACCACTGCTTAGAGGAGGTTTGCACTGCCTTAAAGGCTTTTTCAAGAAGTCTGTCCAATAACACTATGGCAGAGTCATTACTGATGGATCTCTGAGTATTACAAGAGCAGGTGTTGTAATGCTGCAACTCAGTACAACATTCTCATGTTGCCATCAAAAGGGTACCATTCAAACCTGGAGCTATATACCCTCGGGATCCTACTTGATACATAAACTCAGCCCTCACCATCCCCAGGGATATGAATTTATATTCCGCTGAATAAGTACCATTGGCATCTTTTTGTGGCACAATCATTAGGATCTTGATTGTATTCTCCACTCCCCCTATTATAGGTCGTGTAACTACCAGTTTCTGGGCTGTGATTTACCAGCTCCTCGATACCATGGGTCACGGCGGAGGGGCCCGTAGAATTATGCAGGGAGAGTCCCGCCTCAACCCGTGACATCGAGAAAGGCCCACCTCATATTACCAGTGCTGGGGGAAGCTCGGTGCCACAACCCACCCCCGCTTGATGGCAGGGCTTTCATTTAAATATGTAAATTAACATAAGTCAGATGTTAATGAACTTATGTAGGAACATAGGAGCAGGAGACGGCCATTCAGCCCTTTCTGCCTGCCCTGCCATTCAATATGATTATGGCTCATCATCCTCTTCAATGCCATTTTTCCAAACTATCCCCATATCCCCTGCTGAAGGCAGATATCCCACAGCTGATTTTTCTGGCTGCTGATCCTAATTCACGTGCCTTCAGAATTGAAATCAGGTGTCAAAAAAGCAGAGATACTTGACATAATAGCCCAACATCTGGAATTAGAAGAAGAAGACAAGTGACAAGAAGGTGGTAAGTCAGGGAGTGATGCATTGGAATTGGCTTGGACTCAGTTAGAAATAGAAAAGGTGGAGCTTCAACAGGAAACAGAAGAAGCAATATCAATAAGAAAACTTGAGGCTGAAAAAGCATTAACAAACCTCAAACTTGAAAAACAGAGAGAAAGTGAAAGGGAAGAAAGGGAATTTAGGCTTAAAGAGATGGAAGTAAGACAAAGGGTTAGTTTTGAATTCAGGGACAATTCGGGTCAGGAAGAATCTGAATTCAGCTCAAGACCCAGCGAAAATTTGTTTAAATATAAATAGGCTCTTCCGAAGTTCAAAGAGACGTAGAGACATTTTTCATACCTTTTTTAAAAATTGCCAAACAGATGAAATGGCCAAAGAAAAGCTGGACACTGCTTATGCAAAGCAGGTTGGTATGCAGAGCTCAGAAAGTTTATGCCATGCTTCTTCTGCAGATTATGAAATGGCAAAAAAGGCTATTCTCGCTGCATATGAGTTAGTCCCTGAAGCTTACCATCAGATGTTTTGGAACTTATGGAGATTGGCTGGGCAGGCATATGCAGAATTTGAGAGGAAGATGCCAACTAATTTTAACTGTTGGATACGGGCACTAAAGATAGAAACTACATATGAGAACCTTCGAGAGTTGATTCTCTTCGAGTTTAAAAACACCATTCCTTCAGTAATGAGAACCCATGAAGATAACATAAAATTTAGCAGCGGAAATTGCTGATGATTTTGAGCATGTGAATAAGCCGAAACCTTTTGTCCATCACCCCCATAAACCTGAGACGGATAGAAAGTGGGGGAGTAAAATGAAGGCAAGTAGCCAGGGACAAGAAGGAACAGCTGGGAATGTCCCAGGATCACCTCCTCAGGTTAGAAAAGAAGATGGTGAGTGTAGAAGTGAGGTTCACAAGCCGAAGTGTTATCATTGCCATGAAATGAGTCATCTTCATTCAGAATGCTGGAAATTGTGAGGTAAACCCACAGGACTTGTTGAGGTACGCAAAGCTAATGCAGAGGAAAAGACTCTGACTGAGACGACAGCAGACCAGCCATTAGCTTTAACGACAGTTGGAAAACCAGATACTAAAACTAAAAGGAGTGTAGAGGTTAAGAATAAAATACCCGAAAGTTATAACGAAGTTTTGTCAAAGGAGAGAGTAACTCCATATCCTGTAAGTAAGGCAGGAAAACCTATCATTATACTCAGTGATACAGGAGCTGCCCAAATGCTTTTGGGAGAGAAAGAAATGACATTTCCACCTGAGAGCACCTTTAACACTAAAGCTTTAGTTAGAATTGACGGGACGTATATACCCGTACCTTTATATAAAGGACGCTTAAAGAGTGACATAATATCTGGGATAGTAACTGTAGGAGTTGTCCACAGTTTGCCAGTAGAAGGAATTGATCTACTCCAAGGGAATGATTTGGTTGGATCTAAAGTATCAGTTTCTCCTATAATTAAAGAGGAACCAAGTGAAATTAAGGAACTGGTGCAATCACAGGAACAAGTTCTGGGAATATTTCCTGCGTGTGTAGTCACCCGAGCAATGGCTAAACAGAATCGATTGTCAGAGGTAAAAGTGGCACCATAAACAGATAGCCAAGTATCTAAAACTTTATTTGGGGATTTAGATAATCCAAATGAGATATTTAACAGATAGTCTATCATTGCAGCACAACAAGCTGTTCCAAAAATATACCGAATGGCACAGACTGACAGAAGCTGAGGTGAAAGGAGTTCTGGAAGGCAATCATATGGCAAACGGGATTTGAGGAAGAAATGGAGACCGCCTCAAAGACCTGCAGACGAAGACTGGACAGGGACTATTAAGGTTAGCACATGACATTCCTTTCGCAGGACATAGGGGAATTCAGAATACCAAATCACGCATAAACCAACATTATTACTGGCCAGGTCTTACAAAAGATGTGAGACAATTTTGCAAGATATGCCATACATGTCAAATGATGGGAAACCCACAACCTACCATATAACTGGAACCCCCATTCAAGTGATTGGTATTAGTTGACTGTGTAAGACCCTTGCCTAAAACTAAAGTGGGACATTAATGCAAACTTACTATCATGGATGTGGCTACTTGATTTTCAAAGGCCATTCCATTGAGCAGAATTACTGCAAGAATAGTAGTAGAAAATTTAACCCAATTCTTTACGAGATATGGCTTACCACTTGAAGTTCAATCGATCAAGGTTCTAATTTCATGTCTAAGATATTTCAACAAGTCATGGGCGATTTGGGAATTAGACAGTTAAAATCTTCAGCATACCACCTACAGTCACAGGGAGCTTTCGGGAGATTCCACCAAACTCCCAAAACAATGGTTAGAACATACTGTCACGAATATCCACATGACTGGGATGAAGGACTAAACTTTGTTTTATTTGCCAACAGAGACTCACCAAATGCGTCTACAGGCTTCTGTCCTTTCGAATTTGTTTACAGTCATGAATTAAGAGGTCCTCTAAAACTTATAAAAGACAGATTTTTGGAACAAAAAAATAAATCTTTGATACTGTACTATGTATTTGTGTTCCAGGCACAGCTCACGAAAGCTTGCGTTGTGGCTCATGAGAACCTTAAAGCATCCCCAGCCAATATGAAAAAATGTGCAGACAAGAATGCAAAAGCCCGTGATTTTAAACCAAGGGATGAAGTATTGGTGTTGTTACCATCACAGGGAGAACCATGAAAAGCACGATTCAGTGGTCCATATGGAGTGATCAAAAGAGTGTGTAAGGTAGATTGCTTGATTGACTCCCCTGATCACCGGAAGAAGAACCGGTTGTGTCACACTAATATGTTAAAGCAATATTATCATAGTGAGGAGGATAAGCCAGAAAAGGAATGTCAGGTAATCAGGAATGTTGAGAAGGAATAGGATAGTGATAATGAGGCAGAAGGAGGACATCATTCAGTAGGAATGTAACTTGCAAATATTTTTAAAATGTTATTCTCAATTAAAAACTGAACCACTGTTAATTTTGAGTATGTGTATGCGAATGCAGGGATTAGATTTTTAAATAAGAAGTTATAAGGTCATTAGACATTGGTTTATCTCAGTAGTGTTTATGATTTTAGTTTTTTGATAAATAATTAATTTGAAGTGGTCTAAAGGTACCTGGTTTGGTCCGCTTTATTCGGGGGAATACTGGAGCATTCAATTTGGCTGCTTTTCTGATTTGGAAAGCTTAAAGAAATATGTTGCAACCTGTGATGTGTTGGGGCTGAATTAACAGTGTGTTGCTCCGACCACAGTCGTAACAACACAAACAGAAACTTATGCAAACATGAGTTTTCTTCCAGACTCCTGCCTAATTCTGTTCAGGACAGTTCTCTAAAATGGTACAACAACCCCAAATTATTTACTGCCGACCTTCTAAGATTCTTTATTTTTCCTCATGACTGCTGCACACCACGCACCCACTCTCTTAGGCTTATGTGCCCATGACACAGAGCTGCAATTCCTTTTCCTGTTGTATCCATCGTTTATTCGTTTGTTCGTTACCTTAGTTATCTTTATCTTTAGTTCTTTAATAACAATAACTTATGAAATTATACTGGACATTTTGCATTCCAAATGGAAATAACAGTGTTCCTGCAGTGACAGTTTTTGTTAATGTTCAGCTGAGTTCTTCCCAAATGAAACATTTCTCTATATTCATAGAAACCAACCAGACTGCTTATTTTTTCACTATATTTTGATTTTCCCATTACACTTCGAAACAACTCCATCAGGGAAGGCAACATTTTAAATTAAACTCCAATTGTTTCCAAACTTTTCACGTTTTGTAAAGATTTTTTTGATACAACAAAGATGATTCCAAATTCAAAATCACAGCAATAAGCATTAAAAATTCAAAACTGCCAATGTTATATACGAGCAACCTTTTATCTGGTATTAAATACTCCCACATACCATGCGATGATAACTTCTAAGTTTGTTGTTGTCACTAATAAAATTCCAGTTAACCCAACTTACTGGTCAGTTAACCTTAATACCTAAACTTAATTCAAACCAGTGCTTATTAACTACATATAGAATAGAATAGCATCTGCATTATAAAAGAAAAGGCAAATTACGTCATTTTTCATGTTCTTTCTTCTGGCGTCTTTTCAAATGACTGCAATAAACCAAAATCTAAAGAAAAGGTTGTTTAACGTTCTTACAACGAAGACTTAACACCAACATCTAAAACTAACTTTAAAATCTTTCCAATCTCTCGTTTATTTATCCTTTAACAGTCATGTTTTTAATTTAAACTGCAAAAAAAGCAATAGCAAATTTTAAACTTTGGTCCCATTAAAGCAAAGCATTTAAAAACTTCAAATTGGATTTCTGCCAGGCATTTCCAAGTATCCAAGGCTGAAGCTTATCTCTTGCAAAATTGTGCATTGCATTTTCACAGTTTCAAAACCAACTTTAAAAATAAAAATAAAACATGACACCAGCATTTTTAATTTAAAATGTAATTCCGTTTTTATATCCCATTCTGGGTGCACAATCTTAAATTGAAATTAACACATTAAACAATCACACTGACACTATCTGAATTCCATGCAACTTAGAATTATTGATTCCTGGAATGGTTAATGAATTCAAAGTACCAATCTGCATCAAATTCCCAGCCCCAAGCCGAAGGAACATATACAGGTTCAACTAGTTCACTTCCAAAACATGACATATGCAAGCTTAGAACAAGTAACAGACTGATGCTTTCAACTTTAGAACAAAGGATAAAGAACAAAGAACAGTACAGCACAGGAACAGGCCATTCGGCCCTCCAAGCCTTCGCCAATCTTGATGCCTGCCTAAACTAAAGCCTTCAGCACTTCCGGGGTAAGTATTCCTCTATCCCATCCTATTCATGTATTTGTCAAGATGCCTCTCAAATGTCTCTATGGTACCTGCTTCCACCACCTCCCCCGGCAACAAGTTCCAGGCACTCACCACCCTCTGTGTAAAGAACTTGCCTCGCACATCCCCTCTAAACTTTGCCCCTCGCACCTTAAACCTATGTCCCCTAGTAACTGACTCTTCCACCCTGGGAAAAAGCTTCTGCCTATCCACTCTGTCCATTCCACTTACAACTTTATAAACCTCTATCTTGTCGCCCCTCCACATCCGTCGTTCCAGTGAAAACAATCCGAGTTTATCCAACCTCTCCTCATAGCTAATGCCCTCCAGACCAGGCAACATCCTGGTAAACCTCTTCTGTACCCTCTCCAAAGCCTCCACGACCTTCTGGTAGTGTGGCGACCAGAACTGCACGCATTATTTTAAGTGTGGCTTAACTAAAGTTCTGTACAGCTGCAGCATGAATTGCCACGTTTTATACTCTATGCCCCAACCGATGAAGGCAAGCATGCCGTATGCCTTCTTGACTACCTTATCCACCTGCATTGCCACTTTCAGTGACAGCCACCTGCGTTGCCACTTTCAATGACTAAACCCAGGTAACAAAGGATTAACAACTATTCGCTCTACAGAACACAGGCTACACAAGCAAGGGCATAAATTCATGGAAGCTTCCAACATTCATACAAACATGAACAAAGACACAGGAATTAGTCCCTTTTGTCTGTCCTGTTCTTTCCACCATTCTTTATGCTTATCCACAGTGCACGAGGGATACCGATCTTTCTGATCATTTTATCTAACGTCTTCTAGTTTCCAGCTGCCAGAAATTTGGTGAGTGACCCTTTTGGTCCCCATTCCAGATCCTTATTTGCCATAAATGATGTTTTATACTCTGAATATTGTTAGTATTTGTTTGGGTACGGACCTCTCGTTACCCTATGATCGTTCCTATGTGTGAAATTGACCACCTGTTTCCCCTCTGATAGTTCTTACTCCCTCTCTGTGTGTGGGTATGGACCTCTGGCTATCCTATGATCGGGCCCATGGCAGAAACAGACCTTTCATTTCCTCTCTGATCTTTCTTACATCCTTTTTGTTGGAAACAGACCCGTCACTTCCTCTGCAAGCGTTTCCTACTTTGTGTGGGTACGGACCTCTGGCCAGCATACGATCGTTCCTACATGGGAAATGGACCTCTCACTTCCTCTCCAGTCATTCTTAATTCACCTTGTTAATCCCAAGAACGATATTACCGCCTCGTTTACCCAAGTAATGGCAATCCTGATGCTCTGCCATCTTTAGCTTCTCCACACGTGGACCCGTACTTTGGTTCTGATCCTTAAATTGGCCTGTCAGCTTCCTGTCTGAAACGCCAACCTCCCTATCTAGAGTCATAGAGTTATATAGCACAGAAACAGGCCCTTCAACCATCGTGTCTGTGCCAGCCATCAAGCAACTATCTAGTCTAATCCCATTTTACAGCACTTGGCCCGTAGCATTGTATGCTGTGGCATTTCAAGTGTTCATTTAAATACTTCTTAAATGCCTCTACCACCCCTTCAGGCAGTGTGTTCCAGATTCCAACCACCAGAAATTTTCCTCAAATCCCCTCTAAACCTCCTGCCCCTTACCTTAAGTCTATGCCCCCTGGTTATTGATCCCTGCACTAAGTGAAAAAGATTCTTCCTATCTATCCTATCAATGTCCCTCATAATTTTGTATACTTCAATCAGGTCCCCCCTCAGCCTTCTCTGTTCTAATGAAAATAACCCCAGTCTATCCAGTCTCTCGTCGCAGCTGAAATGCTCCAGCCCAGGCAACATCTGCCGATTCTCCTCTGCAACGTCTCCAGTGCAATCACATCCTTCCTATAGTGCAGTGACCAGAACTGTACACAGTACTGCAGCCATGGCATAATTAGCATTTTAGACACCTCCATCATAACCTCCCTGCTCTTATATTCTCTGCCTCGGCTTATAAAAGCAAGTATCCCATTTGCATTCCGAACCACTTTATCTACCTGTGCTACAGCCTTCAGTGATCTTTGAACAGGTACACCAAGGTCCCTGTGACTCTCAGTACTTCCTAGGGTCTTACCATCCATTGTATATTCCCTTGCCTTGTTAGTCCTCCCAAAATGCATCACCTCACACTTCTCAGGATTTAATTCCATTTGCCACTGCTCCACCCATGTTACCAGCCCATCTATATCGTCCTGTAATCTAAGGCTTTCCTCCTCACCCTGTACGACACCACCAATTTTGGTGTCATCTGCAAACTTCCTGATCATACCTCCTTTTTTCCTGTCTAAATCATTAATGTACGCTACAAACTGCAAGGATCCCAGCACTGATTCCTGTGGCACACCACTGGTCACAGGCTTCCACTCACAAAAACAACCCTCAACCATCAACCTCTGCCTCCTGCCACTAAGCCAATTTTGGATCCAATTTGCCAAATTGCCCTGGATCCCATGGGTTCTTACCTTCTTAACCAATCTCCCATGCGGGACCTTATCAAAAGCCTTACTGAAATCCATGTAGACTATGTCAACTGCTTTGCCCTCATCTACACATTTAGTCACCTCCTCAAAAAATTCAATCAAGTCAGTTGGACCCGTTCTCCCCCCGACACAACCATTCTGACAAGCCATGATTAATCCCTACCTCTCCAAGTGGCGATTTATGTTGTCGCTCAGAATTTGTTCCAGTAGTTTCCATACAACTGATGTTCGACTCACCGGCCTGTAGTTACTTAGTTTATCTCTGCTAGCCTTCTTGAACATTGGTACCACATTCGGTGTCCTCCAGTCCTCTGGTACCTCTCTGACACAGGATGTAGACAGGCCAACCAGGGGCGATGCCACATTGGATTTGGTACTGGGAAATGAACCCGGCCAGGTGTTAGATTTAGATGTAGGTGAGCACTTTGGTGACAGTGATCACAATTCGGTTAGGTTTACCTTAGCGATGGGCAGGGACAGGTATATACCGCAGGGCAAGAATTATAACTGGGGGAAAGGAAATTATGATGCGATTAGGCAAGATTTAGGATGCATAGGATGGGGAAGGAAACTGCAGGGGATGGGAACAATCGAAATGTGGAGCTTATTCAAGGAGCAGCTACTGCGTGTCCTTGATAAGTATGTACCTGTCAGGCAGGGAGCAAGTTGTCGAGCGAGGGAGCCGTGGTTTACTAAAGAAGTTGAAGCGCTTGTCAAGAGGAAGAAGAAGGCTTATGTTAGGATGAGACGTGAAGGCTCAGTTAGGGCGCTTGAGAGCTACAAGCTAGCCAGGAAGGATCTAAAGGGAGAGCTAAGAAGAGCAAGGAGAGGACACGAGAAGTCATTGGTGGATCGGATCAGGGAAAACCCTAAGGCTTTCTATAGGTATATCAGGAATAAAAGAATGACTAGAGTTAGATTAGGGCCAATCAAGGATAGTAGTGGGAAGTTGTGTGTGGAATCAGAGGAGATAGGGGAAGTGTTAAATGAATATTTTGCGTCAGTATTTACAGTAGAGAAAGAAAATGTTGTTGAGAATACTGAGATTCAGGCTACTAGGCTAGATGGGATTGAGGTTCACAAGGAGGAGGTGTTAGCAATTTTGGAAAGTGTGAAAATAGATAAGTCCCCTGGGCCAGATGGGATTTATCCTAGGATTCTCTGGGAAGCTAGGGAGGAGATTGCAGAGCCTTTGTCCTTGATCTTTATGTCGTCATTGTCGACAGGAATAGTGCCGGAAGACTGGAGGATTGCAAATGTTGTCCCCTTGTTCAAGAAGGGGAGTAGAGACAGCCCTGGTAATTATAGACCTGTGAGCCTCACTTCGGTTGTGGGTAAAATGTTGGAAAAGGTTATAAGAGACAGGATTTATAATCATCTTGAAAAGAATAAGTACATTAGAGATAGTCAGCACGGTATTGTGACGGGTAGGTCGTGCCTCACAAACCTTATTGAGTTTTTCGAGAAGGTGACCAAACAGGTGGATGAGGGTAAAGCAGTGGATGTGGTGTATATGGATTTCAGTAAGGCGTTTGATAAGGTTCCCCACGGTAGGCTATTGCAGAAAATACGGAAGTATGGGGTTGAAGGTGATTTAGAGCTTTGGATCAGAAATTGGCTAGCTGAAAGAAGACAGAGGGTGGTGGTTGATGGCAAATGTTCATCCTGGAGTTTAGTTACTAGTGGTGTACCGCAAGGATCTGTTTTGGGGCCATTGCTGTTTGTCATTTTTATAAATGACCTGGAAGAGGGTGTAGAAGGGTGGGTTAGTAAATTTGCAGATGACACTAAGGTCGGTGGAGTTGTGGATAGTGCCGAAGGATGTTGTAGGGTACAGAGAGACATAGATAGGCTGCAGAGCTGGGCTGAGAGATGGCAAATGGAGTTTAATGTGGAAAAGTGTGAGGTGATTCACTTTGGAAGGAGTAACAGGAATGCAGAGTACTGGGCTAATGGGAAGATTCTTGTTAGTGTAGATGAGCAGAGAGATCTTGGTGTCCAGGTGCATAAATCCCTGAAGGTTGCTAACCATGTTAATAGGGCTGTCAAGAAGGCATATGGTGTGTTAGCTTTTATTAGTAGGGGGGTCGAGTTTCGGAGCCACGAGGTCATGCTGCAGCTGTACAAGACTCTGGTGAGACCGCACCTGGAGTATTGCGTGCAGTTCTGGTCACCGCATTATAGAAAGGATGTGGAAGCTATGGAAAGGGTGCAGAGGAGATTTACTAGGATGTTGCCTGGTATGGAGGGAAGGTCTTACGAAGAAAGGCTGAGGGACTTGAGGTTGTTTTCATTGGAGAGAAGGAGGAGGAGAGGTGACTTAATAGAGACATATAAGATAATCAGAGGGTTAGATAGGGTGGATAGTGAGCGTCTTTTTCCTCGGATGGTGATGGCAAACACGAGGGGACATAGCTTCAAGTTGAGGGGTGATAGATATAGGACAGATGTGAGAGGTAGTTTCTTTACTCAGAGAGTAGTAAGGGCGTGGAATGCCCTGCCTGCAGCAGTAGTAGATTCGCCAACTTTAAGGGCATTTAAGTGGACATTGGATAGACACATGGATGAAAATGGAATAGTGTAGGTCAGATGGTTTCACAGCTCGGCGCAACATCGAGGGCCGAAGGGCCTGTACTGCGCTGTAATATTCTAATTCTAATTCTAATTAGTCTAAAGACCCCCACACCCTCCCCACGCTCGCCCCCAGCAGCACTAGCAAACCTTCCAGCAAGGATGTTGGTCCCGTTCCGGTTCAGATGCAACCTGTCCAACCTCTACAGGTCTCACCTTCACCAGAAACGGACCCACTGATCCAGCAAAATAAAGCCCTCCCTCCTGCACCATCTCCTCAGCCACACTTTCATCTGCTCTATCCTCCTACTCCTATATGCACGAGCACGTGGCACCAGGGGTAATCCAGCGATTCCCTTTGATGTCCTGCTTTTTAAACTGCTACTTAGTTCCCTAAATTTTTGTTGCAGAACCTGATCCCTCTTTCTACCTGTGTCGTTGGTACGAATGTGTATCACGACCTCTGTTCACTTTCCCCCTTGGGAATGCACTGCAGCCGCTCCATGACATCCTTGACCCTAGCACCAGGGAGGCAACATACCATCCTAGAGTCAGGTGTGCGGCCACAGAAACGCCTATTTGTGCCCGTTACAATAGAATCCCCTATCACTATAGCTCTCCCACTCCTTTTCCTCCCCTCCTCTGCAGCTCAGCCACCCGTGGTGACACAGAACTGGCTCTTGCTCCATTCCCCTGAGAAGCTATCTCCCGCAACATTATCCAAAGTGGAAAATCTGTTAGATAGGGAGATGGACCCAGGTGACTCCTGCACTACCTGCCTCGTTCTTCCACTCTGCCTGGCGGTCAACCATTCCCTTTCAGCCTGAGCAGTCTTTACCTGCGGTGTGACCACCTCCCTGTTCATGCTATCCATGATGTTCTCAGACTCGTGGATGCAGCACAGTGTCTCCAGCCACCCCTCCAGATCCGAAACGCGGCTTTTGAGTAGCTGCAGCTGAAGACACTTCCTGCACGCGTGTTTGCCCTGGACACTGGAAGTGTCCCTGATTTCCCACATTGCAAAGCAGATGCACTCCAGGTTGCCGAGCTGCCCTGCCATGATTTACCCTTAAGTTACTCCCTTAGATTAACCAAAAATTAGATTATTTACATCAGGGACCGTGATTCCATAAAAAAAATACTGACTATATGTTTAAAAACTGTAGACCTTGCTCTTTACTTTGGTTACTTACCCAGCTATTTATTTATTCCAGAACAGCAGTTACTCACCAACCAATCACCTTGCAGCTTTCCTGTGATGATACTATTGAATTCTTTTTTCTTCTTTTCTTAAAAGCTCCGGCGTGCCTGGACTCCTCTCTGCTCTGCTCCTGGAAGGTAACTGACTAGGCCGCAACCCTCGGGCTCTATTTATTAGCTCCTCTCTTGGCCTTCTCCCCTCAGGTCTGCTCTTCTCTGCTCCACTCCCAGAAGGTAATCTAATGGGTGGTAAAATAAGTGTACTCACTGGCTCTCTGATGCCGATGTTCGACCAGGTACCAGCAACTGAGGCTCGAGGATACTGCCAGCTATGCCAAATTGGTGTGAGGAAAATATAACCACTCTCGACTCCACGAGATTAAAGCAAATAACGACTTTATTTTGTCAAGCATATGCAAGGGAGAAGCCCTGTGGTTCACCCAAACAGCTTCTCAGTGAAACAGAATTTTAAACACACATTTATGGGATACAATCACCATTATTCATTTGTTAACACTACCCCAATACATTCCATGTCTGTAGCTTGATCAATAAACTGGATTTATTGCCCCACTGACATTCTCCTGCTATCTCCTCCCAAACCTTGAAGCTGCCAGCTCCCATAGTTTATGGCATCCTGTCCCATCTCCAGTCTCACCCTTACCTTTTGATTAGTGAAGCAAGGACAGCATGTTTGCACAGATATGGAGGCAATTAGGCACTGAGCTTTACAACTTCCCAGAACAGTGGTCAAGTATCCCATCATGCCGTGGTTCCCCACAACTACAGTGATTCTTCTAAACTTATTAAAACATTCTAATACTAATTCTACTCATGTTATGCTTCTGGTCCCACTTCACTTTTGTTCTCTTTCGCACCACCCCGGCCCCAAACAACCCCCATCCCCCCAACCCCTCCCCCCAGCCACGTCTTTACTTGCTTAAGCCCTATTACATTTCTGACCTTTGCCAGTTCTAATGAAAGGTCATAGACCTGAAAAGTTAACTCTGCTTCTCTCGCCACAGATGCTGCCTGACCTGCTCAGTATTTCCAGCACTTGCTGTTTTATTATTTATTATTAATGCCAGTTTATGCCCAGGTAGTAAGTTGAAAGTATACTGCATGACCTTTATGCACATTTAATTTCATAAGGCAGAGTCCCCTTAACCACCAATTCAGATAACTGATCAATCAGAATTTTTATTAGTTCTTGAGATAGGAGCATTGCTGGCATTGCCAAAATCCCTAATGTCTCTTGAGAAGATGCTGGTGAGCGACCTTCTTGAACCACTGCAGTCCATCTGGTGCAGATACACCCACAGTGCTGTTAGGAAGGGACTTCCAGGATTTTCATCCAGTGACATTTAAGGAATGTCGATATATTTCTAAGGCAGGATTATGTGTGACTTGGCAAATTGCATGTGGCAAGGTTCCCACGCGTGTGCTGCCCTTGGCCTTCGAGATGGAAGAGTTCTCAGGTTTGTAAGGTGTTGTCAAAAGAGACTTGGTGAGTTGCTGTCATGCATCTTGTGTATGGTACACACTACTGCCACTCTGCGTTTTGGTGGAGGGAGTGAATGTTTAAGGTGATGGATGTGGTGCCAATCAAGCAATCTGCTTTGGGTGGTGTTGAGCTTCCTGCGTTTTGCTGGAGTTGCATTCATCCAGGCGAATGGAGAGTATTCCATCACAATCCTGACTTGGGCCCTGTAGATGGTAATGGGCTTTGGGAAGTCAGGAGGTGGGTTATATGCCACTGAATTCCCAACCGCTGACCTGCTCTTGTAGTCATAGTATTTAAGTGCTGCTCCAGTTCAGTTTCTGGTCAATGGTAAACCAGGATGTTGATATTGGGGAATTCAGTAATGGTAATGCCATTGAATGTCATGGGAAAATGGTTAGATTCTCTCTTGTTGGCGATCATCATTGCCTGGCACTTGTGTGGCATGAATATTGCTTGCCACATATCAGCCCAAAACTGAACGTTATCTGGGCATTGCTGCATAAAGGCACGACTGCTTCAGTATCTGAGGAACTGCAAATGGTACTGAGCATCGTGTAATCATTAGTAAACACCCCTACTTCTGACCTTATGATGAAGAGATCATGGATGAAACAGTTGAAGATGGTTGGGCTTCGGGCACTACCCTGAGGAACTTCTGCAGCAGTGTCCTGTGACTGAGACGATTAACCTCCAACAACCACAACCATCTTTGTTTATACTTGGTATGACTCCAACCAATTGGCAGTTCGGAAGATAGGAACATAGGAGCAGGAGTAGGCCATTAATCCCATCGAGCCTGCCCCACCATTCAATAGAAGAGTGAGGCAGCTCCTGGAGGCTGAAAAAAGGTAGAAGAAAGAAAGGAGCCACTCCCTCACGCACCAATCTCCCACTTTACACTGTACACTCAAATATATTTTTTTCTTAATTTATAGCTCCCCTCCTGACCGAACTCCCTCAAGTACCCAACTCGCTTTTTCACAATCTGTGCCCCCAGCAGCTCTCAATGCAGACAAGCAGCACTGAAAGTTCCCTGAAGTTATACTCTGAAAATAATACTTTGTCAGCTCTTCTAGAGCTCTGCTAGAGCTCACAAAACAGCTTAAGCTAGCTACTTAATTAACTAGCTACAGTGACTCACAGAGTGTTTACATGCCCATGTTTAAAATTGCAAGAAACCTCGCTTACCTATTAACTGAAATAGGAATTTCAATTAATTGCTAGATGTAAACAAAACAAAACAAAAAGTTGTCTTGAGAGATTAACCCTTAAAATCCATTCACTTACCAAACTCACTTCTTCACACACTGCAGACCTCTGATTCAGTTTTCAGTTCTCCCTCTGATACCCATTGACTTCAATTTGGCGAGAGAGTCAACTGCTGCTTTGACATCTGGAGGTGTACTTGCAGGTGGTGGTATTCCCATGCATTTGCTGCCCTTGTCCTTCTAGGCATTAGAGTTCATGGCTTTGGATGGTGCTGTTGAAGGAGCCTTGGCAACCTGCTGCAGTGCTGCTTGCTGATGGCACACACTACTGCCAGTGTGCACTGGTGGTGGAGTGAATGAATGTTTATGGTTGTGGATAGGATGCTGATCAAGTGATGCTTTTTCATGGATGGTGTCAAGCTTCTTGAATACTGTTGAAATGCATTTAGCCAGGAAAGTGGAGTGTATTTCATCACACTCTTGACTTCTGTTTTATAGATGCTGAAGCGGATTTCGGTAGTCAGGAGGTAAGTTAATCGCTGCAGAATTCCCAGCCTTTGACCTGCTGTTCCAGTCAAAGTATTTACATGGCTGGTCCCATTAAATTTCTTGTCAATGGTAACCCACAGCAGGTTAATGGTATATTCTATTGCAAAACATTCACAATTATCTGTCAATCACCTCAAACAGGCAGCACAGTGGTGCAGTGGTTAGCACCGCAGCCTCACAGCTCCAGCGACCCGGGTTCAATTCTGGATACTGCCTGTGCGGAGTTTGCAAGTTCTCCCTGTGTCTGCGGGGGCTTCTCCGGGTCCTCCGGTTTCCTCCCACAGCCAAAAGACTTGCAGGTTGATAGGTAAATTGGCCATTATAAATTGCCCCTAGTATGGGTGGGTGGTAGGGAAATATAGGGACAGGTGGGGATGTGGTAGGAATATGGGATTAGTGTAGGATTAGTATAAATGGGTGGTTGATGGTCGGCACAGACTCGGTGGGCCGAAGGGCCTGCTTCAGTGCTGTATCTCAAAACTAAAAACAGACATGTCAAGAACTTACAATGAAGTCATTTTAATAAATAGACAAAGAACCAAACTTACTTGTTGGCTGGTCACTCACTTTATTTTGTCCAGCACTGAATAACAAGAAAACTGGACGATACCAGGTAAATGTGGCTATCCTTATTGTCACTCTGTTCATATATTATCTCTTAGTTTGTGGCCCTGAATACCAATATACGAACATTCAAACATACGAATTAGGAGCAGCAGTAGGACTTTCGGCCCCTCGAGCCTGCTCCACCATTCAATAAGATCAGGCTGATCTGTTTGTGTCTCGAATTCCACATTCCCATCTACCCCCGATTACCTTTGATTCCCCTATCTGACAAGAATCCGCCTCCACCATCTTCGAAGGCACAGAGTTCCAAAGTCTGCAACTCTCTGATAGAAAACATTTCTCCCCATCTCTGTCCTAAAAGAGCGACCCCTAATTTTAAAACAAAACCCCCTAGTTCTGGACACACCCACAAGAGGAAGCATCCTTTCCACACCCACCTTGTCAAGACCGTTCAGGATCTTATACACTTCAATCCAAGTCTCCCCTCACTCTTTTAAACTCCAAGTAAAAATAAGCCCAGTCTGTCCAATGTTTCCTCATCAGGCGACCCACTCATTCCAGATATCAATCTCGTAAATCTCCTCTGAACTGCCTCCAAGAGAGTTACAACTTCCTTAAATAAGGAGACCAAAACTGCACACAATATTCGTGAAGTGGTCTCACCAATGGCCTTTATAACTGAAGCATCACATCCTTACTTTCATTTTCAATTCCTCTCATGATAAAGGATAGCACTCCATGAGACTTCTCTATGACATGCTCGACCTGCAGACTAATTTTTTGTGACTCGTGCACTATAACACCTAGTTCCCTCTGCACTTCGGATTCTGCAGTCGTTCCCTGTTTAAGTGATACTCTATTTTTTTATTCTTCCTGCCAAAATGAGCAACTTTGCATTTTCCCACATGAAAGTCCATCTGCCAGGTTTTTGCCTAATCACTGACCCTATCAATATCGGTCTGCAGCCTCCTGATGTCCTCTTCACAACATACTTTCCTACCTATCTTTATGTCATCTGCATATTTAGCTACAAATCCACCACTCCCCTCAACTAAATCATTGATATAAATTGTAAAAAAGTGGAGCCACTAGCACAGACACCTGTGGGACTCCGCTCGTCACATCCCAACAATCAGGAAAGGACCGATTTATTCATACTCTCTCTTTTCTATCAGCCAAGCAATCTTCTATCCATGCTAATATGAGTTCCAACTTTGCGCAAAAACCTTTTATGTGGCCCCCTTGTCAAATGCCTTCTGGAAATGCTAGTACTGTACATCAACGGGTTCCCCTTAATCCACAGCACATGTTAGTCCTTCATAGATATCCAATTAATTGGTTAAACATGATTTTGCTTCCACAAAGTCAAGTTGACTAATCCTGATTACCTTGAGTTTTTCCAAGTGCCCTGCTATAGCCTCCTTAATGGTCGATTCTAACATGACAGACATCAAGCGAACTGGCCGATAGTTACCTGTTTTCTGTCTCCACCCCTTCTTGAATAGAGGGGTTATATTTGCTAATTTGCAGTCTGATAGAACCTTTCCAGAATCCAGCGAATTTTGAAAACTTAACAGCAACGCATCTACTACCTCATTAGCTTAGTTAAGCTTAAGATTAAAAATGGCAGGAGATCGTAGACCCGTGTTATGCTCCTCTTGCTCAATGTGGGAGATCAGGGACACGGCTGATGTCCCTGACTCCTTCACGTGCTGGAAGTGTGTCCAGCTGCAGCTCTTGTTAGACTGCATGATGGCTCCGGAGCTGCGGATGGACTCACTTCGGAGCATCCGCGATGCTGAGGAGGTCGTGGATAGCACGTTTAGTGAATTGGTCACACCACAAATTAGGATTGCTGAGGGAGAAAGGGAATGGGTGACCAAAAGGCAGAGAAAGAGCAGGAAGGCAGCGCAGGTGTCCCCTGCGGTCATCTCACTCCAAAACAGGTATACCATTTTGGATACTGTTGAGGGAGATGGCTCACCAGGGGAAGGCAGCAGTAGCCAGGTTCATGGCACCGTGGCTGGCTCTGCTGTCCGGAAGGGCGGGAAAAAGAGTTGAAGGGCTATAGTCATAGGGGATTCGATTGTAAGGGGAGTAGATAGGCGGTTCTGTGGTCAAAAATGAGACTCACGAATGGTATGTTGCCTCCCAGGGGCAGGGGTCAGGGATGTCTCAGATCGGCTGCAGAACATTCTGAAGGGGGAGGGTGAACAGCCAGTTGTCGTTGTGCACATAGGCACCAATGATATAGGTAAAAAACGGGATGAGGTCCTACAAGCAGAATTTAGGGAGTTAGGAGCCAAGTTAAAAGGTAGGACCTCAGAGATAGTAATCTCAGGATCGCTACCAGTGCCACGTGACAGTCAGAGTAGAAATGAAAGAATAGTCAGGATGAATGCATGGCTTGAGAGATGGTGCAGGAGGGAGGGGTTCAGATGTTTGGGACATAGGGACTGGTTCTGGGGGAGGTGGGACTATTACAAATTGGATGGTCAACACCTGGGCCGGACTGGAACCAATGTCCTTGGGGGTGCTTTTGCTAACGCTGTTGGGGAGGGTTGAAACTAATGTGGCAGGGGGATGGGAACCAAATGAGGAGGTCAGTGGACAGCAAGGAGGTAATAACAAAAGCCTGTAAGGAACTAGATAATGAAGTCAGCGTGACTAAGGGGAAGAGTAGGCAGGGAGCAGATGATGAATGCAAAGGGACTGGTGGTCTGAGGTGCATTTGTTTTAATGCAAGAAGTGTAGTAGGTAAGGCAGATGAACTTAGGGCTTGGATTAGTACCTGGAAGTATGATGTTATTGCTATTACTGAGACTTGGTTGATGGAAGGGCACGATTGGCAACTAAATATCCCAGGATATCGATGCTTCCGGCGGGATAGAGAGGGAGGTAAAAGGGGTGGAGGAGTTGCATTACTGGTCAAAGAGGATATCACAGCTGTGCTGAAGGAGGGCACTATGGAGGACTCGAGCAGTGAGGCAATATGGACAGAACTCAGAAATAGGAAGGGTGCGGTAACAATGTTGGGGCTGGACTACAGGCCTCCCAACAGCGAGAGTGAGATAGAGGTACAAATATGTAAACAGATTATGGAAAGATGTAGGAGCAACAGGGTGGTGGTGATAGGAGATTTTAATTTTCCCAACATTGACTGGGATTCACTTAGTGTTAGAGGTCTAGATGGAGCATAATTTGTCAGGAGCATCCAGGAGGGTTTTCTAGAGCAGTATGTAAATAGTCCAACTCGGGAAGGGGCCATTCTGGACCTGGTGTTGGGGAATGAGCCCGGCCAGGTGTTTGAAGTTTCAGTAGGAGACTACTTTGGGAATAGTGATCACAATTCCGTAAGTTTTAGAATACTCATGGACAAAAACGAGAGTGGTCCTAAAGGAAGTGTGCTAAATTGGGGGAAGGCCAACTATACCAAAATTCGGCAGGAGCTGGGAATGTAGATTGGGAGCAGCTGTTTGAAGATAAATCCATATTTGATATGTGGGAGGCTTTTAAAGAGAGGTTGATTAGCGTGCAGGAGAGACATGTTCCTGTGAAAATGAGGGATAGAAATGGCAAGATTAGGGAACCATGGATGACAGGTGAAATTGTGAAACTAACTAAGAGGAAAAAGGAAGCATACATAAGGTCTAGGCGGCTGAAGAAAGACGAAGCTTTGAAAGAATATCGGGAATGTAGGACCAATCTGAAACGAGGAATTAAGAGGGCTAAAAGGGGTCATGAAATACCTTTAGCAAACAGGTTTAAGGAAAATCCCAAAGCCTTTTATTCATATATAAGGAGCAAGAGGGTAACTAGAGAAAGGATTGGCCCACTCAAGGTCCAAGGAGGAAAATTATGCGTGGAGACACAGAAAATGGGTGAGATTCTAAACGAGTACTTTGCATCGGTATTCACCGAGGAGTGGAACATGACGGATGTTGAGGTTAGGGATAGATGTTTGATTACTCTTGGTCAAGTCGGCATAAAGAGGGAAGAAGTGTTGGATATTCTAAAAGGCATTAAGGTGGACAAGTCCCCAGGTCCGGATGGGATCTATCCCAGGTTACTGAGCAAAGCGAGAGAGGAAATAGCTGGGGCCTTAACAGATATCTTTGCGGCATCCTTAAACATGGGTGGGGTCCCAGAGGACTGGAGAATTGCTAATGTTGTCCCCTTGTTTAAGAAGGGTAGCAGGGATAATCCAGGTAATTATAGACCGGTGAGCCTGATGTCAGTGGTAGGGAAGCTGCTGGAGAAGATACTGAGGGATAGGATCTATTCCCATTTGGAAGAAAATGGGCTTATCAGTGATAGGCAACATGGTTTTGTGCAGGGAAGGTCATGTCTTACCAACTTAATAGAATTCTTTGAGGAACTGACAAAGTTGTTTGATGAGGGAAGGGCTGTAGATGTCATGTACATGGACTTCAGTAAGGCTTTTCATAAGGTTCCCCATGGTTGGTTAATGGAGAAAGTGAAGTCGCATGGGGTCCAGGGTGTACTAGCTAGATGGATAAAGAACTGGCTGGGTAACAGGAGACAGAGAGTTGCAGTGGAAGGGAGTTTCTCAAAATGGAGACGTGTGACCAGTGGTGGTCCACAGGGATCTGTGCTGGGACCACTGTTGTTTGTGATATACATAAATGATTTGGAGGAAAGTATAGGCGGTCTGATTAGCAAGTTTGCAGACGACACTAGGATTGGTGGAGTAGCAGATAGTGAAGGGGACTGTCAGAGAATACAGCAGAATATAGATAGATTGGAGAGTTGGGCAGAGAAATGGCAGATGGAGTTCAATCAGGGCAAATGCGAGGTGATGCATTTTGGAAGATCCAATTCAAGAGTGAACTATACAATAAATGGAAAAGTCCTGGGGAAAATTGATGTACAGAGAGATTTGGGTGTTCAGGTCCGTTGTTCCCTGAAGGTGGCAACGCAGGTCAATAGAGTGGTCAAGAAGGCATACGGCATGTTTTCCTTCATCGGACGGGGTATTGAGTACAAGGGTTGGCAGGTCATGTTACAGTTGTATAGGACTTTGGTTCGGCCACATTTGGAATACTGTATGCAGTTCTGGTCGCCACATTACCAAAAGGATGTAGATGCTTTGGAGAAGGTGCAGAGGAGGTTCACCAGGATGTTGCCTGGTATGGAGGGCGCTAGCTATGAAGAGAGGTTGAGTAGATTTGGATTATTTTCATTAGAAAGACGAAGGTTGAGGGGGGACCTGATTGAGGTGTACAAAATCATGAGAGGGATAGACAGGGTGGATAGCAAGAAGCTTTTTCCCAGAGTGGGGGATTCAATTACCAGGGGTCACGAGTTCAAAGTGAGAGGGCAAAGTTTAGGGGGGATATGCGTGGAAAGTTCTTTACGCAGAGGGTGGTGGGTGCTTGGAACGCGTTGCCAGCAGAGGTGGTAGACGCGGGCATGATAGCATCTTTTAAGGTGTATCTGGACAGATACATGAATGGGCAGGAAGCAAAGAGATACAGACCCTTAGAAAATAGGTGACAGGTTTGGATAGAGCATCTGGATCGGCGCAGGCTTGGAGGGCCGAAGGGCCTGTTCCTGTGCTGTTATTTTCTTTGTTCTTTGTTCTCTGTTCTCTTTTAGAACCCTTAGATGAAGCCCAACAGGACTCGAGGACTTGTCAGCCCGTGGCGCCATCAGTTTTCTCAGTACCGTTTCGCTGGTGATTCTAATTTCACTAAGTTCCTCCCTTCCTTCCACCTCCTGTGTTTGCACCTATTATTGGATTTTTTTTGTATTCTCTGTAGTGAAGAAAAATGCAAAAAATTTGTTAATTTCGTCCGAAATTTCCTTATTATCTAATATTAACTTCCCATTCTCACTCTTTCGAGGACCAAGACTCACTTTACTTGCTCTTTTCCTTTTTAAATACCTGTAGAAACTCTTGCTATCTGTTTTTACAGTTCTAGCTAGCTTTCCCTCAAACTCTAATTTCTTTCTCCTCATTAACCTTTTAGTCATTCTCTGCTGCTCTTTATATTCTGACCAATGATCTGACCTGCCACTCATCTTTGCACAATTATATACTTTTTCTTTACGTTAACTTCATTAGTTAACCACGGATGGTGGGTCCTCCCCTTAGAGATGTTCTTTGTAGTGAGAATATATTTATTCTAATTGTTCTGAAATACCCCTTAAATGTATGCCACTACTTCTCTATTGATCCAACTCCTAGCCTAGTAACACAGTCCACTTCAGCTCACTCAGCTTTCATGCCCACATAGTTGCCCTTCTTTACTTTTAAAATATTGGTCTTGGACCCACTCCTCTCTCTTTCAAACTGAATGTAAAATTCAATCTTATTGTGGTCGCTGCTACCCAGATGGGCCTGTACTCTGAGGTCATTAATTAATCCTGTCACATGACACAACACCGAGTCTATTATAACCTGCTCTCTGGTTGGTTCCAGAACATGCTGCTGTAAGAAGCTACCTCGAAAGCATTCTATGAACTCATTATCCAGGCTACCATTGCCAATCTGATTTTTCTGATTTATATGTAGATTAAAATCACCCATGATTATTGCCCTCCCTTTATTACAAGCAAACAATATTTCTTCTTGTATATTTGGTCTTACATTATGATTCCTGATAGGGGGCCTGTAGACCACTCCTACTAGTAACTTCTTTCCCCTAGTATTCCTCCTCTCCACCTAAATAGACTCTACATCCTGATCTCCTGAACCAAGGTCATCTCAAAATATTGTATCAATGCCATCCTTGATTAACAGTGCTATCCCTTCAGCTTTACCTAGCGTCCTATTCTTCCTGAATGTCATATTTTCCTCAATATTCAGGACCCTTGTCATCCTGCAGCCATATCTCCATAATGGCTATCAAATCATATATATTCACTTCGATGTGCACGATAAGTTCGTCTACTTTGTTATAAATGCTACGTGTATTCAGATACAGGGCCTTAAGTTTTGTCTTTTTATTATCTTTGTAACATTTAGTCTGAGCTTGGTGTGGTCTTAGGTTTTTTTCTTTCTGTTCCTTCCTGCCATTCTCTGACCCTCACTTCCCATACTACTATTCTGCTCTCCTGTGTTGTCTCTACCCCTTCATTTGCTACATCTACCCAAGCTTGATCCGTCTCCTCCAATTGTTTAGTTAACAATCCTTTCTACTTCCTTAGTTTTACAGTTTGCTAAAACACCGGTCCCAGCATGGTTCAGGTGCAGACTGTCCCAACAGTACAAGCTCCCAATTTCCCAAGTACTGGTGCCAGTACCCAATGAACTGAAACCCAGTTCTCCCACACCAGTCTCTGAATCACGTATTCATTTCACTAATCTTGTGTGCCCTCTGCCAATTGGCACGTGGCTCAGGTAATAAACCAGAGATTATTACTCTTGAGTTTCTGCTCTTCAATTTGGTGCCTAGCTCCTCATATTGTCTGAGCAGAACCTCTTTCCTCGTCCTACCTATGTCATTGGTACTTACATGCACCACAACAAATGGATCCTCCCCCTCTCACTCCAACTTCCTGTCCAGCTCTGAGCAGATGTCCCGAACCCGGTCCACTGGGTCGGCAACACAACCTTCTGGACTCATGCTCTCGGCTGCACAGAATAGTGTCAATCCTGCTCACTACACTATCCCCTACTACCACTCCATTCCTCTTTGCTGCCCCCACTTGAATGGCTTCCTGTACCACAGTGCCATGGCCAGTCTGCTCATCCTTCTTTCAGACCTCACTTTTGTCCACACAGTTTGAGAGCACCTCAAGCTTGTTTGACAATTGCAAAGTCTGAGGCTCCTCCAATAATCTCTACTCCGTCCCTTTACCTGCCTCACTCAAGGTCACATCCTCCTGTACTTCACTGCTAACCAAAAAAGACGACTCTGTTCTAAGAGGTATGACCATCTTATGGTACAAAGTGTCCAGGTATTTCTCCCCCTCCTTTGTGTTGCACAGTGTTTGTAGTTCAGTTTCCAGATCAATAATCCTGATCTATAATTCTTCTAGCTGTTTTCACTTTCTGCAGACGTGTTTGTCCTGAATCACCTTGGCATCCTGGAGCTCCCACATACCACAGTTGCAACATATCACCTGTCCTGCCATTGTTACCTATGCTATGAGTTAATTTACTTTAATTACTTTCTTAATTAACTTAGAATAACTCCTATGTATAATAGAATTTACTGTGTTTATTATATGCTGGTAACACCTACAACTAAAGTTATACTTTACTTGTAGATACAGATATGTACACCTTTCTACTGGTAATAAACCTTGCCAATGCTAATAAAGCTTTGCCAATTCTAACATGCCTTAGTATTATTTGTAAACTTTACAAATACGGATAAACCCTAATAATACTTAATATAGCTTATGTTTTAATTTTTTCTAATTTGAACTAATTCTCTGTGAAGCTCTGGGCATAAAGAAAATCTTTTGCATTCTGACTGCTATCTGAACTTCTCAGAATTTTAAGCATCAACAATCTTTCAGAATTCAATCGGATATTCCAATACTCTATGATAGGGCACTATTCTCTTAGAAAACACTGAAATTCCCTACTTCACACTATGTGTGTCATAGGGAGAATTTTAGAAGCCCCCTGCCGATTTGGCGGTCCACCCGCCAGGGCCGCATCTCACAGAGCAGCGACGATTCTAGGCGTGGCAGCTCATTTAAATAGCAGGGCAGGCCACCACCCACGATCACGTGGAGGGGGCTGGCTGTCCATCCCCGGCAATGGCGTCAGCTACCTGTGCACATTCACTCCCTCCACCACCGACGTATAGTGCCAGCAGTGTGTACCATCTTCAAAATGCACGGCAGAAATGCACCAAGGCTGCTTCAATTGCACCTTCCAAATGAGTGGCCTCTTTGACCTGGAAGATCAAGCGCAGCAGATACATGGGAACACCACAACGTGCAAGTTCCCCTACAAGCCACACAACATCCTGATGTGGAACTATATCGCCATTTCTTCACTGTCATTGTGTCAAAATCTTGGAACTCTCTTCCTAACAGCACTGTTGGTGTACCTATCCCGCATGCATTGCATCAATTCAAGAAGGCAGCTCTCCACAACCTTCTCAATGGCAAGTAGGGATGGACAATAAATGCTAGCCTAGCCAGTGATGCCTACATTCTATGAACGAATGAAAAAATCAGGAAAGGAATGCATCTATTCAAGGAGAAGGCCCACCATCACCTTCTGAGGACAACAAAGGATGGACAAGAAATATAACCTTGCCATCGTCTTCTCAATCCTGAGAATAAATAACAAGATATGTAGAGTGATGCACAGCCAGAAATTCTGCCTCAGCTATTCTGCTCAGTGACAATGGAGCCATGTGCAGAGTTCTACTTTACTGGAAACTCAAGTTAAAATTTAAGCAACAGTCTTTTTAAAACATCTCATGATACAGGCAATGCTAAGAAAGCAGGCATTACATGCCCATCTCCAATTTGCCTTGAGAGTTTGGGAGTAGGCCTTCATTCTAAACTGCTGCAATCTGTTTAGTGAAGATACTGCTTCAACACTATTAGGTAGGGGGTTCCAGCATTTTTGCGCATCAGGAAAGGTGTTATATCACCTGGTCAGGATGATCTGTGACTTAGAAGTGATGCTATTCTCAATCACCAGCTGCCCTTATCTAATATTTATCTTATAGCTAGCTGCACCAAGATTGATGATCTGGTCGTTTATCTAATAGCAGTTTGTAGGAGATCGATACCAATTGGCTGCTGCATTCCCCAAAATTGCAACAACAACTACATTTCAAAAGTAATTCGTTAGCTGCAAAGTGCTGAGGAACCTCCTGAGGTTGTAGAATGCACTGCATAAATACAAATTATTTCTTCCTTTTTAGTTGGGAGAGCTTGCAGGTTTGGGAGGTTCTCCAGAAGAAATAAAGACTTGGACTTTGCTATAAATTAAAAATTCTCAAAAGAAGTGACTAGGATGAAGTGACTTTTTAAAAAATCAGAGGGCTACAATTATACTGATGAAATGTTACAGAGCTGAAACGTTTCTCTCTCCAGATTTCCAGCATCAGCAGTGTTTTGCTTTTATACAATTTTACGACAACAAATGTTTGGCACAGGTTGTTGGAGGCAACCTCAGATCTCTTAGTTTAGGAGTGCATTTCCACACCAATTTTAGTATCACGGTACTCAGGCTTCTTGTTGGCTGTGAGAATGTTGGAGTGTAAACACAAGGCTAGATTGGTCATCTGACAATGACACTAAGGAAGATGGTTGTGGGTCAAAAGCAAAATACTGCAGGTGCTGGAAATCTGGAAAAAAACCCAGAGAATTCTGGAAATACTCAGCAGGTCAGGAAGCACCTGTGGAGAGAAAAACAACGTTCAAGTGTCAGGTCTGTGGCATTTCATCAGGACTGTCAAAAGTTAGAAATGTAATAGATTTTCAGCTAGTGTAATGTGGGGGGAATAAGAATAAAAGGGATGGTCTGTGATAGGGTGGAGGGCAGGAGAGATTAAATGATAAAAGATTTCATGGTTCAAAGAGAGAAGGAATATAATGGGACAAGTAACGAAATGAAGGTGTGTCTGGATGAGGTATGAATGGCAGGATGGCTGCTTTCCAAACACAAACTAAAGGGATTTAAAAAGAAACAAGAGGGGGAGAAAACAGATCCAGAAAAAAATCATGAAAAACGAAACAAAATGGGGGCAGAGGTTATGATGGAAAATAGTTGAACTCTATGTTGAGTCGCAAAGGCTGTAAAATGCCCAGCTGGAAGATGAGGTACTGTTCCTCTAGCTTGTGTTGAGCTTCACTGGAACACCAAAGCAGGCCAAGGACAGAAAGGTCAGAGTGGGAGCAAGGTAGAGAATTGAAATGACGAGCGACATGAAGCTCAGGGTCATGCTTGCGGACTGAACAGAGGTGTTCCACAAAGCGGTCACCAACTTTGTCTTTGGTCTCCCAATGTAGAGGAGACACATTGTGAGCAGTGAATACAGTATACTAAATTGAAATAAGGATAAAAAGAATCTGTTTCACTTGCAAGGGGTGTTTGGAGCCTTGGATGCTGAGAAGGGAGGAGGTAAAAGGGCAAGTGATGTATCTCCTCTGCTTGCATGGAAAGGTGCAGTAGGAAAGGGAGGAGGTGTTGAGGGTAACTGAGCAGTGGACCAGGGTTTCACGGAGGGAATGGTCCCTTCAGGATGTTGAAAGGGAAAGGAAGGGGAAAATGTGTTTGGTTGGGGCATCACTCTGGATGACGTGGAAATGGCACAGGATGATCTGTTGAATACGGAGGCTGGTGGGGTGGAAGATGAGGACAAAGAGAATGCTTTCATGGTTCTGGGAGAGAGGGGAAGGGCTGAGAGCAGAACTAGATAATACACGGTTGAGGGCTTTGTCAACCGTGGTGGGAAGAATCCTCGGTTGAGGGAAAAGGAAGATATATCAGAAGCGCTAGTATGGAAGGTTGCATCATCCAAACAGATGCGACAGAGGTAGAGAAACTGGGAGAATGGATTCTAGTCCATTCAGGAAGTGGGGTGTGAGAAAGTGTACTCCAGCTAGCTGTGAGAGTCCGTGGGCTTATAGCGAATATTGGCGAACACCTTATCCTCAGAAATGGAGACAGAGAAGTGAAAGAAGAGAGGAAAGAGTCGGAGATGGACTATGTAAAGGTGAGAGAAGGTTGGAAATTGGAAACAAAGTCAATAAAAATTTCTAGCTCAGGGTATAGAGCAGAAGTGGCACCGATACAGTCCTCAATGTAGCAGAAGAGGTGAGGGAGGGAGCCAGAGTAGGACTGGAGCAAGGAATGTTCCACATATCCCACAAAAAGGCAACAGAGCTAGGACCCATGTGGGTATCCATAGCAACACCTTTAATTTGGAGGAAGTGAGTGGAGTTGAAGAACTTGTTCAATGCGTGAACAAGTTCAGCCAGGCACAGGAGGGTGGCAGTGGATGGGTATTGGTTGGGCCTCAGTTCAAGGAAGAAGCAGAGAGAACTCAGACCATCCTGGTGGGGGACAGAGCTGTAGAGGGCTTCGACAACCATGGTGAATAGGAGAGGGAGAGAGCCAAGAAACTGGAAACTGTTGAAGTGACGGAGGAGGAATAGATTTAAGGCTGGGATTGACAGATATTTGGTCTCTCAGGGAATTAAGGGATACAGCAAGCAGGCGTGAAAATGAAGTTGAAGCCTAAAATCAGCCATGATCGTATTGAATTGTGGAGCAGGCTCGACGGGCCATATGGCCTTCTTCTGCTCATATTTCTTATGTTCTTGTGCTCCTGTTTGTCACTCTCATGCTAGGAGCAATATGAACAATAAAAAAACCGATGGATTAACCTCCCAAAATGGCCATAGTTTTGCTACAAGACAAATGGAGTATGGGGTCAGGTGACCTCTCCTGCAAATATACATAGTGACTGCTGGATACTGAACCCATTATCATGTTTGGATCATCCCTATAAAAGAATTAGAAATGCTAATAGCCCATTCATTGGTCATGGCTACCTTTTTCAACCAGTTGGGCTAACAATGACGTTTACAGATGTAGAGTAGCCAGACTCAAACCCAGGATAATAGGTGTGACCCTACACCACATTATCAAGATGAGCAACATTCAAGCATCTTGTCTAACAGTAGCCACACATTCAGAGACATTGTTTGAAAGCACCATGGGCAAGCAACTTTGGTCACGTGAAAGAAACCAAATGGAGACTTTTTTGTGCAGAAAGCATAGCAGAAGAAATAAAAAGCCAGGTGTGAGGAGAAGGAGAGAGCGATCTATTCCAGCAAAGAAAGAGACACTGCTGAATACCATCTTTAAAAACTATCTAGAGGCAGAGACGAAGAGGTGACCTTTGAAAATCTCCCCATCTGAGAGATTGCAACAGAATCTTCACCATCGGACAGTAACTGAGATTTAATCAAGGAATTCTTCAGCAAAGCATGCTCCACCTGAAACTTTGCAAAGCTAGACTCGAGTGAACCAGGAGAAAAGGAAGAACAGGTCTGCATCATCTAATTTTTCCTCCCGGGGAAACAAACAATGTTTCACAACAAACTGTTTGTTTTTTAAATACCAGACCTAAATACATGCTATCTTTTAATCTTTGTCTTTTCTCGTGTGCGTACATGTGTGTGCGTGTGTGTGGATGAAGTTGCAAATTTTTAGGTTTTTTGCTCAATAAACATTTATCTTTCTTTAAACCTACCAGAAAACCTGTCATTTGTCTGTTTATTAAACTTTAAAATTCTCAAGGGTTAAAACACAATTCTAATAAAAACATAGTCTGCGGTCAGTTGAGAGGTGAAAAGGGAAACCACCCCTCTCACTTCCTATCTGTCTGATATTGGAAGAGTTGCAGATGTAGGTTGGAAGAAACTGCACAAGGGGAGAAAAACAGAATTGAGATATGAAGAAATCATGTCAGTGGGGCAGGAACAGGGTGAAACAATAAGACTACCAGGGCAGTCCTGTTTCTGGATTTTGGGAAGGATATAGAAGCGGGCTGTCCAGGGTTGGAGACCTATGAGGACGGAGGCTGTGGAGGGAAGATCTCCAGAGGAGATGAGGTCAGTGACAGTCCTGGATACGTTGGCTTGATGTTCAGTAGTGGGGTCATGGACCAGGGAGAGGTAGGAAGAAGTGTCAGAGAGTTGGCGTTCGGCTTCTGCTAGGTAGCAGCCACTACGCCAGACAACAATGCCACCACCCTTATCAGCAGGTCTGATGATAATGTTAGGGTTGGACCTGAGAGAACAGAGTGCTGCAACGTAGTTGAAGGCCAATCATCTCAGCTGCGGACATTACTGCAGGAGTTCCTCAGGGCTGTATCCGATGTCCATAAGTCTTCAACTTCATCATCAACAGCCTTCCCTCCAATATAAGGTCAGAAGTGGGGATGATTGCTGATAATTGCAAATCTTCTTTCACAAATCCTCATATAAAGAAGCAATATGTGCCCACATTCAGCAAGATGTAGACAACAGTCAGGCTTGGGAAGATAAGTGACGAGTAATATTTGAGGCACACAATTAGCAGCCAATGACTATCTCCAAAATGAGGCAGTCCAGCTACCTCCCCTTGGCACTCAGTAGCTTTACCAAGTCAAATATCCCAGCATCAACAACCTGGGGATCACCATTGAGCAGAAACATAACTGGACCAGCCACATAAGTACTTTGCTGACACGAGAGGGCCAGAAGCTGGGTATTGTATGGTGAATGACTCAGCCTCGAACTCCCCAAAGCCTGTCCGCCATTTAAAAGGCACATGTCATGAGAGAGATGGAGTACTGTTCAATTGCCTGGAGCAATGCGGCTTGAACAAAGCTCAGAAAACTCCACATCATCCCGGGTGTGTCAGCCGACTTGAATGGCACCCCATAGATCACTTTAAACATTCACACACTCAACCAAGAGCGTACCATAGCTCCAGCGTGTACTATCTTCAAGATGCAATGCAGCAACTTATCACTGCTTTTTCGACAATACCTCTTAAACCCACAACTTCTATAACCTAGAAGGAGAAGGGCAACCAGCACATGGGAGCACCACCTTGAGAGTCTTGTACTTGAGCTTTCACCCGGCAGATATTTTCATTGTAATATTGTTCCAACAAATAAAATATAAAATATAAAATTATGAGGGACCTAGAAACAATGAATAGGAAGGACCTATTGCCATTTGCAGAGACAGCAACAACGAGGTGGCATGGGAGAAGAATTAGAGAAAAGCTGAGGAGCAATTTTTCACCCAGAAAGTGGAGAACGTTTGAAATTCACTGCCTGAAAATGTGGTAGAGGCACATCGCATTTAAAAATACTTTGATATGCACTTGAGGTGCTGTAACCTACAGGGCTGCAGATCAAGTGCTGGGAGGTGAGATTGAACTGGAGAACTCTTTTTCAGCTGGCTTACATCTTTCTATGCTTCTCTGTTTCTAAATAAGCAGGTGACACAGTCGGCTGAAAGCTATCACTAGACAAATTATCATGTAATTATGTGGAAGGTCAAGGAACTCAAAACAGATTTTGGAATATAGGAAATTGTAAGGACATAAGAGGCCATTAGGGTCTAATATTCCAGCTCATCTGTTAACTGAGCTGATCTTCACATTCCTCGTTTCTGAAGACATTTGTCTACCTTCTCGTTCTCTGGAATAATAACAGGTTTAAACTGAATTCTTAGATATTGCTTCTCTGAATAGCCTTCCACCATAGTCATTTGTGTGGAAAGGTTCTGTTTGAATTGACTATTCTGTCAAGATGTACTCTTTTGTTTAAATGATGACCACGAATTCTGAAGTCTTGATTTATTCATCACAATCAACAATCCCCCTTGATCAAATTTATCAAGTTTCTTTGTGATTAAAAATTCACCAGTCCACTTATAGGGCTTTTCTTTTACAATGTCAACAAACTCAGAATCATTGAATGATACAGCACAAGAGGCCATTCTGCCTATCATACCTCTGCTGACTCTTTGATAGAGCTATCCAATTTATAAAGAACGTACAATTTAAATTTCTCTATTCTCTCTCCAAAAATACTACCTGACCAGCTGAGTATTTCCAGAATTTTCTGTTTTACAGTGCAACGTATTTGTACGTTCACCATAATTAAAGGATCCAAGTCCAGTTGTTCACTCACTATGTGATGCAGGGCAGCACCTCACACTGTACTGTAAGTGGTTAAACCAGGGTCTTTGACGACAACAGTGTAGTTTATTTTGATCTGTATTCTATTCCTGGGCTAACCCAACCAAATGCATTTTTACTTGATGAGTATTTTTATTGCATCAATGCAGTAATTTGCTCGGCCAGTTTCTCATAAGATACAATTATTGGTGGATCTGGTTGCATTAAATTTACTCAGTCCAGTTTGAATATCATTTCTAAATGTTGAAGTCTTGCTACATTAATTGTGCCAAAAACGGATTCACATAATGAACGACTCAATGCCTTCAGATATTATTTTCATCTTTTGAAAATGGTGGTGATTAAACTCCTCTTTAAAACATCCAGTATGGCCAATCCTTTCTCTCTGGGTCATGCACTACCTGTATCATCCTGTCTCTCTCTGAAGCCCTGGAGGATATGGCAATCTCATATTTGCCCTTTTCGGGCTCAACTGGCTCAATGGCCTACTCCTGCTCCCATGTTCCTATGTTCCCACACCATTTGTTCAGGAACCAACAGTTTGTGTTCTTTCCACCACCAACACCAAGATTGTTCTGGTCAAAGTTTTCAATAGGCATTAGAGTGTGGAAACTTGAGCATATGTTCAGAAGGAAGAGAAGTAAAGCTGGAATGGAAGGTAAAAAATTAGAAAGTCAATATGAATAGCAGCGGAAAGAAAGACCAGAAAATAAACATAAAAGGAGTTTGTCACTGCTTAATGGTATATACGTCAATGCAAGGAATCTACTCAAATAGGATGATGAGCTGAGAACACAGATAGACACTAGGATGTATGATAGAAACATAGAAACATAGAAAAATAGGTCCATTCGGCCCTTCGAGCCTGCTATGTCATTCAATACGACCATGGCTGATCATCCAAACTCAGTAACCTGTAACTGCTTTCTCCCCGTATCCCTTGATCCCACTAACCCTAAGAAATATATCTGACTCTTTCATGAATACGTTTAATGATTTGGCCTCAACTGCTTTCCTTGGTAGAGAATTCCACAGGTTCATCACTCTCTGGGTGAAGTAATCTCTCATTATCTCAGTCAGCACAGTGGCGCAGTGGTTAGCACCGCAGCCTCACAGCTCCAGGGACCCGGGTTCGATTCCAGGTACTGCCTGTGTGGAGTTTGCAAGTTCTCCCTGTGTCTGCGTGGGTTTTCTCCGGGTGCTCCGGTTTCCTCCCACAAGGCAAAAGACTTGCAGGTTGATAGGTAAATTGGCCATTATAAATTGTCACTAGTGTAGGTAGGTGGCAGGGAAATATAGGGACAGGTGGGGATGTTTGGTAGGAATATGGGATTAGCGTAGGATTAGTATAAATGGGTGGTTGATGTTTGGCACAGACTCGGTGGGCCGAAGGGCCTGTTTCAGTGCTGTATCTCTAATCTAAGAATAAATGGCTTACCCCTTATCCTTAGACTGTGAACCCTGGGCCTGGACTCCCCCACCATCGGGAATATCCTTCCTGCATCTAGTGGCCAGTTCTGATAGAATTTTGCAGGTTTATATGAGATCCCCTCTCATGCTTCTAAAACTCTAGCGAATACAATCCTAATCGACCCAATCTCTCTTCATACGTCAGTCCTGCCATCCCAGGAATCAGTTTGGTGAACCTTCGCTGCACTCCGTCCATAACAAGAATGTCCTTTCTCAGATAAGGAGACAAAAACTGCACAGAATATTCCAGATGTGGTCTCACCAAGGCCTTGCATAATTGTAGCAAGGCATCCTTGCTCCTGTTCTCGAATCCTTTCGCTATGAAGGCCAACATACCATTTGCTTTCTTAACAGCCTGCTGCTGCTGCAGGCTTACTTTCAGTGACTGGTGCACAAAGACACCCAGGTCTCGCTGCACCTCCCCCTTTCCCAATCTATCGCCATTCAGATATTAATCTACCTTCCTGTTTTTGCCACCAAAGTGGATAATCTCACATTTATCCACATTATACTGCATCTGCCATGTATTTTCCCACTCACTCAACCTGTTCAAATCACACTGCAGCTTCTCTGCATCTTCCTCACAGCTTACACCCCCACCCACCTTTGTATCGTCTGAAAACTTGGATATACTACATTTAATTAACTCATCTATATCATTATTATATATCGTGAATAGCTGGGGTCCAAGCACTGATCTCTGCGGTGCCCCACTAGTCACTGCCTGCCACTCAAAAAAGACCCATTTATTCCGACTCTTTGTTTCCTGTCTGCCAACCAGTTCTCTATCCATGTCAGAACCCTACCCCCAAACCCGTGTGCTTTAATTTTGCATGCTAAGCTCTTATGTGGGACATTATCAAAAGCCTTCTGAAAGTCCAAATACACCACATCCACTGATTCTCCCTTATCTATTCTAGTAGTTACATCTTCCAAAAAGTCCAGTAGATTTGTCAAGCGGCGATTTCCCTTTAGTAAATCTATGTTGATTTTGTCCGATCCTGTCATTGTCTTTGAAATGCTTTGCTATTACCTCTTTTATAATGGACTCTAGCATTTTTCCCACTACTGAAGTCATGGCTAACCAGTCTATAATTCCCTGTTTTCTCTCTACCTCCTTTTTTAAATAGTGGGATTACATAAGCAACCCTCCAATCTGTTGCAACTGTCCCAGAGTCTATAGAATTTTGAAAAATTACCAGTAATGCATCGACTATTTCCAGAGCCACTTCCTTAAGTACTCTAGGATGTAGATTATCAGGCTCTGGGGATTTACTGGCCTTTATTCCCAACAATTTCCCCAACATCAAATCCCTACTAATACTGATTTCATCTAGTTCCTCCTTCTCACCAGACCATATGTTCAGCAACATTTCCAGGAGGTAATTTGTGTCCTCCTTTGTGAAGGTAGAACCAAAGAATGCATTTAATTGGTCTGCCATTTCTTTGTTCCCCATTAAAAAATCCCCCGTTTCTGACTGGGAGGGACCCACATTTGCCTTCACTAATCTTTTCCTCTTCACATATCGATAGACTTTTTACCGTCAGTTTTTATGTTCTCTTTTTTATTATTCATTCATGGGATGTGGGCGTCACTTGCCAAGCCAGCATTTATTGCCCATCCCTAATTGCTCTTGAGAAGGTGATGGTGAGCTGCCTTCTTGAACCACTGCAATCCATTTGAGATTGGTATACCCACAGTGCTGTTACGAGGGGAGTTCCAGTATTTTGACCCAGCGACAGTGAAGGAACGGTGATATAGTTCCAAATCAGGATGGTGTGTGACTTGGAGGGGCACTTGCAAGTGGTGGTGTTCCCATGTATTAGCTGCCCTTGTCCTTCTAGTTGGTAGAAGTCGCGGGTTTGGAAGGTGCTGTCTAAGGAGCCTTGATGCATTGCTGCAGCGCATCTTGTAGATGGTACACACTGCTGCCACTGTGCATCGGTGGTGGAGAGAGTGAATGTTTGTAGATGGGGTGCCAATCAAGCGGGCTGCTTTGTCCTGGATGGTGTCGAGCTTCTTGAGTGTTGTTGGAGCTGCACCCATCCAGGCAAGTGGAGAGTGTTCCATCACACTCCTGACTTGTGACTTGGACAGGCTTTGGGGAGTCAGGAGGTGAGTTACTCGCCTAAGGATTCCTAGCCTCTGACCTGCTCTTGTAGCCACGGTATTTATATGGCTACTCCAGTTCAGTTTTGGGTCAATGGTAGCCATTAAGATGTTGATAGTGGGGGATTCACTGATGGTAATGCCATTGAATGTCAAGGGGAGATGGTTAGATTCTCTCTTGTTGGAGATGGTCATTACCTGGCACTTGTGTGGCGCGAATGTTACTTGCCACTTATCAGCCCAAGCCTGGATATTGTCCAGGTCTTGCTGCATTTCTACACGGACTGCTTCAGTACCTGAGGGGTCATGAATGGTGCTGAACATTGTGCAATCATCAGCGAACATCCCCACCTCTGACCTTATGATTGAAGGAAGGTCATTGATGAAGCAGCTGAAGATGGTTGGGCCTAGGACACTACCCTGAGGAACTCCTGCAATTATGTCCTGGAGCTCAGATGATTGATCTCCAACAACCACAACCATCTTTCGTTGCACTAGGTATGACTCCAGCCAGCGGAGGGTTTTCCCCCTGATTCCCACTGACCTCAGTTTTGCTAGGGCTCCTTGATGCCATACTCGGTCAAATGCTGCCTTGATGCCAAGGGCAGTCACTCTCACTTCACCTCTTGTGTTCAGCTATTTTTTCTCTGCAAGCTTCCTCTCATACTCTATTTTCCCCTTCTTAATCAAATGCTTTGTCCACCTTTGCTGAATTCTAAACTGCTCCCAGTCCTAGGTTTGCTGCTTGTTCTGGCCGTTTTTCATTTCTCCTCCTTGGATCAAATACTAACCCTAATATCTTTTGTAAGCCAAGGTTGAGCCACACTTCCTGTTTTATTTTTGCGCCAGAGAGGAATGAACAATTGTTGTATTTCATCCATACCCTCTTTAAATTGCCTATCCACTGTCAACCCTTTAAATAATGTTCCCCAATCTATCAGAGCCAACTCGCAACTTATACCTTCATAGTTTACTTTATTTAAGTTCAGGACCCTAGTCTTGGAATCCACTCTCTCGCTCTCCATCTGAATGAAGAATTCTATCCAGTTACAGTCGCTGCTCCCCAAGGGACCCAAAACAACAGGATTGTTAACTAATACTTTTTCATTACACAATACCCAGTCTAGGATGGCCTGTTTTCTCGTTAGTTCCTCAACATATAGGTCCAAAAAAACATCTTGTGTGCACTCCAGGAATTCCTCATCGACAGTATTATTGCTAATTTTGTTTGCACAATCTATATGTAGATTAACGCCACCCATAATTACAGCTCTACCCTTACTGCATGCATATTTATGTTCCTGTTTAATGCCACCCTCTAAATCACCACTGCTGTTTGGGGGTCTATATACAACCCCCACGAACTTTTCCTTCCCCTTGGTGTTTCTTAGCTCCACCCATACAGATTCCTCATTAGGATTCTTTGAGCTAATATCCTTTTTCTACTGTATTGATTTCCTCTCTTACTCACAACTGCACTTCCTTTCCCTTTTAAAGGATGCGATAGCATAACGCCTGGAAAGTATAAATGGGATTGGACAAAGTCAGCATGGGGTTACGAAAGAGAAATCATGCTTAGCAAATCTACTAGTGTTTTTTGAGGATGTAACTACCAGAATAGATAAGGGAGAGCAAGTGGGTGTAGTGCATTTGGATTTTCAGAAGGCTTTTGATAAGATCCCACATAAGAGGTTAGTGTGCAAAATTAATGCACATGGGATTGGTGGTAATATACTGGCATGGATTGAGAATTGGTTGACAGACAGGAAACAGAGAGTAGGAATAAATGGATCTTTTTCTGGATGGCAGTCAGTGACTAGAGGGTTACCACAGGTATCAGTACTTGGGCCCCAGCTATTCATAATATATATTAATGACTTGGGTGAGGGAACTAAATGCATCATTTCAAAGTTTGCAGACGATGCAAAGCTGGGGGTGGGGGGAGGGGGAGATGTGAGGAGGATGCAAAGAGGCTCCAATGTGATTTGGACAAGTTGGATGAGTGGACAAATGCATGGTAGATGCAGCATAATGTGGGTAAAAGTGAGGTTATCCACTTTGGTTGTAAAAACAGAAAGACAGTTTATTATCTGAATGGTGATAGATTGGGAAAGTGGGAGCAGCAACGGGACCTGAGTGCCCTTGTACACCAGTTGCTGAAAGCAAACCTGCAGGTGCAGCAAGCAGTTAAAAGGCGAATGGTATGTCGGCCTTTATTGCAAGAGGATTTGAGTACAGGAGCTAGGATGCCTTACTGCAGTTGTACAAGGCCTTGGTGAGACCGCATCTGGAGTATTGTGTGCAGTTTTGGTCTCCCTATCTGAGGAAGGATGTTCTTGCCATGGAATGAGTGCTAAGAATATTGACTATGCTGATTCCTGGGATGGCAGGATTGACAATATGAGGAGAGATTGGGTCGACTAGGCCTATATTCACTAGAGTTTAGAAGAATGAGAGGGGATCTCATAGAAATGTATAAAATTCTAACAGCACTAGACAGTCTAGATACAGGGTGGATGTTCCCGATGGCTGGGATGTCCAGAACCAGGGGTCACAGTCTCAGGATATGCCATTTAGAACCGAGATGAGGAGAAATTTCTTCACTCAGAGTTTGGTGAACCTATGGAATTTTATACCGCAGAAGGCAGTGGAGACCAAATCCATTAAATATGTTCACGAAGGAGATAGATATATTTCTTAATGTCAGAGGGATCAAGGGATATGTGGAGAAAGCAGCAACGGGGTACTGAAGTAGATGATCAGCAATGATATTTTTGATTGGCAGAGCAGGCCCGAAGGGCCGAATGGACTACTCTTACACCTGTTTTCTGTGTTTCTAGTTTCTAACCATCTCCCCTTGATTTTAAATTTCATAACCATCGCTGAATCCTCCACCATCAACATCCTGGGGCTACCATTGACAAGAAACTGAACTGGATCAACTACATAAATTCTTTGGCTACAAGAGCAGGTCAGAGACTGGGAATGTTGTGATAACTAACTGACCTCTTCGCTCTCTGAAGCATATCTACCACCTACAAGGTTATGAAATACTCTTTATTTGCATGTATGGGTGCAGCAACAATACTCAAGAAACTCGACACTACCCAAGACAAAGCAGCCTGCATCACCGACACCTCATCCACCAGCTTAAACGTTCATTCTCTCCACCACTGGCACACACCGGCAGCAGAATGCACCATATACAAGATGCACTGCAACAACTCAACAAGGCTCCTTCCACAGCACCTTTCAAACACGTGATTTCTACCACCGAGATGAACAAGGGCAGCCGATGCATGGGAACACCACCACCTGCAAGCTCCCCTCAAAGTCACACACCATCCTGACTTGGAACACCTATCACCATTCCTTCACTATCGGTGGGTCAAAATCCTAGACCTCCCTCCCTAACAGCACTGTCGGTGTGCCTACACCACTAAAATATTGCAGCAGTTCAAGAAGGTGGCTCATCACCATTTTCTCAAGGGCAATTAGGGATGGGCAATAAATGCTGGCCTCGCCAGTGACATTCACATTCCAGGATCGAATAGAAAATTTGAGGTTCACAGCCCGAAACTGAATGCCAGTAATCCAGCTGGAGCCCAATCAAAGTTCAGCACAACTTTTGAATTCCAACTACCTTAAATTAAGGCCAACATTCCATCAGTCTTTCTGATTATTTTTCACACCTGTGCACAAGATTTTGGCGATTCTGGTACATTGACAGCTCAATCGCTTTGCTCTTCCACCATCTAGTCCCTCATGATTCAGAAAATATCCTGCTTTTTCTTTCTCAGATCCAATGGATGGCATCACATATTCCTACACTGAACTCCACCTTTCACAGTTTTGCACAGCCACTTTTAACTTCCTCCTCCGGTCCACAATACTTCTGTGCGTACCAACCTGGTGTCATCTGAAAGCTTGCATATACAGCTCTCTATTCCTTCATTCAAGTTAACATATATGGTGGAAGGCTGAGGCCCCAGAACAGATCCCACTTGTCACATCTTGACAATCAGAGAATGAAACCTTTATCCCTACTCTCCTGCCTGCCAAACAATTAACAATGGACTGCATTTGTTGACAACGCTATCGGTAGGTGGCGCTGTTTTGGCACATGCGCAAATACAGCATGTGCCACGAAAACGTCACAGCTTGCGAATGTAGCAGCTGCCAGGACTAAAGATGGCACTGGTCAAAGAATCACACAGAGGCAACCTAACAAACACGTGGCAGCATACAATGGCCGGAGTGATAGAGTGGAGCGGGCCGGGGAGAGCAGCGGCGGCGGCGGCGACGAGGGGCGGGGGTGGGTGGGTGGGGGAGAGCTGAGGGAGGGAGGGGGGGAGTGCTGAGGCAGGGAGGGAGGGGGAGAGCTGAGGGAGGGAGAGAGGGAGGGAGGGAGGGAGAGAGAGAGGGAGGGAGGGAGGGGGAGAGAGAGGGAGGGGAGGGAAAGGGAAAATGAGGGAGGGAGGGAGGGGGAGAGAGGGGGAGGAGAGCGAGGGAAGGAGGGAGGGTGAGAGGGAGGGAGGGAGAGTGGGAGGGGAGAGCGGGGGGAGGGGAGAGAGTGGGGGGAGGGCGACGGTGAGTGAGAATGTGGGGGGGAGCAGCGGAGCGGAAGAGGAATGCCTTTTTCTGTGCATGTGCCATAAACACAACAGCCAAAGACTTACCGGCCAGTCCCTGCACCCGGCAACACCAAGGTCTTCGGCCGCTCGCTCTCCGTGGCTCTCTACAGCCTCTCGCTTTCGGCCCTCTCCATTCAGCCTTTCCCTCCAGCTGCGGATGCCCAATCCAGTTGCTTTCTCCCCTACTCCTCAACAGTACTTCAGGCATTGCAACTGTCTGATCCCTGACTTTTGCATGCTCCCTCTCCGCACCCCTCCCCGCTCTCCCCACCCCTCCCCCTCTCCCCACCCCTGACCCCTCTCCCTCTTCACCTCCACCTCTGCACCCACCCCTCCCTCCCCCTCTTCACCCAGCCCTCTATCCCCCTCTTCACCCACCCCTCCCTCTACCCCCCTACCTCCACCCCTCCACCACAGTTGAATATCTGAAGTGCAGTTGCAAAGTCGGGGAAATAGCATCCAAAACAAAACCTCAACAATTCTGGTTTTAATTATTAAGAAGTTTTATTAAATTCATTAAGCATCCGAGGAGCTGCTATGCATGGATACATGAGTGTTGTGTCCAGCACTCCCATGTGACAGACAGGCCGAGTCTCTGCTGTGCACAGCTGAAGAGATTGTTCCTGGAGAGCCTTGTGGTGAATGAACGCTTGGCTCTCTATTCCACTACTGTATTGTCCATGTGAAGAAGGCAAAGTCACAAGAGTCTGAGCTCAGTCTATTCTTGGTGAATGTTCCCCAAGCACATCCCAATGTGCACTCCCAATTCATCCATAAATGCAATGTTCCTTTCCACATCGTCACAAGCTCTGCAGCATCATCCAGTTGCCTTCGTTGCTTGAATGCTGACCTTAAGTGTCAAGGATTGTTTTCTCAATGGCATGTTTTACATGAAAAGAAATAAAGCAAATCAGAGTCAGAGCTTGCCTCCCTCCATCCACTGAAATTACTGTTGTGCACACCTTTTTAAGTTCTGCAGTGAAGGCACCAATTGATAACGTCGCCAATGAAGCACTTATTACCCACCTCTGATGCAGGAATAGCACATCCTTGCGTCCTCTCCCGCACTGCCTCCTTTGCTTGAATGCCGTCCTTAAGTCTCAAGGATTGTTTTCTCAATAGCATGTTTTACCTGAAAAGAAATAAGGAAAGAACAGGAGTGTCAGAGCTTCCCTCCCTCCAATGAAATTACTGTTGTGCATGCTTTATGCTCTGCAGGATAGGCATGTACTGATAACACCGCCAATGAATCACTTAGTACCCACCTCAGCTGCAGGAGTCAGGATGATGTAACTGCCCCTATCTCTTGATGGTTCAATGCTGCTCTCAGGGAAAACATGAATGATGTGAGGGTGCTGGAAAAAGAAGCACATTTCTTTTGGACTATGAACATAAAGCAGGCCATTTAGCCCAGCTATTCCCTGCTAGTAGTTATGCTACACCTGCGCCTTCCCATATGCTCCCATTTAATTCTGCCTACTACTATCAGCATCACCTTCCATTTCTTTCACTCTTACCTAACTTTGCCTTAAAGCAACACTGAGGATGGAGAATGGTGTGGCTGCACTCTCACCTCACCCGTTGTGCACGCTGCAAGAGCATTCACATTTGTGCTACCACTGGATGCGGCATGAGGTGGCTGTGTTTCCATGTGCACTGCTCGGATGGGTGCAGGAACAGGTGGCTGTGTCTCCATGTGCACTGCTCAGATGGGTGCAGGAACAGGTGGCTGTGTGTCCATGTGCACTGCTCGGATGGGTGCAGGAACAGGTGACTGTGTGTCCATGTGCACTGCTCGGATGGGTGCAGGAACAGGTAGCTGTGTGTCCATGTGCACTGCTCGGATGGGTGCAGGAACAGGTGACTGTGTAACTGAACAGCAAGGAGAGGGTACCGCAGGTGGGGGAAGTGGAGCTTTGAACAGGCAGGTAGATGTTTAGGAAGTTCAGGAAGGCTATTAAGGGACCACACGGGATACATGAGATGAGATAAGAAATACAGAATGCACTCCATTGAAACGTTGCAAAAACGAAAGTGACCGTTTAGATGGAAGGTTGTTCGCTGGACTGCAGCACATGTAATGCCTGCACACAGCAACTTACAACAATGGAGCACATGCTCCATTCACTTTTGTGAATGTCCCCAGACAATGGAAATGTTTTCAGAGCAACTTACCTTGGAACCCTCCTCTGTCTAATAAAAATGAAGCAAATCTCCAAAACGACTAAATAATTGACATAAAATGCGAGAAAATGCCCGACGAAACCTCTCCTCCTTCCACTTTCAAAAACTCGCGCCGAAGCTTTGACGCATGCGTGAATATCGGAAGAATGACGCATGCGTGAATATCCGGTGGCGTAGCATGAAGCGCATGCGTAGAGGCTAACCTGGCGCGTTGCCCGAGGAAGACGACGTAACGCGATGACGTCACAAGCGCATGCGCAGACGGGTCCTGACCAGCCGGAACACAGCGCATGCGCAGAGTGCAGGAGAACGTCTGCGCATGTGCGCACCGCGGCGCAGCCTGATGACGTCGGCGCTGGCCAACGTTGTCAGGAATCACTTTGTTAACATAAAAGCAAAATACTGCGGATGCTGGAAATCTGAAACAAAAACAAGAAATGCTGGATTCACTCAGCAGGTCTGGCAGCATCTGTGGAAAGAGAAGCAGAGTTAACGTTTCGGGTCAGTGACCCTTCTTCGGAACTCAGACACTAGGTTACCTCCAGTTCCATGCATACCAATTTTTGCTAATAATCTCCCATACGGAACTTATTGTGGTGTATTTGCTCTATGATTACGTAGCAAAAGTATTTAATGCCAATACTAGTTTGCAATCCATTATTTAACTATTGTTAAAGAAGCCAAGCAAAGGTTTGTGCTCCTATGTTGCAAAAAGTCCTGAAAATTACAACATCCATATGAAACTCAAGAAGCAAGTTGAAATAGTTCTCCCTGCAGGAGATAGTGTAATATCTAATCACCATGCTGATTTCACACAGACTGTAAGATTCTGAAGTCGGAATGTTATTCCCTTCCTCCTCTGGATACAATGCAAAACAAGAAATCAACTTCTTATTCATGTTATCCCTTCGACGTTTCATCTCCTCTTCCAAGACTATTGACGTGCTCACCACAGATTCCTTATTCTGACTTAATGGCATCTGAACATCGTTGAAAAGGCGGAGCCAATGAGACATTTGGAGCTATCACTTTATGGTACATATCGAGAAGACAGCTGCAGAATTTAAAGCACAGATTTATTAAAAAAGTCACATACATACTTGTATCACATATTGTGAAATTTGTGTATCTGTCCTAATATCTCCTTATGTGACTCGGTGTCAAATTTTGTTTTTCAACAGTCCTGTGATGTGCCAGTTTCACACCCAGACAGCAAGTTGAAAATCTAACATACAGCATTTGATAATTTTGTTTTAAGCTGTCAAATCTGTGGCCTATGTGCAATATTTTTTCTGAAGTGGGTTGGGTACGTGGGAAAAGATTACGTAACTGTAATGGAATTAAGATAATTGTAAATCCATGGATTCATGCACTCTTCAGGAAAGCAAAAAGAAAGCTCACTTATGGAAGCTTTGCTCATGCCATTGAATGTGAAAATAGTGCAACAGAATCTGAAACAGTAACAACTGATATTCTTGGGTTTAAAATTGAGTTTCTTCAAGAAATTTGTTTAAGAGTTCACAACTCCATAATATAAAACAACATCTTTGGATCTTGTTATAATTACCAGCCAGTGGAATGAATGTCTCACTTTCCGTGGTGTGCGATAATGAACATTATGCTACCAGTAGAATTGATTTCTCTTTTTGTGGCTGATGGTCTATTTCATCGCCCCATAACATAGCTGGTCTTCAGCAGTTTCATTGAGATATCAGCCACTGGGTGGTATCCAAGTGCAACTATCTCCATCTATTAAGTGTCCCCATAACAAAATAGTTCAGAAGATGAATTAATAAATCTCATTTAAATTATTAATCAATCGCCTCAATTAATCATGAATTTCATTTATAAAATCCTCGATTGATGTGAAGGACATTTGATCACATTAAAATGTGGTAGCAAGGTAGAAGTGTTAAACATTTCCCTGCATGAAATATTTTCAGAAAGTAAGAAGGCAAAATGTTTAGCGCCTCAACAAAAAACATGCAAGCCTGTCTAGTTTAGAAGTGCAACAGTACGATTGTACTAAGCCGCACATGGCTAAGGAAACAAGACATCAAGGTTCACAATCATTTTACATCATCAGGCTGGACGGTTATAAACCATTTGTGCAACTAAGGCAGCATGCATTAACGTGCTCAACTTCCAATTCCTGATCATAGGTTCACCCTTTTGAACCCAAACAGGGTTAACAGCAACTTGCATTTGTATATCACCATAAAAACTGCAAACGGTCTTCACAAATATTTATAAAGAAGCAGATGAGAAGCTAAGAAGGGTAATAATCTTAGGGTTAACTGAAAGCTTTGTTGAAGAGATGAGTTTTAAAAAGATTTGTTCAAGATGGAGCAGCAGAGTTATTTCGTTCAAATTATTGGACTATGGCAGTTGAAGGCCCTGTCACTGAGGGTGGCGCAGAGGATGCACGAGTCAAAGAAACAAGATATGAATGAGATAATAGAAGGCTGAGGGAGGCTGTGGAAATAGGGTGGAGTGACGTCATCAAGGAATTTATAAATGAGGACAAGGATGGGGGTGATGTGTCAACTTAATATGAGACTGCATATGAGTAAAAGAATTTTTGAACATGTTGCACGACGAGGCAGCAGTAAGGAGAGAGGTAGTATGGACAAGGCGGAAGGTGACAAACACATGTCTAATCGGTCAGCAGTGGCATGGCTGAATTATGGGCAATGTGGGGCAGTTATTTGGAATTGGCAGCAAGTAGTCCAGGCAATGGAAAGTGCATGGGGTTTCCAGCTCAGTTCAGCGTTGAACAGAATACCAAGAACACAAATGGTCCAATACAACATGAGCGAAAGGGGTGAAAACAGGAAACGGGCAGCAAAAGTGAAAAGTCACCCCAAGGGTTGATGTGGGGGAAAGTGAGTCAGTAACAAGGAATTGAAAGTTTTTGGTAGAGGCTGATGGCAATGGATTTAGTCTGACTACGTGCCTTGAGCAATCCTGTTTGGTTCGTTACTCTACACCTTTATTCTAGCACTGGTAGAATGCTCTGTAACGTCAGTGGTTACCTCTGACAGCTAAGGACAAGCATTGCAAGTCCGCATTACATTAACATCTCACATTTACTGTCATATTATTTCTATTTGACTTGTATCTTTAGTCGTCCCCTCACTGTCACAAAGAAAACTCGTAAGTTGACATCTTCCAAACTAAGATCAAAACCTAGCCTATGATAGAAAAAAGGGAAGCTGAAGGTCAGTTGCCATTGGACACACATATCGCCTTTCTGGATAAGGCATTGAAATCTGTTCATTTAATGGAACAGACAGTGCATGAAGACACGGGCTGCGAGAGCATGATGAGAAACAGGTTCCATTTCCTTTTCCTCTCCACATCTTAAAATATGGTCCTAATTGCAGCCACTTTGGAAAAATCGAAGGATCCAAAATCCTTGCAATCTTGATTTCAGACCAACTGATTTGTGAAAGCATGCTTTAAAGAGCTTTATGTATCTACTGCAACCTTGACACAGATACAGGTTTACTTAATGTATTTGTGGGAGATTAATCAAGGCTGTTGTAATTTCTCAATAAGTAAAAATCGCTTGTCGTAAAATTACAAGAAGATTAGATATGTCCACTGTCGTAATTAATGCAGTATACGTATATTGCTCTGTTAGCGAACAATTTGGCATCATTTATTTCTAGAAGAAGAAAATTAGTCAACAAAGCGTCTTTAAGGTTTTTAAAGTCATCTCCTTCAATGGCAGCTGTACTGTAAATCTGTTCCAAGTGATCGATACCTTGGATGGATAACTGAAGCATGTTGCTGAATCAGATGATCCATTTCTTGTTTGATGACTGGATACCAGTGCTGGAATGTCAGAGTATGCTGGGAGTCAGCCTGTAATAAAAAAAGAGGGGGAAAACAACAAATTCTGAATAAAACCAATGCAGCTTATTACTGTTTTGAACCACCTCTGCTCGGCGCAGAATGTAATCTGGGTGGGGAACTTCAATCTCCACCATCAAGCATAGCTTGGATGCGCCACTGCTGGCCGAGTCCTAAAGGGCATAGCTGCTAGACTGGGTCTGTGACAGGTGGAGAGGGAACCAACAAGAGGTAAAAACAAATTTGACGTCGTCCTCACCAATCTGTCTGTTGCAGATGCACCTGTCCATGACAGTATTGCTGGGAGTGACCACCACAGAGTCCTGTCGTCACAGACTGGATACCCTCCATTGTGTTTTGTGGCACTACCAATGTACTAAATGGAATAGATTTCAAATAGATCTAGCAATGCAAAACTGGGCATCAATGAGGCACGGTGGGCGATCAGCAGCAGCAGAGTTATACTCAACCACAATCTGTAACCTCATGGCCCGGCATATCCCCCACTCTACCATTATCATCAAGCCAGGGATCAACACTGGTTCAATGACATGTGCAGGAGGGCATGCCAGGAGCAGCACCAGGCATACCTCAAAATGAGGTGTCAACCTGGTGAAGCAACAACCCAGGACTACTTGCATGCCAAACAGCATAAGCAGCATTTGATAGACAGAGCTAAGTGATCCCACAACCAAGGGATCAAGTCTAATCTCTATACTTATGTCACATCCAGTCGTGAATCATGGTGGACAATTGAACAACTAACTGGAGGAGGTGACTCTATGATCAATGATGGGGGAGCCCAGTACATCAGTGAAGAAGACAAGGTTGAAGCATTTACAAAAATCTTCAGCCAGAAGTGTCGAGTTGATGATCCATCTCGGCCTCCCCATGAACTCCACAGCATCGCAGATGCAAGTTTTCAACCATTTCAATTCACTCCACGTGATATCAAGAAACGACTGAAGGCACAGATGCTGCAAAAGCTATGGGATCTGACAACATTCTGGTAATAGTACTGAAAACCTGTGCTCTAGAACTTGCCACGCCCCTAACCAAGATGTTCCAAAACAGCTACAGCACTGGCATCTATCTGCCAATGTTGAAAATTGCCCATGCATGTCCTGTACACAGGAAACAGGACAAATCCAAGCTGGCCAATTACCACAGCATCAGTCTACTCACGATCATCATTAAAGTGATGGAAAGTGTCATCGACAGCGCTATCAAGTGGCACATGCTTGGCTATAACCTGCTCAGTAATGCTAAGTTTGGACTCCGTCAGGGCCATTCAACTCCTGATCTCACCACAGCCTTAGTACAAACATGGACAAAAAAGCGAAAATCAAGAGGTGAGGTGAGAGTAACTTCCTTTGACATCAAGGCAGCATTTGACTGAGTATGGCATCAAGGAGCCTTAGCAAAACTGGAGTTAATGGGAATCAACGGGAAAACTCTCCTCTAGTTGGAGCCATAGCTAGCACAAAGTGAGATGGTTAGAGAGCAATCATCTCAGGGCCAGGACATCACTGCAGGACTTCCTCCGGGTAGTGTCCATGGCCCAACCATCTTCAGCTGCCTCATCAATGACCTTCCCTCCATCATAAAGACAGAAGTGGGTCTGTTTACTGATGATTGCAGAATGTTTAGAAACATTCGTGACTCCTCAGATACTGAAGCAGTCCGTGTAGAAATGCAGCAAGACCTCGACAATATCCAGGCTTGGGCTGATATGTGGAAAGTAACATTCGTGCCACATAAGTGCCAGGCAATGACTATCTCAAACAAGAGAGAATCTAACCATCTCCCCTTGACATTCAATGGCATTGTGATAACTTAATCCCCCATTATTAACATCTAGGTCAAAGGCTAGGAATTCTGAGGCGAGTAACTCACCTCCTGACTCCCCAAAACCTGTCCACCATCGACAAGACACAAGTCAAGAGTGTGATGGAGTACTCTGCACTCGCCCTGATGGGTGGAGCTCCAACAACACTCAAGAAACTCAACACCATCAAGGACAAAGCAGACCACTTGATTGGCACCCCATCCACAAACATTCACTGCCTCCACCACCAACGCACAGTGGCAGCAGTATGTACCATCTACAAGATACACTGCAGCAATGCACCAAGGCTCCTTAGACAGCACCTTCCAAACCGGCGACCTCTACCACTCAGAAGGACAAGGGCAGCAAATACATGGGAATGCCACCATCTGAAAGTTCCCCTCAAAGCCACACACCATCCTGACTTGGAACTATATCAGTGTTCCTTAACTGTCGCTGGGTCAAAATCCTGGAAATCCCATCCTAACAGCTCTGTTAGTGTACCTGCACCTCAAGGACTGAAGCAGTTCAAAAAGGTAGCTCACCATCACCTTCTCAAGGGCAATTAGGGGCGGGCAATAAATGTGGGCCTGGCCAATGATGCCTTATCCCATGAATGAATGAAAAAAGATTCTAACATGTTCCCTATGACCGATGTTGAGTTAACTGGCCTGTAGTTTCCTGCTTTCTGTCTCCCTCGCTTTTTGAATGAAGGAGTTACATTCACTATATTCCCAGGTCTGCTCTGACTCTGTCCCTCTGAGAATTGTGGAAGTACCACACAACATGATAGAATGTGTCCCCAGTGAGACAGGACTTTTTCTTCACAAGGACTGTGCATTGGTCACTCATACCAATACTTGGTGAAGACAGGGTCAGGTAGGTTTTTTCATCATGTTGTTTCACGCCCCCCTTCTTCAGGCCCAGTCTGCTTGATATATTCTTCAAAACTCGGTCAGCTTGACTGTGGTGGTTCTCCCGAGCCACTCCTGGTGATGGACATTGAGGTTCCCCACCCCAAGTCCATGCCCTTGCATAACCTCAGTGTGCCTTCGAAGTAGTGTTCCATACGTATTGAATCATCAGCTGAGATAGGGCAATAGGTGGTAATCCCTGCCCGTGTTTGATCTGATGCCTTGACCCTCCTTTTGTGGAGCAAGACATTCTGTGGAATGGTGACAGAGGAGTCTGCAACATTGGCTGCAAGGTATGATTCAGTGAGTATGACTATGACAGACTGTTGCTTGGCTAGTCTGTGGGACAGCTGCCCTACTTTTAACACAATTCCCCAGATCCGACTGAGCAGGACTTTGCAGTGTGCAATTTGTGTCTTCATTATTTTCACTGTCCCGGTGTTCTGTCCAGTTCTTATTTAACTTTTCTTTAGTTGTTTCATACAACAGAGTGGCTGGCTAGGTGACTTTAGAGCACAGTTAAGAGATAACCCCATTGCTGTGAATCTGGAATCACACATCGGTCAGATTTTCTTTCCTTTCAAGGACATTATTGGATCAAATGATGGACCAGATGGGCTTTATTCCCCGAAAAGCCCAGTACTTTATCATCATTATGAATAGAGATGAGCATTTTCTGCCAAATGTATTAATTAACCCTACAACTGCCATGGTGAGATTTGAACTTGTCTCTCAAAAGCAAACCTAGCCGATTGAGTGCACTGACAGTGCCAGTATCACTACCCTACCACCCCCAGCCAGAATCACTGAGATAAAATGCATTTTGAATGTTACTATATTAGAATATGAAACAAATTACCTTAGGTGCCTTTCTATTCAATCACAACAATTAGGAGGGAGTTCAGTAAACATTTGAAGATGGTAAACGTTAAGGAATAGGTAAAAGGCAAGAGAATTGGCTCAGATTAGTTCTGATGTGAAAACAGCAGTGCTGCTGGCACATGGACAGAAGTGGCAGTCCTTTGTCTGCAAATTTCAATGATACCTAGAGATTGAGGTCTCAGTGTAATTTAATTTCCTGAAAAGCTTTCCTCTCGGTTCAATGCTGATGGGAATATTGCCTCCAAAATGAAGTCGAATCTAGTATACTGAATGGATTATGCATCCAATTTAATTTACGTGCATAGCAGCAGAAATGTTGCAGAGGTAATTTTATGTGAATGAACATTTCACTTGAATTTCAATGGATCTACTGCAGGCAATGAATAGAGTACACGTCACAAGGTACATAGAAACATAGAAAATAGGAGCTGGAGGAAACCATTCGGCCCTTCCAGCCTGCACCGCCATTCAATACGATCATGGGCTTTCTCTCCATATTCCTTCATTCCTTTAGCCCCAAGAACTATATCTAACTCTCTCCTGAATATATTTAATGATTTTGCCTCAACTGCTTTCTGTGGTAGAGAATTCCACAGGATCACCACTCTGTGGGTGTAGAAATTCCTCCTCATCTCAGTCATAAATAGCTTACCCCTTATCCTTAGATTGTAACCCGTGGTCCTGGACTCCCCCACCATCGGGAACATCCTTCCTGCATCTAGTCTGTCCAGTCCTGTTAGAATTTTGCAGGTTTCTATGAGATCCCCTCTCAATCTAGTAAACTCCAACGAATACAAGCTTAATCGACCCAATCTCTCCTCATACGTCAGTCCTGCCTTCCCATGAATCAGTTTGGTGAACCTTCACAGCACTCCATCCATAGCAAGAACATCCTTCCTCAGATAAGGAGACCAAAACTGCACATAATACCCCAGATGTGGTCTCACCATGGCTTTCTTTAATTGTAGCAAGACATCCTTGCTCCTGTACTCGAATCCTCTCGCTATGAAGGCCAACCTACCATTTGCCTTCTTAACTGCATGCTGCACCTGCATGTTTACTTTCAATGACTGGTGCACAAGGACATGCCGTGTTGCTGCACCTCCCCCTTTCCCAATCTATCGCCGTTCAGAGATAAATCTGCCTTTCTGTTTTTGCCACCAAAGTAGATAACCTCACATTTATCTACATTGTACTGCATCTGCCATGTATTTTCACACTCACTTAACCTATCCAAATCACACTGGAGCTTCTCTGCATGTTCCTCACAGCTCACACCCCCACCCAATTTTGTGCCGTCTGCAAACTTGGATATATTACATTGAATTCCCTCATCTATATCATTAATATATGTTGTGAATATCAGAACCAAAAGCACTGATACCTACGGTACCCAACTAGTCACTGCCTGCCACTCAGAAAAAGACCCGTTTATTCCTACTTTTTGTTTCCTGTCTGCCAGTCAGTTCTCTACCCATGTCAGCACCTTACCCCCAATCCCATGTGCTTTAATTTTGCATGCTAATTTCTTAAGTTGTACCTTATCGAAAGCCTTCTGAAAGTCCAAATACACCGCATCCACTGGTTCTCCATTATCTATTGTGCTAGCTCAGGGTGGCACAGTGGTGCTGTGGTTCGCACCGCAGCCTCACAGCTCCAGCGACCCGGGTCTGATTCTGGGTACTGCCTGTGTGAAGTTTGCAAGATCTCCCTGTGACCGCGTGGCTTTCAGTTGGGTGCACTGGTTTCCTCCCACAGCCAAAGACTTGCAAGATGATAGGTAAATTGGCCATTGTAAATTGCTCCCAGGGTAGGTAGGTGGTAGGAGAATGGTGAGGATATTGTAGGGAATATGGGATTAATATAGGATTAGTATAAATGGGTGGTTGTTGGTCAGCGCAGACTTGGTGGGCCAAAGGGCTTGTTTCAGTGCTATATCTCTCCGTGACTCTAGTTACATCCTCTAAAAATGCCAGTCGATTTATCAAACATTATTTCCCTTTCGTAAATCCATGTTGACTTTGTCTGATCATGTCATTGTTTTCCAAGAGCTCTGCTATTATATCTTTTATAATGGACTGTACCATTTTTTCCCACTACTGATGTTAGGCTATAATTCCTTGTTTTCTCGCTACCGCCTTTTTTAAATAGTGGGGTTACGTTAGCTACCCTACAATCCATTGGAACGGTTCCAGAGTCTATAGAATTTTGAAAAATGACTTTTAATACATCTATTATTTCAAGGGCCACTTCCTTAAGTATGTAGATTAGGCCCTGGAGATTTATCGGCCTTCAACCCCATCAACTTCCCTAACACCATTTCCTGACGAATACTGATTTCATACAGTTCCTCCTTCTCACTAGACCCTATGTTCCCCAACATTTCTGAGAGGTAATTTATGTCCTCCTTTGTGAAGACAGAACCAACGTATGCATTTAATTGGTCGGCTATTTCTTCGTTCCCCTTTATAAATTCCGCCGTTTCTGATTGTAAGGGACCCACATTTGTCTTCACTAATCGTTTTCTCTTCACATATCTTTTACAGTCAGTTTTTATGTTCTCTGCAATCTTACTCTCATACTCTATTTTCCCCTTCATAATCAATCCCTTTTCCTCCTTTGCTGAATTCTAAACTGTTCCCAATCATCAGATTTGCTTGCTTGTTCTGGCCATTTTATATTTCTCCTCCTTGGATCTAATACTATCCCTAATTTCTTTTGTAAGCCACGGTTGAAGCACCCTTCCTGTTTATTTTTGTGCCAGACAGGAATGAACAATTATTGTAATTTATCCATGCGGTCTTTAAATGCTAGCCATTGTCTATCTACTGTCAACCCTTTAAGTAACGTTCCCCAATCTATCATAGCCAAATCACGCCTCATACCTTCATAGTTTCCTTTATTTAGATTCAGGACCCTAGTCTCAGAATCAACTCACTCTCCACCATAATGAAGAATTCTCTCATGTTATGGTCGCTCTTCCCCAAGGGACCGCGCACAACATGATTGTGAACTAATACTTTCTTATTGTGCAATACCCAGTCTAGGATGGCCTGTTCTCTAGTTGGTTCCTCAGCGTATTGGTCCAAAAAAACCATCTGGTGCACACTGCAGGAATTTCTCCTCTACAGTATTGTTGCTAATTTTATTTGTCCAATCTATCTATCGATTAAAGCCACCCATAATTACAGTTGTACCCTTGTAGAATGTGTCACTAATTTCCTGTTTAATGCCATCCTCTACATCATCGCTGCTGTTTGGGGGTCTATATACAACCCCCACCAACGTTTTCTGCCCCTTGATGTTTCTTAGCACCACTCATACACATTCCACATCAGGGTTCTCTGAGCTAATATCCTTCCTCACTATTGTATTGATTTCCTCTTTTACTAACAATGCTATTCCACCTCCTTTCCTTTTTTGCCTGTCCTTCCTAAATATTGAATACCCCTGGATGTTCAGTTACCATCCTTGGTCACCCTGCAGCCATGTCTCCATAATCAAAACTATTTCGTATCCATTTACATCTATTTGCACAGGTAATTCAACTACCTTATTGTGAATACTCCGTGCATTGAGACACAATGCTTTTCGGCTTGTCTGTTTAACATTCTTAGTCAGCTTAGCATTATTGTGCACTCTGGCCCTATTTGTATCTTCCCCTTGATTTCCATGCCATCCACTTTTGCCTTTTTGTTTCCTGTCTTTCGTTTCTCTCCTTGTTTCATCCTCCTCAGTCTCCCTGCTCAGTTTCCCATCGCCCTGCCATTCTAGTTTAAATCCTCCCCAATAGCATTATCAAATGCCCCTGTGAGCACATCGGTTCTGGTCCTGCCTGGGTGTAATCCATCCCGCTTGTACAAGTCCCACCTTCCCCAGAACTGGTCCTGATGTCCCAGGAATCTAAATCCCTCTCTCCTGCACCATTTCACCAGCAATGCATTCATCTGGTCTATTTTCCTGTTCCTATACTCACTAACATGTGACAAAGGAAGTAATCCTGAGATTACTACCTTTCAGGTCCTGCTTTTTAATTTACTCCTAACTCCTGAAATTCATCTTGCAGAACCTCATCCCTTGTTCTACCTATGTCGTTGGTACATATATCTCTGCCAACTGGTAAGAGTTCTACTGCTAGGATATGAAGATATTGCACTATTAAGTAATTATAACCTGTGCAACCATGTTCAGTTAGCCACGAACCCAAGTTTGGCTACTCTATGTTTGATGTACAGCTGTACATGGAAACAGAGGTTAGAGGTGAGGAAGAAGGAGGAACTGTATCACGACGGTAAATGTTTGAGAATTGTGACTGTGGTTACTTTGAAAAGGATTAAAATGATTCCTGACCCATGGATCCAATTAAAATAGCATTTGTCTTCAACAGCTTTGTCACAACACATTTGTTTGGCCTAGAGCTTACAATATGTAATCCTGGCTCAGTAACATTTGTCATCAAATTATTTTGGCTTGAAACTTCATTGTAAATTTCTGGGCTTGTGTCAACATATTGGCCTGAAAATCCTCACGTCAATGTTTTAGCAACTGGTTTATTTAAATAGATGAATGGCACCACTAAAATATTGTTGAAAGTATTCCAGATGAACTCTGACATTCCATGTGGTGATTACAATGTGTGTTATTTTAACAGAAACAGTAATGGGTCGATTAAATGAAGACAAGTTAACCTAAAGGCAACCCATGTTTAAGTTTAAGTTCAAGTTTAAATAATGTTACAGAATGCATTACAAAGCCTCTCACTATACTGTAATGATCTTGCTCAAAAACAATAACGTTTCATTTTAACTGCGTGCTTCATTTCCAAATGAAATATCCAGTGTGTTTCCCGTTCTGTGCATAATTCACAATCGGTTCCCTTTTGCCTTCCTTGTTCCAATGGAAAAGACACACTTTTCAGCATTACCTCATAATTGTAAGTTCTCATTCCCGGCATACCTCTCGCGTATATTTGATGCCCCCTCCCATGGCTCTGATGTCTTTCAAATAATGAATTGCCAAACCTGCAAACTATATACAACGTCGGCTTATCTAATGTGTTATACAAATTCATAGGAACAGGAGTGTGACATTCAGCCCATCAAGCCTGTTATGCTATTCTACTAGGTCGTTCCTGATGTGTACCGCCACTCCATTTGGCTGATGTTTGCCTGTACTCCATTTACCGGACATTGCTCCTTATCCCTAGATACCTATATCTCACAACAATATATCCAACTCAGTGGTGACAGTTCCAACTTGGATAGCATCCACAACTTTTTGGGAGAGAGTTTCAGCTTTCTACCACCCTCTGTGTGACTAAGTACTTCCTGGTTTCACTCTTAAATGGCCTCTCTTTAATTTTAAGTTTGTGCCCTTTGTTCTGGAGCTCACCAAGAGGGAAAATAGTTCCTCTGTATCAGCCCTATTGAATCACTTTATCATTTTAAATACCTCAATAATGTCACCCCTCAATTTTCTAAGATCTGTAATAAATCTGAAGACCCTTTGGCCTGCCTGTTCAACAGTTCGAAGCTGGTAACAGTTATGACTTTTATTTAAGTATAAATGTAATTTAATGCATGCAGTATTCAAGCAGCAGTTTACAGAGTACAATTGAGAATTATGTTGTCCACTATTGTCGTTTGAGTAAAAAGCATGGCCCACTCCTTCGACTCTCTACTCACATTCGTGAATACACCTGTCTGGTGTCCTTCTAGTCCTTACTACACTGTGAATGGCAGAATACCCAGAAAACGAATGTCAGAGGCATTGGGTCTGCCTTAACTTTTCTTTTTGCATAAGCGAAAGCTTTTCCTATACCTGATTTCTGTTTCCAGAATGTTGACACAATCTAGAGTGTTGAGGACAACAAAAGTTCGAACTGCAGATAAAACCTAGATTTGAATATATGTTCCCTAATTATAACCAATGGGAAATAAATCGATGGCAATGAACCTACAGATTAGCGACCTTAATATTAAACTGTGATCTATCAAAGCTTAATGCTGAAGAATAATGAAAGAAAATCATATTTGATTATATATTAACAACCGACAAAAGCGTGAGCATTACGACAAAGAAACAGATAATAAATAAGGCTGTAGGCAGCTCTAAGTCTCACTGTTCTTTCTACCTCTTCTCGCAATAACAGACCACTTGTGATAATGCACCTGCCAGAGTCAGTAAGCAATCCAAAGCTGCGTTTTTTGATGAACAGCAGCATAAGACAAAAGTCTAGAAACATTAAACTGTTGCAAAGTCTAAACGTTCAAAATACTCTTATAAGCCCACATTCTTTCAGGTCACGGAAATACAAACCAATGTCTGCAATCTGTGTTCATAATTTACTTCTTTAAACCCTGGTGTTATTGGAATGAATCTGCATTGCAAACCCTCCAAGAGCAGTATCTCTCTCCGAAGTTTCAATGCATAAAACTGAACGCAGTAATGCCGATGGTGTCTGACCAAGGTACTGTAAGACTGAAGCATTCATTCCTCTTTTTGTATTCCAAAAACTTGAGTTAAAGGTATGACATTAACAATAAATTCCATTAGCCATTATTCTTCATTTCTTTGCACAATCTGTTCATGATCAATTACTTGGCAGGGGTTTTCGAGCCAAGAGAAAATATCCGAGTGGAATACCAAGGTAAAGATAATACTTGGAGACATAGATAATGCTAGAATAAGGAATAGCAATTTAATAGGCGGGGTCAGAGTAAAGGAGAAAGAAAGAAATTCAAAATCAGGGCTGCTATTCATGTATGTGAATGATTGTGATAAATAAGATTGGTGAGTTACAGGGGCAGATTGCCATGCAGAAATATCATGTTTTGTCGATAAAGGAGACCTAGTTCAAAGAAGGGAAGGACTGCATGTTGAATATTCTTGGATACAAGGTGTTCAGGAAAGATAGGAAAGTGGTAAAATTAAGGAGAGCATTGCACTGCTGGAGAAAGAGGATGTTCCAAATGTGTCGAGGACAGCATCAATTTGGCGAGAGCTAAGGAACAAAAAACGTGCAATTACATTGCTTGGTGTTGGCTATAGGCCTCTAACTAGTGGAAAGGAAGTAGAGGAACAACGTTTCAAGGAAATTACAGAGTGGTGCAAAAATTATAGTGTCGTTATAATATGGGACTTTAATTATCCAAATTGAGATATGGATATCAGTCGTGTAAAGGGCAGTGAGGGGTAAGAGTACAGAGCGTGTGTTCAGGAAAAATTTCTACAGCAGTATGTTTCCAGTCCAACGAGAAAGGAGGTACCACCAGGCCTGGTTCTTGGGAATGAGATGAGCCAAGCTGGATCAAGGGTCAGTAGGAGAACATTTCAGTGACATTAATCATTGTATCATAAGGTTCAGGCAGACTATGGAAAATGACAAAGAACAATCCAGTGTTAGAATAATTAACTGGGGAAAGGCCAACTTCAATGGGGTAAGAATGGATTTGGGATGAATAAATTTGAGACAAATGCTGGCAGGGAAAACGGGAACTGAGCAATGGGCTACCTTCAAAAAAGAGGCATTTCGGGCACAGTCAGTCGCCGCTTGTTGCAATACCTCAGAAAGATGTAATAACTCAATATATACTATTTTGATTCCAAGAAATGTTGTGCAGTCTGTTTAGATTAAGCATTTTAAGACTTGAATTATTGTTAATTTAGTTTCCACCAGAATCTGATTTTCAGCCAGAACCGTAGCAAGTCGATGATCGTCGTGTTCAAACGGTAGACATGTAAGGCTTCGTGAATCACATAAATTAATAAGTAATTGATCCATTTTTAATGAAAACAGAACGCAAGTACGGATAGAATGTGAGCAAAACTTCAATACGCTTGTAATTTTACCAAATTACCTTGCTGCCGTACAGCAAATGCCTTGCAGTTTAGATATAAGCAATGTGCACTGAAATTCTAATTTACATCAAGATAATAACAAAAACATCATCAAAGAAAGCTGAACGCAGCTTTATAAATTCTCAAAGCTTTTTGGAGGGCATTTTGCCCATTACATGTTTTCTAGTATTCTTTTCGCGTCTCAGCAAGATAATATAACATTTAGGAGCAAAAATACAGATCAGCAAGGCGAAGCTAGATGCTAAAATAGCAAACACTTCTACAGCTACCGTGTACTTCCCAGGAGAACTCACATAAGCTGGAATGAATGTTATCCAAACCGCGCAGAAGATAAGCATGCTAAAAGTTATGTGTTTAGCTTCATTGAAATTATCAGGAAGTTGTCGAGCGAGAAAGGCGACCACAAAGCACACACAAGACAGAAATCCAATGTAACCCAGTACACAATAAAAGGCAATTGCAGACCCTACATTGCATTCAAAAACTATTATCTCGTTAAAATAATCGCTGTTTTTCAGAGGATATGGTGGTGATGTGGTGAGCCAGATCGTGCATATTAAGCATTGCAACAAAGTAAGAATTAAAACAGTCAGTCGCTGCTGCGCTGGCCCAAACCACTTCATTATGTTGTTGTTGGGAAGAGTTGCTTTAAATGCCAGGACTACAATAATTGTTTTGCCCAAAACGCAAGATATGCAAAGAACAAATGCAATCCCAAATGCTGTGTGTCGTAACATGCAAGACCAGACTGAGGGTTCTCCGATAAACGTAATAGAACATAGAAAACAAAGCATTAGTGCAAAAATAAGGAGGAAGCTTAACTCTGAGTTGTTAGCTTTAACAATTGGAGTGTCTCTGTAAGTGAAAAATGTAACAAATACGATTAACGTGATGCAACATCCAAGTAATGCCAGTGTCACTAGAATAATCCCCATGATCTCATTAAAGGATAGAAATTCAATCTCCTTTAGTATGCATTGGTCTCGCTGTGCATTGGACTTGTATTCTGTTGGACATGGAATGCAATCGGTTGAATCTAAAAAGAAAAATGTTGCATTTAGAAATAAAATGTGTGATAGATTCTTATCAAATAAGTGGAGATCTGACACGTATCTTACCAGTAATGTTGCTAATTTCACTTTGGGCACATTGTACACAATCAAAGCAGCATTTGGGTTGCCCTATCCTTGCAGCTTTCCTTGTTCCTGGAGCGCAACTTACGGAGCAAATTGCTTTCGGAACCTTAGAATCAAAATGAAAAATATTTCAGCGATATTCGAGTTTATCCTTGACAATGTTATTAAGGATATGAAACGTCCACTTTGCGAAAGCTGCTGGCTATTTCATTTTCAGGAAAGACTGAAGCAGGTGTGGAACGTGTTAGGATTTTAGGGAGGAAAGTGAGGTTGGAGATGGAATGGTAGTTCATAAGAACAGGGGCTCAAGGTTAGAATTTCTTTTTTGAAAAAAGATTAACGATTGCAGTTTTTAAAGGAAGCATAAAGTACCTGAGGAGAGGGAACCATTTACAACGTCAGCTATCATGTTGGCCAGGAAGATCAGCAACTTAGTGGCAATCGCTAAAGAGAGCAGGAAATGGATCTTTTAGAAGTGATAAGGGGTATGGGAGAAAAACTAGACTAAGACGTTGATTCAGGGGAAGGCAGTAATAAATTTCGGGGAGGTTTGCGGGAAATGAAAAGGAAAGGAAGAGGCAGCTGAATTGCTGATCTCAATGTTAGAGGAAACGAATTTCATGAAATCTTCACATCTGCAATTGGGGTTGAGATGGAAGGAGTTAAGAAGAAAGTTGCTAGCGGAGGGAAAAAATCATCAGAATGATCCAAGCATAATGGCTGAGAAGAATGAGGCTGCAATGTATTTGATGTAACCCAGCCTGCTCTGGTGATCAACAGTTAAACGAGTTGCTTGCAACCAGAACACATCTACCCATTTCTAAGTCTTGCGGGAATAAATATATGGCCACATGGTAGGGCGTGTGTGGGACGAAATAAGTATATTTTTTGATTGGGCGTGAGCATGAAAAGTAGAGCTTACATAGCGGCTAAGCAAATTAATGACTGCAAAAGCGGCAAATGGAGCGGCACGAGTCCAGCAGTTAGGGGTTTGCAAATCCCGTTATCTTATACTTGAAGGGGTGTTTGTGTGCCAAGGGTAGACATATATGGAAATGGGATTTGTTTGGATAGAGGAGTTTTAAGTGGTGAGGGATACAAGGAAGTGGTCAAGGATGGTCATTGGAGTATAAAAAGAATGGAACATGAGAAGGTTGATGTGATTTGAATATGTTTTGGAGACTATGCTGATTAAATTGGACCACGTAGCAGCCATTCTTGCTCCTGAGATGACCAAAATGGAGGAGTGGAAGTAAGTGTACATTTCTAACCTGAAAGTCGCCGCCCGCCATATCGAGTAAGGGCAAACGGGAGGCATCCTTTTTTCCGGAGATTTGTCTAATTGTTACGTGCAGGCATGTCATAAATATGTTTGTGAACATTCTGTTTACAGTAAAATTATACTGGAACACCACAAACTACAATGTGCCATTCCACTCAGCTGTACTGCAATTATACTATCCATGCAATTTCCGTCCTTTTTAATTCCAACTTCCTGCACTTCCTTCCTATTCCTTAATACTTTTGTTTCTTCCCTTTAAGCATTTGATTAATTCTTAATCCAGACCTTCTCTAGCAATGCATTCAAAATTCTTGCAGCCTTTCATGTAATTAATTATTGGATTCACGTTTAACCAGATCAGTTTGATTTTTAAAATGTTCATATTTGATTATCCTACTATAGGGAAGAGTTATCCACAATAATTTTACCAATTCCCTTCACTTTTATCACCAAAGTGTACCTCGTCTTTCACCATAACTCGATTGCTTTCATTCCATGACTATACTTTTCCAAATCCATAACATTCTTCTTAAGACAGAACATCTAACTATGAGCCCAGTATTACAAATGAAAGCAGGCCAATACTCATATCGCTGCAGCACTATATGCTATATTTTGTACTTCATGAAGCCCAGAATCTAATTGCTCTTTTGATGTTTTTTTTTATCGTGAGTGAATATTCAAATATCTGTATACTGTCCGCCCGAATCCTGTGTCCATTAACTCCCCAGATTGCTGAGTTAGACAACAGTTCAGATATTGCCTCAAAAGTATGCTGCCTCATATTTTCTTACGTTGAATTTCTTTCCTTTATGCTATCCACTGGCTGACTTAAACAGTTAAAATTGCTTTTTCTGGCCATTTTCTGTTTTTGCCTTCGAGTGTGCCATTCTTCCAAACAAAACATTACGTGAAAACTTGCAAATTTTCCCCTTACTTTCACATTCCAGGTATTTACATATAGAGTAAAAAGCTTGTACCCCTACTCTACTTGCCTCCTCCTAACAATCTAAATAATTATCTATGCTAAAAACTCTGCTTCCTACTTCTCAAAATTATCTATGCCAAGAGCTTGTCTCAGACTTATTATGCTGTAGTAGAACAAGATGCAACGTCTTGTCAGAACCCATGCACAAGTGTTCCATTATGGCCCCGATTTTGTGAGCAGCGCTGAAGTGATGGTGCTCACCGCGGAACGTGAAGAAAGCTGCCCACAAAGATCTTGTGAGCTCTGTGGCATGGATTTCACTTTGCCGATGTCAGGTTGAATCTATTAGCAAGTCATAGCCATCTCCAGGCATTAAGCAGCAGCGATGAAATCAAGCATGCTAAACAGCCAGTCCCGTTGGAGCATTCCCACAGATCACAAAACAGGAAGTACAAAACACTGAATTTGTCTCTTTCAGTTAAAATTTTAAAGAGACTGATATAAATAATTTGGACATATACACAGGATTAAGGTGGAAGATAAATATCACAAAGAAAATTCAAAAAACCTTTGAAAATCACAGAATCACAGAATAATACATAAGAGGCACTTCGGCCCATCAAGTCTGCACCGATGCATTCAAGACACCTGACCAGTCTACCTAACCCCATTTGTCAGCCCTTGGCCCATAGCCTTGAATGTCATGACGTGACAAGTGCTCTTCCAGGTACTTTTTAAAGGATGTGAGGCATCCCGCATCTACCACCCTCCCAGGCAGGGTTTTCCAGACTGTCACCACCCTCTGGGTAAAAACGTTCTTCCTCAAATCCCCGTTAAACCTCCCACCACTCACCTTAAACTTGTGTCCCCTCGTAACTGACCCTTCAACTAAGGGGAACAGCAGCTCTCTATTCACCCTGTGCATGCCCCTCATAAGCTTGTACACCTCAATCAGGTCACCCCTCCGTCTTCACTGCTTCAGCGAAAACAACCCAAGCCTATCCATCCTCTCTTCATAGCTTAAATGTTCCATCCCAGGCAACATCCTGGTGAATCGCCTCTGCACCCCCTCAAATGCAATCACATCCTTCCTAGAATGTGGCGACCAGAATTGCACACAGTACTCCAGCTGTGGTCTTACCAAAGTTCTGTACAACTCCAACATGACCTCCCTGCTTTTGTAATCTATGCCTCGATTGATAAAGGCAAGTGTCCCATATGACTTTTTCACCACCCTATTAACCTGCCCTTCTGCCTTCAGAGATCTTTGGACAAACACGCCAAGCACCGTTTCTTCCTCGGAACTTCCCAGTGTCAGGCCATTCAGCGAATACTTCCATGTCACATTACTCCTTCCAAAGTGTATCCCCTCACACTTTTCAGCGTTAAATTCCATCTGCCACTTTTCTGCCAATTTCACCATCCCATCTATATCTTCCTGTAACCCAAGACACTGCACAGTGGTGCAGTGGTTAGCACCACAGCCTCACAGCTCCAGCTAAACGGGTTCAATTCTGGGTACTGCCTGTGTGGAGTTTGCAAGTTCTCCCTGTGTCTTCGTGGGTTTCCTCAGGGTGCTCCGGTTTCCTCCCACACGCCAAAGACTTGCAGGTTGATAGATAAAATTGGCCATTATAAATTGCCCTGAGTATAGGTAGGTGGTAGGGAAATATAGGGACGTGGGGATGTGGTAGGAATATGGAAATAGTGTATGATTAGTATAAATGGGTGGTTGATGGTCGGCACAGACTCGGTGGGCCGAAGGGCCTGTTTCAGTGCTGTATCACTAAACTAAAAGACACTCAACCTCACTGTTAACCACTCAGCCAATCTTTGTGTCATCCGTGAACTTACTGATCCTACCCCCCACATAGTCATCTATGTCGGTATATAAATGACAAACAATAATTGACCCAGCACAGATCCCTGTGGTACGCCACTGGACACTGGTTTCCAGTCACTAAAACAGCCGTCTGCCATCACTCTCTGTCTCCTACAGATAAGCCAATTTTGAATCCACCTTATCAAGTTACCCTGTATCCCATGTGCATTTGCTTTCTTGATAAGTCTCCCATGTGGGACCTTGTCAAAGGCTTTGCTGAAATCCATGTTAACTACATCATCTACACACCTGTTCACATGCTCAAAAAATTCAATCAAATTTGTTAGGCATGACCTCCCTCTGACAAATCCATGCTGAGTATACCTAATCAAATTTTGCCTCTCCAAGTGAGATAGATTCTCTCCTTCAGAATTTTGTATCAGTTGCTTTTCTTCATGGGAAATGTTGACATTCCACAAATATATTATTCGTTTTTCAGAGCCAGTGACAAGGTTCAGCAGTGATTATGCACTCATATGGCGTGATAACGCCAATTATATCTCATTCAACAAGGTGTAACTTTTTCAAATGTTTTTTGCAGTGAGACTAATAGTATGCAAGGACAAGTTGAATGCAGTCTGTTGGGATTTCACCAGTGCATGCTCTGGGAGGTGTAGAATCACTGACCAGGAATTCTGGGCCAGACAACAGCTGTTCTCTTAGGTGGGACTATTCTGAGGAAGAGCAGGGGAATCCTCCCTGGTGTTCTGGCAAATATTTATCATTCAACTAACATCACTAAAGATATATTGGTCCTGATTGTGCAATAATAATGACAGTAAAGTTATCAGAATTTATCATCAATGCTTCTCTGAAACTGACAGCAACTCCTGGAATCCCCATTTGTACAGGTAAATGATTAGTGATTATAAACTTCCCATACAGTGCGCTGTTTTAGTCCCCACAGCCTGTAATCAAGTACCAAATATCAAGTACCAACAGTCTCATGGTCCTGAAAAGCTTATTTTATATGGAATATCAAATTTCTCCATTATGATAAAAATATCTTATTAAAATGTTTCTGATAATCCTATATGTATGTCCCAGTCATTGATTTTACTCTCTGTAAAATTGTAATTAAAATTAAAAAATGCAGTGCCTATTAGTTCCTAGTTTGCTGGCTCTGAGAATACGTCAATGTGAAAGGCTGCTTACCTTGCTTGGTGACATGTTGCTTGATACAACCCTTGTCTTGGCCAGATTCAAACTGCAGGCGGGAAAGGAAAAATCCACGCCAACCATCCTAGAGGAATTGCTACTGATGGCAAAATCTAGGCGATTATCACTTTGCTATTTGTGGGCCTTGATGTGGGTGACCACCTTTTTGCCGTGGAGATCTTTCGGTCAGGCCCTGAGGTCGTGAAAAGCACTGTAAGTCTTTCTTTTTTAATATATCAAACTGAATGAGTCTTCACCAATGTACTAATAGAGTAGCTACTCACAGTGACTCGCGGTATTCTTATCAAATTGTCAACATTAGGATTCAATTTGGCTTCGAACTTCAAATAATTAATTATTAGTGGTATATTGGTAATCCAGTCCATTGGTGTATGTCATTTTTTCTTTGTTCCAATGGTCAATCTGATTCCAGGTATACACTTAAAGCTGAAAGGTCCCGTGAAGATAAACACAGTGGCAGGCAATCCTGTCGTTTTTGCATTCCCGATTTGTCCTCTGCAAGAGAGTTGTCTCTTAAGTTGCAGCCGTTCGGATATTCTGTTGTGATGATGGTTTTGGTGTCATTTCTTTATATATGTTTGGCCTAAGAGGTAGGTGTTAAGCAGAATCTTAAAGGAGAAGAAAGATGTAGATAGGTTCAGGGAGGGATTTCGTAGTTTGGGGCCTAGACCGCTGAAAGAAGTTACAGAGATAGGGCGAGACGGCGCCATGGAGAGATTTGAACACCCAGACATCAAGTGATATAAAGGATGGAGGTTGTGAGCCATTCCTGCTCTCCAACATGGTCTCATGCTATTACTTGCTGAAAGAACAATAGAATGCATATAGTAGCGTAACCCACACCCCGGTCTGAAGCCAATATCAGCTCGAGGTGGAGTTATAATATAGAAATTTTAATAAAGAATGAGTTATAATGCTCGCTCTGTTTACAAATAGACTCAGTTGAGTAAACACCTCTAAGATTTGAGATTCTTTACATGCAATGAGAATCCTCACCGTAGTCCGGCCTCCACTCCATACGATTGCCTCCTCGGATAGAACAAATTTTTGGCCCGTGGGAGCAGCTCCATCATATTGTCCAACAATTACAATATCAGCACCGAGATCAGTCGCCTGCCAGTTTACGATGTCGTATGTCGCCACCGGGTCGCCATTATTATCAAAATATATTTTTTCCCCTGTCTTTGTCCTGAAGTTAACTGTTTTCATGTAATGTAGAAGCTAGATCAGAAATTCATAATGTAGTAAGAAACAACATTTTGACTCCATTTCGAAAGAGAGCAGGGTAATTCTGTTTATATCAATCCTTTAACTAGTATTACTGAAAGATAATGGCGCAGTGGTTAGCACCGCAGCTTCACAGCTCCAGCGACCCGGGTTTAATTCTGGGTCCTGCCTGTGCGGAGTTTGAAAGTTCTTCCTGTGACCGCGTGGGTTTTCGCCGGGTGCTCCGGTTTCCTCCCACAGCCAAAGACTTGCAGGTTGATAGGTAAATTGGCCATTATAAATTGCCCCTAGTATAGGTAGGTGGTCGGGAGATATTCGGGATGTGGTAGGAATATGGGATTAATGTAGGATTCATAAAAATGGGTTTCTGATGGTCGGCACAGATTCGGTGGGCCGAAGGGCCTGTTTCAGTGCTCTATCTCTAAATAAATAAAAATAAAAAAATAAATATTATTTGATCAATGTCACATCCCGTTTGTGAGACGGCGATGTGTCCAAATTAGCTGCCGTTTCCGACATTGAAACGCGAACTACATTTAAAACCACTGCAAAGCCTTTTGGGACAGTCGGAGGTTCCAGAAGGCCCTCTAACAAGTTTTCCTTTCGTTCATGCAATCCTTGAAACATGGTGATATACCTTTCCCTAGACATACCATTATCATTAATATAAAAATTATTTAATGTGAGCTTATTTTCATACAACATTTATTTGGAAAAGTATTTACCTGCCAAGGTTGAAAGTTTGAAATATTTGCACAACTGTTATTAGAAAATGGTCCACTGCCATTTTCACATGAGAGCATATCATGAAGAGCGTGAGCGAGAGCATAAGTCGATTTATACACGTTGTACGTTACTCTGTACTCAGACACATCTGTGAAATCGTTGTGTGCTATATGCAAATTTTCTTTTCCAGTACATTCCTTAAACAAAGGTTTAAAGTTGTTGAATTTGTTTTGTGCGCGCCTTAATTTACAGCTGAACGTTCTTTCCCAAAACTCTTCCATTAAGGGGTTTCCCGGATATGCAGATGGGTGAGTCTGCATTAGAAATTCTTTCAATCCTGGCACATGTACTTTCCGAACTGCAATTCCAATTGTGCCAGCAAGGAATAGTTTACTTTCTTCAAGGGGCAGAACCCTGGTGGAGACCCAAGCCTCGCTGCCTATCCATTGTATGCCAGTCAAATTCTGCCGTACAACTTCCTGTAGCAAAATGCTCATATCCGCTTGTGCAAGGAAAGCTAAAATAACTTTTGTGGAAGATTTTTTTATAATGTCTATAGTTTGAAGTATTTTTTCCCTCGAGTATGTTCTATGAAAAGACTCAGAGAACGCGATACAAATGCCGAGCTCTTGCACAGCCTCTGTAAAAGCCTGCATCCCAAAATTACCATAGTCATTATCGCTTCTGATTGTCCCGATCCAGGTCCATCCAAAATGTTTTATAAGTTGAGCTAATGCTTTCACCTGAAAGTAATCGCTCGGAATTGTTCTAAAAAATGATGGATATTCATGTCTGTTGCTCAGGCATGCACATGTAGCGACGTAGCTAACCTGGAGATAAAGTGATGTAACAAGCACAAATAACATATATTATACCTTCAGTGAAAAGTATCTAATTCATGTTATAAGTATCATTTGTAGTATGTAAATAGAGTAATTTGGCACTTATTATAGTAATCTTTACTTTGCTGCAAGGATTTTATATAATACAATGCTGGTGGTTTGTCTTTATTAATCATTGACAGGTTTTATTTTGCAACATTTAGAAAGCCCAAATGTCTGCTTCAGTTTCGCTTAGTTTTTTTTATTTATTTCACAACTACCTTTAGTATTCATTACTAAGAATGCAACTGGAAATATAAATATCCTTCCCAATAAAATAACTGGAAAGCATTTTTGGTTTGCGAAAGGAATGGTGGAAATTAGAAAAGCAACTGTACTTTAGGCAAATTGCCCAACTACATTTGTATAAAAGCACTAATAATCTTAAATACCACAGGTGAACATAGACACGTCAGATAAAATATTACAACTTCAGCCAAGTGGTTTAGCAAATTGTGGATTTTTTAATGATACTTTAAGACTGAATTAACAACAAATAGGGGGGAATAAGTTGATAATTGTTTGATTCCGGTTATATTTACAAATGTACATATGAAATCAGTCGATAAACATGAAATGATGTATGAAGTTGAAAGCGTTAAGTGGACATGATGTTTTGTTTATAATTTTTATCTCAACCATTAAAAAACAAATCCCACTTTTTGAATAAGGATATAAATAACACGCTAGTTTGAAAAAGTATCATGCTGAACAAGATGAGTTTCTTTATTCATAATCACGCGCTCCAGCCCCGATATAAGACGAATAAATGAGCCTTACAATTAGTTCATAATACATTAACTGAGCAAAGGTATGTACAAATGGCACTGGCATGCAGCTGAACATAAACAGAACAGAAGAAAGGCTGTAATTTTAGCCAGACTTATGACAATGGTTTTGTGAAGAAAAAATTTCGGTTGCTTAAAGCAGTATTATTTTATGGGAATCTAACAGTGAGGAGTTGAATGGAAGCGATCAATACTTGTTCGTTTCCCCATTTTCGTGCATCAGCTGTTATATTATTTATTTATTAAACAGCTTACCACAGGGATCCTAAATGGGGCGATTAAAGATGCGATTGCTAAGGTCTGTGATGATCCAGAATCACCAACAATAGCAGGAACCACGGGAGCTCGTTTGCAGGCAAAATCTGAAGATGTCATTTCTAATCTGTTTAAAAACTCAAAGGCTGCTTTTGTTGATACAGTGGGCCTGCCACAAGAATCATAAATCCTGTATCCCAGAGTAACGTTTGGAAGCAGATTTGGGTTCTTGTTGATTTCTTCTATTGCAAAGATCATAGTTATTGCAAGACGGAAAAGTCTGAACCGAAAGCTGCAGAAAACACAATTGCATATGAATGAAAAAGAGGAATTTACGTTCCTCGCTTTAATAGAGACGACAGTCACAGTAGCAATATATTTTGAAAAAGGAAAATACTTCTTAAGAGCTCCAACCACAGAATAAAGCACAATTAGGTAGAAAATAGTGTATTAGGATTAAGGTACTCTCTCGTTTAGAAACACAAGGAAGGCAATATCCATTCTCCTCAAGACTTATGATATATTTTTTAAAGAAATCGTTTGCAATAGATAAGTATGATTGGTGTCAACATCAGTTTCAGGTCTTAAATTGGTCTTGGTTAATATGTTTCTCAACGCAATTTTTTTAGAAACGACAATAAATTGGACAAGCATGTAATCATTTGAAGCCTAGATTTCTAATCTATAAATAACATTCTTGATCACTGGTATCTGCGATTAAAGAACATTGGCCAAGTATGAAAAAGGAAAGAGATAGTAATAATTGCATTTAGCAAATTTTATCTGTTCTCTTATTACAACCGTCAAAATTACTCAACTGGGGTATATACATTAGATTATTGTTGCAAATGGATCACAGAAATTTGGTGTTTTGAAAATATTATGATTTCTGCCCGTTGGTGAGATTCCAAGGCGATAAATTTGCTTTTAGGATTACCCTATGAACCTTTGCTGCAGATGATGCCTGCAATGAATGCAGTGCTAACAACAATAACTATTTCGCTACTTTACTACTAACATAGTAAAATGACCCAAGGTGCTTCACAGGAGCGTTGTCAGACAAAATCTGACATGAAGCAAACAAGGAGATATTCGTAATGGTGACCAAAAGTTTGGTGCAAGGAGCAGATGTTAAGGAGCGCTTTAAAGAAGGAAAGAGAAGTAGAGAGGTGGGGAGGTTTGGGGAGGGAATTCCAGAGCTTAGGGTCTCTGCAACTGAAGGCAAGGCCACCAATGTGGAGCGTGTTAAATAGGTGAAGCACAAGAGACCAAAATTGGAGGAGTGCAGATGCCTCAGAGGGTTGTAGGGCTGTAGCAGGTTGTTCCAGAGTTAGGAAACAGAGCATGGAGGGATTTGAAAACAAGGATGGGAATCTTTATCTTTCACAACCATTGGACTTTCCAAAGTGCCTCACAGCCAATGAAGTATTTTTGCAGTGCAGTCACTGTTGTAATGTTGGAAATGCGGCTGCCAATTTTCACACAACAATCACCCACAAACAGCAGTTCTGATGAAGGGTCGCAGACCTGAAACTCTAACTCTGTGTCTCCCTCCCCAGATGTTGTTAGACCTGCTGGTTATTTCTGGACTTACTTCCAGTTTGGTACGGACAATAGGGTTTAGGATGAGTTTAAGCTTATGGAGAGTGGAAGGTGGGAAGTCTAGAGGTAACTAAACATTGTCAGATTTCACTACAGCTCGGCAGACCAGTTCACTTTAATTGTCAATAAAGGAAAATCTTTATTTGGGCAGCTCCTGACCTCATTGCAGCCTTCATTCAAGCAAGGACAAAAGAGCGAAAATCAAGAGATGAGATGAAAGTGGCTGCGCTTGACATCAAGGCAGCATTTGACTGAGTATGGCATCAAGAAGCCCTAGCAAAACGGAAGTCAAAGGGAATCAGTGGGAAAACTCTCTGCTGGTTGGAGTCACACCTAGCGCAAAGGAAGATGGTTGTGATTGTTGGAGGTCAATCATCTGAGCTCCAGGCCATCACTGCAGGAGTTCCTCAAGGTAGAATCCTCGGCTCAACCATCTTCAGCTGCTTCATCAATGACCTTCATTCAATCATAAGGTAGAAGTGGGGATGTTCGCCGATGATTGCACAATGTTCAGCATGCTTCACAACTCCTCAGCTACTGAAGCAGTCCATGTAGAAATGCAGCAAGACCTGGACAATATCTAGGCATCGGCTGATATTTGGCAAGTAACATTCACACCATGCAAGTGCCAGGCAATGACCATCTCCAACACGAGAGAATCTAACCATCTCCCCTTGACATTCAACGGCATTACCATCACTGAATTTCCCACTATCAACATCCTAGGGGCTACCATTGACCAGAAACTGAACTAGAGTAGCCATATAAATCTCGTCACTACAAGAGCAGGTCAGAGGCTAGGGATCCTGCGGAGAGTATCTCACCTCCTGACTCGCCAAAGCCTGTCCACCATCAGCAAGGCACAAGTCAGGAGTGTGATGGAATACTCTTCACCTGCCTGGATGGGTGCAACTCCAGCAACACTCAGGAACCTCGACACCATCCAGGACAAAGCAGCCTGCTTGATTGGCACCCAATCCACAAACATTCACTGCCTCCACCAACGTCACACAGTGGCAGCAATGTGTGCCGTTAATTTAACGCAAACCAGGAAACAAATATGAGATATTGCTGAATTGTTAACTTTGTTTTATTCTCCACAGATGTTGCCTGACCTGCTGAGTAATTTCAGCATTTTCTGTTTTTGCTTCAGGCATATTTTATGTTTCTTTTGAATTCAAACATATTAGCTTGAAGTTGTCAAATAATAACAGCCCATTTGCGATCTTTCAATCCAATGTGATTCAAGATTTCATAAAACATTAATTTCCGCAGATCTCGGGTGACACATTTCCACCGACTGGTCGTGTATCATGTCAATATTATTTTTTCCATCATTTCCAATTTACTTCATAGAATTGTATTCAAATGACAAACCCTATGATCACTCATTAATCATTCGAATCTGACATTCATGAATATAGAAAAATTACTTAGGATTCAACAACATTAATTTTCCAGTTGTCTATAACACTAATCCGTAAATAAGATTAAATGCAACACAAGAAGAAAACGGCAACGTTTTACTAACCGTGTACATTTTACCGCTTTTGGTTCAGTTCTGAAGGAGAAATTTTGATCTTCCACATCGACGTGGACACTGAAAACTCCGCCCAGAACGATGTCTGCGTCCTTAGACAACCCCCGTAAGTCAAACTTTCCCCACGGTTTGCACTTTGGTTCATCTGCCATCCGAACAGAGGTAAGAACAGATAATAATAACACAGAGAACAATAGACAGTCCATCACCATTAAACGTGACTGCTGTTGTGGCAATGTACTGCATTGTTCGCAGTTGTTATATATTGTTGGGCACTTAAAGTTTCCTTACATAAACCTCATTGTTCATGTATCTTTACCTAATTAGCGAGAAGTCCCAAAAGGAAATCGAGTAGCAATTGGCTCTTCCTCGATGAAAAGAAGCATAATTTAAAAGGGAATAAAACAACACTGTCATCGCTATTACCGGAAAAAAAATCCCCTCTTCACTCTGCTTCATTTGTACACTAATCTCACTAATCCTTTGGTGCTGTGATATCTAAAATGTTTCAGATTGGATATACTTCATGTTGAATCCAAGAGGGCCAACTTGATCCCCGAAGCAATAACTTTTAAAATCAATCATGTAGTGCACCTGTTTTTGAATCCCATGGTGTGCAAGAATGAGTAGATAAATGCACGCGATAGCGAGTCAATCAAAATAGTCATGCGTATTGTGTTTTTAATGCTATACCTCTGTTGCTTTATACTTTCGTAGGAGTGAAAAACTCTGGGAGAAGATTTATTCTGGTCGCTACTTGAAGTGAAATTGCAACTTCATTTTGAATGTATTAAGAACCTCATTCCACAAGAACACAAGAACACAAGAAATAGAAGCAGAAGTAGACTATATGGCCCATTGAGTCTGCTCCGCCATTCAATATGAACATGGTTGATCTTGGGCTTCAATTCCACTTTCCTGCTCGCTCCCCATATCCCTTGATTCCCTGTGAGATCAAACATCCATCTACCCCAGCCTTAAATGTATTCAATTATTGAGCATTCACAACCCTCTGGGGTAGAGTATTCTAAAGATTCACAACCTTTCGAGTGTAGTGATTTCTCCTCATCTCAGTTCTGAATGATTGACCCCATATCCTGAGACTGTGTCCCCTTGTTCTAGATTCAAAGTGGGAACAATCTCTCAGCTTCGATCCTATCAAGCCCTTTCAGAATCTTGTATGTCTCAATTCTCCTCTCATTCTTCTACACTCCAGAGAATATATGCCGAATTTACTCTGAACTAGGCCATTCAACTCTTACAATCACCCACTTCAATGCCTTTTTCCCATACTATCCCCATATCCCTTTGTGTCATTGGCATTTGGTATTAGGAGAGCCAGTGTCCAATTGGATAAAAAAAAATGGTTTATGGATAGAAAACAGCAAGTCACAGTAAATGAAACAAAAACAAGAAATTCTGGAATCACTCAGCAGGTCTGGCAGCATCTGTGGAAAGAGAAGCAGAGTTAACGGTTCGGGTCAGTGACCCGAACCATTAACTCTGCTTCTCTTTCCACAGATGCTGCCAGACCTGCTGAGTGATTCCAGAATTTCTTGTTTTTGTTTCAGATTTCCAGCATCCGCAGTATTTTGCTTTTATTTAAGTCATCGTAAATGGTTGTTTTTCAGACTGGAAGATGATATACAGAGCTGTTCCCCAAGTGTCAGTCCTGGGGTGATTGCTTTTTTGCTATATATAAATGACTTGGATTTTGGAAGACAGATTAGAATCTCAAAATTTACTCATGACATCAAACTTGGAGGTGTGGCAAACAATGAGAATTATATACGCTACCATAACAGGACATAGATAGATTAGTGGAATGGGCAGACAGGTGGCAACTGGAATTTAATACCGGGAAGTGTGAGGTGATGCATTTTGGCAGAAAGAACAGGAAGAGTGAATATATACTTAATGGCACCGTTCTCAAATATGTGCAGGAACTGAGGGACCACGGGATGCAAGCGCATTGATCTTTTAAAGTGGCAAGACATGTCGAGAGAGTGTTTAGTAAAGTATATGGGATCTTGGGTTCCATAAATAGAGGAAGTGAGTACAAAAACAGGGAAGTTATGCTGAACGTTTACAAGGCTCTGGTTAAGCCCCAACTGGAACATTGCATCCAGTTCTGGTCACCACACTTTAGGAAGGATGTGAGGGTCCTTGAGAGGGTCCAGAGGAGAGTTACCAGAATGTTTCCAGGGATGGGGTAATTTTAGTTATAAGATTAAGTTGGAAAAGCTCCGGTTGTTCTTAGAGCAAAGAATATTGAGGGGGGATTTAATAGAGGTGAACAAGATTATGGCAGACTTAGATAAGTTACACATGGAAAACTGTTCGCAGTACCTAATAGTACAAGGAGTAGGGCACACAGATGGACGTTTTTGGGCAAGAGATGCAGGGGGATTATGAGGAAGAACTTTTTTATGCAGTGGGTGGTAATGACCTGGAACTCGTTGTCCACAAGGGTGGTGGAAGCAAAGATAATCAATTATCTCAGAAGGAAATTGAATAGCCACTTGAAAGAAATAAACTTGCAACATTATACGGATTGCGTGGAGGAGAGGGATTGACTGAAAGCTCCATGGAGAGCTGGCGTGGACTTGATGGACCGTATCGTCTCTTTCTAGGTCGTAAATGACTCGATGACTCTTTGGCTATGACTTAGGCAAGAGGGTGCTGGAGTACTTTCCACTGGCCTGGATGAATGCAGCTCCAACAATACGTTAGGAGTTCAACACCATTTAGGAAAAAGCAGCTTGCCTGATCGGCGACCCATCCCCCACCTTAAAGATTCATTCCCTCCACCACTCGTGTAGAGTTCCAGCACTGTGTACCATATACAAGAAACTCTGCAGAAACTGCCAAGATGCCTTCAACAGTACCTTCCAAACTCACAACCTCTACCACCTAAATGGAAAATGGCAGCAGGCACATGGGAACAACACCTTCTCCTCTTTCCATCCATCCATCCATTCATCCATCCATCCATCCATCCATCCATCCATCCATTTGAAGACTACACTTGGTCTTGTGCATTCAACTGGCAATATGTTGAAATGTGTCTGTAAACCTTGGTCTCACCCTTATATCCTCTGCTCCCTCTGTACTTCTGGTGCACCACCTTGATCGTCATGCTCTTTAAGGTTAGAACCACTACCTCGTGTCTTGCCCAGCGATATCCTCCTGCCTCTTTTTCGAGGTCTTTGCATCGCGCCACTGCACTTCCTAATGATTTCAATTTCAATTTCAGCTGCCATTGCTCTCTCCCTTCTCAAATCCCTGTTATCATGTTCTCTCTGACCCTCTCTCACCGCATATACTGTCCTACCTTTAGTCACACCTGTGTCATTTACCTCACCCTACATTCCTACAGTGTTGACCACTGACAACGCCATCTCTTATCAATTCGTTGTATCCCTCACCAACCATAATGAGTCACTTCCTACCAACCCACTTCCTTCTATCTCTGCTTTTGGTAGAAAATAACTCCCCCCAAGTTATTTGAACAACACGTTTCCGTAGCCTTCAGGTCATCACTCTACTTCTGTCATCATTAATTTTCTCAAGTGCCCACTCTCTCATTTCCTCCTTTCATATCCTTGCTCCCAGTCTGAGATGGCCCACATGTTTTCTTCACCAAGCCTAAGGGACTCAACTAGAATCTTTCTGATGCACAACAAGTTAAGCTATACATCATCTGATCTGGCTGGACCACTTCAGCCTTACTGGATCTCACTTTCCTGTGTCTAAAGCATCCACTACTGCAAGATCACATCAGACCAGGAAAGATGAAGCACAGACGATTTTCTGCACCACTAAAAATCTCTGTAAGCCCTTAACTTCTGACTCCTCCACTTTTACATCCAACAACTGAAAAGTGCTAACATGAAATAAAAACAGAAAATGCTGGAAAGGCTCAGGAAGTCTGGTAGCATCTGTGGAGAGAGAAATAGAGTTAAAGCTTCATGTTGATGACCCTTCATCAGATCACCAACTTGGAATGTAACAGTTTGTCTCTCCCAAGATGCAGCCAGACCTGCTCAATATTTCTGACACTTTCTGCTTTTATGTCAGATTCCCAGTATCAGCTGTATTTTGCTTTTGTATAACTGCAAAGTTCTTATGGAACCCTTGTCACTAAGGAAAAAAAAAACTACCTTTGTAGTTGCCTCTGCTGCTTCTGCCTGTGTTCCTTCACTAAACCGATCTACACTCAGATTTCCTGGCCCTAGCTCTGAAGCCACTTCCTACACTAGTTTATCTCTTAATTTCTCTTATGCCTCTCCGAGCTTATCATGCCCACGGGACCCACCTCCTGCTCCCTTGATCCAATTTTTCTGAACTGCTGACTCCATAACCTTCCCTTCTGATCACCATGCTCTAACTTTTGAAATGGTCCCCTCTTCTCAGGTGTTGTAACTTTCCCTTTCAAAATCGCCATTATTACTCCTAAAACTTTGAAAAAAAAGCATCCTTACCTCTCTGTCCTTATCATCCTTTTCATCTCAAACTTCCATTTCCTCTCCAAAGTCAATTAACATATTGTCGCCTCTCAAATCTCTAGCAATCTTTGCCATAGCTTCTTGTTTTAATTCCTCCAATCAGATTACTTTTTTTCCCACAGCACCAAAGCGGTCCTACTTAAACTCACAAATGACATCATCTGTGGCTGTGATCATGCCTTACCCATCCTTGTCCTCTTTTGTTGCACTGCAGCCATCCACAGGGCAACCACGCCATCTTTCTCCAATGCCTCTATTGTCCAGCACTTTAGGGATGTCTTTGTTTGCTTCCAGTCCTACTTGTCCAGTGATAGTCAGAGCATCTCCCCCTGTAGCTTCACTTCCCAGATCAAATCATACCATTCCCTGCAGATTATCCAAGGACTTTTCCTTGGCCTCAACCTTTTCCTCATCCATCTATTTGCCTTAGTAAAATCATCTGCAGTTAAAGGGTCAGCTTTCATATGTATGCTGATGTGACCTACATCTATGCCTCCAGCTCCTGTTTAACCACCTCCATTACCACTGCATTGTCAGACTGCTTGCCCAGCATCCAGTCTGGGATCCATCACAATTTCCCCCTGTTGAATATTGGAACACTTCAACCCTGCCTCAAATCTTGACTCTTCTGACGAGTTTAAATCCTCTCCTCAGTCGCTGCCCCAGGTCGAATCAGACTCTTTGAAACCTTGTTGTTTCATTTGATGCTGAGCTGAGTTTCTGACCTCATATTTGCTCCACCAGAAAAAAAGTTCTTCCTTGTTTGGAATAGCTTCCTTCTCTGGCCTACCTCAGTCCATCTGCTGATACAACCACCACTCAACTGTCAACTCCAGCTGTATTATTCTGATGCTCTCCTTGATTGCCTCACAACCTCCATCCACCGTAAAGTTCAGCTCATCCAAATATCTGTTACCTATCATAGACTTTCTAACTCATCCATCATCCCTGTTCTCATTGAGCTACGTTGGCTCTCAGTCCCCTAACACCCGAAATTTCAAATTCTTATCTATCAGTCGAAATATCTTCATGACCTCACCCCTTTATATCTCTGTAAGCATCGCGGCCTAGAATTCTTCTGCCCCCATCTCGAACTATCTGTTCCTCTTACTCATGCCTATTGTGCATTTCTTCTCCCTCAGGCACACACAAGTTTCAGCTGAGTCTTCCACTGCCTAGGCCCCATACTCTGGATTTTCTTTTTTTTGTCACCCCACTTCTCCACCCCCTTCACCTTGAAGACCCTTCCTAAAATCCATTTATTCGACCAAGCTTTTGGTCATGTTTTCTAATGTTGCAATGTTTGGTTCTGCACCCTTTATTTTTTTATTTTTCATTTCGTCTCCTTGAAGGTTTTTGGTCCATTAAAGACTATGAATTGAAATTGTTGCTGTTTTATGCATATCATTAACAGGGATCAAATCAAGAAAGTTAATTCTTTAGCTTTTTTCGCGTTTCAGTAGTGGTATAGATTTCAGTTTCCCTGGAATTTATAGTTCGGGAAACATGTGTTTCTGCTGCTGCAGACTTGAATCCAGGATGGTATGTTGCCTCCACGGTCCCAGGGTCAAGGGTGTCTTGCATTCTGAATGCAGAACATTCTGACGGGGGAGGGTGAACATCTATCAGGCATAGTCCATATAACTAGCAACGATGTAGGTAGAAAGAGGATGAGGTCTTGCAGGCAGATTTTAGAGAGCTAGCAAAGAAACTAGCAAACAGGACCTCAAAGATAGTAATCAGATAACTCTTGGTGTGACATGCTATTAAGTATAGAAATAGGGGGTTAGAGCAGATGACTGCATGGCTGGAGGGATGGTGCAGGATGGAGGGCTTTAGATTCCTGGGACATTGGGGCTGGTTCTAGGGAGGTGGGATCTATACAGGACGGTTGGGTTGCACCTCAACTGAGCTGGTACTCATGTCATTGTCGGGACGGTTTGGTAGTGTGGTTGGGAAGGGTTTAAACTACGTTGGCAGGGCAATGGGAACCAGAATGTAACATTAGAGAGGAAAAACAAGGTGCCAAAAATGTTGGGAGAGACAGATTGCACTAAAGTATTAAATAGTCGCACAGCTGTTGGGGTCAGAGTAAGAGGGAGTGCAATAATGTTTGAATTAGGTTTACAGTGCATGTGTGTGAATGCATGTAGTGCAGTACATAAGGTTGGTGAGCTGCAGGCACAGATAACCAATTGGGAACAAAAACATGACAGCCCCCCATTTTACTTACATTTTTAGTTATTTTTGCTTCCTTTTTTTTAACATTCGTTTTTACATCTTTTTTACATTTTTTACAATCTTTTTTTGCATTTATTTCATTTCATCTTAGTTTGTTCAGTTTGCTTACCCACTGTTTTTTCAGGTTTTTTTTCAGGTTTGCACTTGCTGCTGTTCAATATTCAGTGTATTTACACCTAATCTGTACTAATGCTTCGTCTTTCAACACACCATTAACATATTGTTTGCCTTTGCTCCGTGACCTTTTGGTCAGCTATGTGGCCTGGTCCAATCTGTACCTTCTCCTTTGTTATCTCTTGCCCCACCCCCACCTCACTTGCTTATAATCTGTGACTTTCCTAATATTTGTCAGTTCCGAAGAAGGGTCACTGATCTGAAACGTTAACTCTGCTTCTCTTTCCACAGATGCTGCCAGACCTGCTGAGTGATTCCAGCATTTCTTGTTTTTGTTTCAGATTTCCAGCATCCGCAGTATTTTGCTTTTATTTAACCAATTGGGAATATGGGCCTGAATTTTCATTGCGTGCCACGCTCCGTGGTGGCACGCTTTGAACTGAGTGGCGTGCCTGCATTCAGTGGCTGCCACCAAGCCCCTATGATATTGCACGTGGGGGCTCATTAGCATCACTGCAACACACTGCAACACACTGCATCCCCAGCCCCGTATTATGTGGGGAGAGGCAGGTCAACTGGCATAGTGAGGAACCTTTTGACAGCTGTGCAGCAGTTGCTGGGGCCCTACTTTAAGCGCCCCAGCAACTGCTCCTTGACAGATGCCAAAGAAATACTTACCTCACCGTTGAAAAATGGGGCTGCTATTAATTTGGCAGCAAAGCAGAAAGTGACCAAGTTCACAGACCTGAAAGTTAACCCCGCTTCTCTCTCCACAGATACTGCCTCTCCTTTTCAATTTCTCTCGCACTTTCTGCTTTGCGGCCACATACCTATCCTGCTGTGTCCCAGTGTCCTGTGAAATTGCGATCCTCTTCTTCCAATCAAGTGTTACATTGCTTCTTATAGGCGTGCTTCGTATGCATGAATAATCTTAATTTTGCACATTCCAGGTCGTGAGACTTAAATGTACCATAAAAGGCAAATACACAACAGAAATAAAACCGTAACTGAAGAATATTTAGACATTATGGACTTCTAATCATCTGACTGTGTAAAGCCGCAGTCGAATATGCATTTGGAATCTGTATTCATTTCTCAGTTAACTGTTGTGTGAAAAGACATGTAAATGCAATTAAATGATCTTTGTAAAAAAAACCCAGGAAAATATGTTCCTATTCTGGCTGCACTGACAACTAGAAATATTACACCAGTAACTATGATCAACTGCTGCAGAAGCAAAGTGTTTGTGAGCATTTGTCGATGTGTAATCGTTGAGAAAGCATAACAGCAGCACAGATTTCCTCACTGGTCTTGCATTGGTTTTCAAACATGTGGAAGACAATCCTTACAGCCAGAAGTTAGAGCAGTTACATGGTGGAGTCACCTTTGCATTTAAAGGACCACACCAAAAGACGAGGATGACAGAGGGGTAATCTAGAATAGCACCACAGTTCTGCAAAGACTTCCTGGTCATTCTCCGCCAGGCTGTGCAGGCAAGGCGGGAGAGCATTTCCATCAGTGATGGTAAGAAGATGCCCTCCCACCTGAGCAAGGTAGCATGGCTTGAGATGGCAGAGGAGGTGAGTAGCCGTGGGGTGATTCATCATCAAAGGGTCCAATGCTGGAAGGGGATGAATGATCACTCCCCCAGCTGTCCAGGGCCCTCTAGGGCTCATGCGCACAGGATATGACCGCCAAAGTCATCCACAACCAAAGGGCAATCAAATCAGCAGCCTTCCTACAGTCAGGCTGCTAGCACAGAAGTGGCACCGTGTAGGAGCATCCGCAAGCATTTCCAAAAAACTTCATGATACAAATGGATCTGCATGCGTGACACAACACTGTAGAAAGGCCCAAACCAATATCGACATCACTAACATGTCTGTTGCTTTTACTGTAATAACGAACGAAGTGTGGAGGTCATTCTAAACAAATATGATTAAATTTTTTGAGCATGTGACCAAGTGTGAAGATGAGGGTAGTGCAGTTGATGTTGTTTACATAGATTTCAGCAAAGCCTTTGACAAGGTCCCACATGGAAAACTTATCAAGAAAATAAATGCACATGGGATACAGGGTAACTTGATAAGGTGGATTCAAAATTGGCTCAGCCACAGGAGACAGAGAATGATGACAGATGGCTGTTTTAGTGATTGGAAGCCAGTGTCCAGTGGCATATCACAGGGATCTGTGCTGGGTCCCCTATTGTTTGTCATTTATATAAATGACATAGATGACTATGTCGGGGGTAGGATCAGTAAGTGCACGGATGACACAAAGTATGGCTGAGTGGTTAACAGTGAGGTTGAGTGTCTTCGGTTACAGGAAAATATAGACAGGATGGTCAAATGGGCAGAAAAGTGGCAGTTGGAATTTAACCCAGAAAAGTGTGACGTGATGCACTTTGGAAGGAGTAATGTGACATGGAAGTATTCAATGAATGGCCTGACACTGGGAAGTTCTGAGGAACAAAGGGACCTTGCTGTGTTTGTCCATAGATCTCTGAAGGCAGAAGGGCAGGTTAATAGGGTGGTAAAAAAGGCATATGGGACACTTGCCTTTATCAATCGAGGCATAGATTACAAAAGCAGGGAGGTCATGTTGGAGTTGTATATAACTTTGGTAAGGCCACAGCTGGAGTACTGTGTGCAATTCTGATCGCCACATTATAGGAAGGATGTGAGAGCACCGGAGGGGGTGCATAGGCGATTCACCAGGATGTTGCCTGGGATGGAACATTTAAGCTATGAAGAGAGGTTGGATAGGCTTGGGTTGTTTTCGCTGGAGCAGAGAAGATGGACGGGTGACCTGATCGAGGTGTACAAGATTATGAGGTGCAATGACAGGGTGGATAGGGAGCAGCTGTTCCCCTTAGTTGAAGGGTCAGTTACGAGGGGACACAAGTTTAAGGTGAGGGGCAGGAGGTTTAAGGGAGATTTGAGGAAGAACTTTTTCCCCAGAGGGTGGTGATGATCCGGAATGCACTGCCTGGGAGGGTGGTAGAGGCATGTTGCCTCACATCCTTTAGAAAGTACATGGATGAGCACTTGGCCCGTCATAACATTCAAGGCTATGGGTCAAGTGCTGGCAAGTGGGATTAGGTAGACAGGTCAGGTGTCTTTAATGCATTGGTGCAGACTCGATGGGCTGCAGGGACTCTTCTGCACGTTATTATTCTTTGATTTTGTAATTCTGTGAAGTGTGCCAGCATGTACCAATCGTGCCTCTTCACATCATTGGCCTTTCAGACTTACCAATGTATGGAATGATGTCATTGCCATGCCAGTATCACTCATGTACATCTCTATGGATGCAGTAAAATGGACAATGGCTCAGTATTCTGCTGCCAGTAATCATGGATGCAAATATGATGCAGATGCGGACTACTGCACACCAGGTGAACGTGGGTGCTGTGTGGTTTGCATAGTTGATGGTGGTTCCTAAGGTATGGACAACCATTGATCAATGAGGCACTGCCATGCATCCCGAGTGCACTGCCCGCTCTGCATGCGGTGTCTGGATGCTCTCTGTCCTCCCATGTACCTTTCCAAATGTATGTCCTCAGCGTCCTCATTGTCTGAGGATGAGCCTTGCTCTTCTCTCTCCTCATCCTGCAAGGCCTCCCCCCTATTGGGTGAGTAGCTGTGCAGAGCACAGCTGACAGAAATGATGTGAGCTACCTTTTTCAGCTCATATTGTAGGGCACCACCCGATCTATCCAGGCAGCAGAACCGTATTTTCAGCATGCTGATCACCTGCTTAATGGTGGCTCTTGTAGCTCCATGGCTGGCGTTGTATCTCGCCTCTACAGCTCTGGTGCGGTGTGTAACCAGTGTCAGGAGCCATGTATGAAAGTGGTAGCCCTTGTCTCCAAGAAGTCACCCCTCCATCTGAGCCATTTTAGTGGACAGCAACGGCAGCTGGGACTGGTGCAGGATGAAGGCATCATGGTAGCTTCCTTGAAGCGGGCACGGATTTGCATGAATCGTTTCTGGTTTTCACATATGAGCTGCATATTGATTGAGTGGAAGCCCTTACTGTTTGTGTAATCAGTTGGTCGCCCGTCGGGAGCCTTGATGACCACATGGGTGCAGTTTATGACCCCTTGCACCTGAGGGAATCCCGTGATGAAGGCGAAACTGGTGGCAATCTGGGCTTGGTTTCAGGATCTGTTGTGAAGCGGTTATAGTCACCACCCCTCTGGAACAGGGCATCGGTGACCTCCCTGATGCAGCGGGGCACTGCTGACATTGTGACCTCACAAATGTCTCCGTTGCGCCCCTGAAATGATGTAGAGGTGTAAAAATTGAGATCCCCTGTCACTTTGAGGTTCATGGACATAGGATGTCCCCTGAAGCTGCAGGTCATCATTCAGCAGGGCACAGAGATGTGTCACAGCCTCTTTCAACATCCACAGTCACCTCAGACACTGGCACTCTGCAGGTATGTCATGTGGGACCAGTAGATGCGTGGCGATCTGTAGTGCTGAGCTCTCCTTGGGTGCCGCTGCTCATGTGACCGGAGGCCACTATGTGGGCTGCAACTGCCTCTTGGTTTTGCCAGCGGCGCATATGGATCTTCTCAAGAAGCGCATCAATGAATATAGGGTGAACCGTCCCCATCTTCAAGTCGCAATTCAGCTCGGTTGCTTCGATTCTTTGAAGGTTCCTGAGAGGGCAGACATTGATGTTGACTGGTACATGAGATGCTTCCCTGCAGTAGCTATGTAGCATGGCATGGCATTGCCCATCTTAGCTCTCACTAAGAGCAGCACTGCACAACTACTTAAAGATTGTACAAGCTGCATTGATTGTCCCACCAGACATATAAGCTCACACACCTACCATATCTGGCACTCTCCCCACATACAAGGTGACTTGAGTGCCATTGCTCTTTCACTGACAGAGGCAATCAATGGCACAGAGTTGCCAACCATTACGGAGGGCAGAAACCCAGTGGCTCCCTACATGTCTGCAGAGTGAGACTAAGGAATAAACCCCTCCCTCCACCCTTCCAATATGCAGACTGAGACCCCTGTATATCACCCCTCCTCCCTTCCAGTATACAGTGTAAGACCCCTGAAAATCTGGACTTACCTTCATTGGCGAAAACTTCTGTCTCTGATGACCCGTCGGCTTTTCTTTTCATGAACAGGACGGCACATGATGGCCGCTCGTTCAACGTAAAATGCGCAGGTGTTCAGCAAGAGGGGGGTGGGCTGCATAATGAGGAGAGGTAAGTACCTTGAATATGATAATTGGAGTACTGCCACTGGACAGCGGGTGGGCTGCACCGAGGTGCCCTCGCCGCCGATAATTTGTAGACGGCTCTTCTCGATGGTTGGGGGTCGTAGTGATCCTCTCCTTGCAGAAGTTTACTGCCCCCGCTCCCCCACCCGCCCCACTGCAGCCTGCGGTGTTGAGGGGCCGGTAAAATTCAGCCCATGATGTAATGGCAACAACAAAGCCCTGGCTCATAAAGGGCAGGATTTAGCGCCAAATATTTCTGGATACAAGGTGCTCAGGAAAGATAGGAAAGTAAAGAAAGGGGGAGAGGTGGCTTTATAGTTTAAGGAGAATATTGCTGTGCTGGAGAGAGAAGATGTCATTACACCGCTGGGTGTATTCTATAGGGCACCAACTGGTGGGGAAGATGTAGAGGAGCAAATTTGCAAGTCAATTGCTGATAGGTGCAAATACAATAGTGCAATTATAATGAGATACTTTAATTATTCTAATATAAACTGGGATATTTTTGGGGTAAAGAATCACAGAATCACAGAATAATACAGTCCAGAAGAGGCCCTTTGGCCCATCGAGTCAGCACCGATGCATTAAAGACACCTGACCTGTCTACCTAATCCCATTTGCCAGCACTTGGCCCATAGACTTGAACGTTATGACGTGCTCATCCAGGTACTTTTTGAAGGATGGGAGGCAACCCGCCTCTACCACCCTCCCAGGCAGTGCATTTCTGACCGTCCCCACCATCTGGGGAAAAAAGTTCTTCCTCAAATCTCCCTTAAACCTCCTGCCCCTCACCTTAAAATTGTGTCCCCTCATAACTGACCCTTCAACTAAGGGGAACAGCTGCTTCCTATCCACCCTGTCCATGCCCCTCATAATCTTGTGCACCTCGATCAGGTCACCCCTCAGTCTTCTCTGCTCCAGTGAAAACAACCCAAGCCTATCCAACCTCTCTTCATAGCTTAAATATTCCATCCCTGGCAACATCCTGGTGAATCGCCTCTGCACTCCCTCCAGTGCAATCACATCCTTCCTATAATGTGGCGACCAGAATTGCACACAGTACTCCAGCTGTGGCCTTACCAAAGTTCTGTACAACTCCAACATGATCTCCCTGCTTTTGTAATCAATGCTTCGATTGATAAAGGCAAGTGTCCCATATGCCTTTTTCACCACCCTATTAACCTGCCCTTCTGCCTTCAGAGATCTATGGACAAATACACCAAGGTCCCTTTGTTCCTCGGAACTTCCCAGTGTCAGGCCATTCATTGAATACTTCCGTGTCACATTACTCCTTCCAAAGAGCATCACGTCACACTTTTCCGGGTTAAATTCCAACTGCCACTTTTCTGCCCATTTGACCATCCCATCTATATCTTCCTGTAACCTAAGACACTCAACCTCACTGTTAACCACTCAGCCAATCTTTGTGTCATCCGTGAAATTACTGATCCTACCCCCCATATAGTCATCTATGTCGTTTATATAAATGACAAACAATAGGGGACCCAGCACAGATCCCCGTGGTACGCCACTGGACACTGGCTTCCAGTCACTAAAACAGCCGTCTGTCATCACTCTCTGTCGCCTACAGCTAAGCCAATTTTGAATCCACCTTATCAAGTTACCCTGTATCCCATGTGCATTTTAGTTCTTGATAAGTCTTCCATGTGGGATCTTGTCAAATGCTTTGCTGAAATCCATGTAAACTACATCAACTGTGTGGAGTTTGCAAGCTCTCCCTGTGTCTGCGTGGGTTTTCTCCGGGTGCTCCGGTTTCCTCCCACAGCCAAAAGACTTGCAGGTTGGTAGGTAAATTGGCCATTATAAATTGCCCCTAGTATAGGTAGGTGGTAGGGAAATATAGGGACAGGTGGGGATGTGGTAGGAATATGGGATTAGTGTAGGATTAGTATAAATGGGTGGTTGATGGTCGGCACAGACATGGTGGGCCGAAGGGCCTGTTTCAGTGCTGTATCTCTAAACTAAACTAAACTAAACTGCACTACCCTCATCTACACACCTGGTCACATGCTCAAAAAATTCAATCAAATTTGTTAGGCATTACCTCGCTCTGACAAAGCCATGCTGACTATTCCTAATCAAATTTTGCCTCTCCAAGTGGAGATAGATTCTCTCCTTCAGAATTTTCTCCAGTAGTTTCCCTCCCACTGACATGAGACTCACTGTTCTGTAGTTCCCTCGCTTCTCTCTACAACCTTTCTTAAATAGTGGGACCACATTAACTGTTCTCCAGTCCTCTGGCATCTCCCCTGTGGCCAGAGAGGAATTAAAAATTGGGGTCAGAGCCCCTGCAATCTCCACCCTCGCCTCCCAGAGCACCCTTGGCACAAACCATCCGGACCCGGAGATTTGTCCACTTTTAAGCCTGGCAAAATCTCCAATACCTTGTCATTTCCTTTGACAATATGCTCAAGAACCTCACAGTCTCTCTCTTTGAGTACCATATCTACATCCACATTCTCTTGGGTGAAGACAGATGTGAAGTATTGGATCAAAACCCTCCCAATATCGTCTGGCTCCACCCACAGATTTCCCCTTTGGTCCCTAATGGGTCCTACTCTTTCCCCGGTTATCCTCTTTCCATTGATATACTTATAGAATACCTTGGTATTTTCCTTACTTTTATCAGCCAGTGATTTCTCACATCCCCTCTTTGCTCTCCTAATTGCTTTCTCAAGCTCCATCCTACACTTTCTGTACTCCACTAATGCTTCTGATGATTTGCTCTCCTTGTATTTGCTAAAAGCCTCTCTTTTCCTTCTCATCGTACCCTGAACGTTTCTGGTCATCCATGGTTCTCTGGGCTTGTTGCTCCTACCTATTACCCTAGAGGGAACATGTTGGGCCTGTTCCCTCCCCATTTCCTTTTTGAATGTGCCCCACTGCTCTTCTGCAGATTTCCCGACAAGTAACTCTTTCCAGTCTACTTTGGCCAGATCCTGCCTTATTTTACTAAAATTCGCTCTCCCCCAATGCAAAACATTTTTTTGCAACTTGTCTATTTCTTTCTCCAAAACAAGCTTAAATTGTATCATGTTGTGCTCACTATCACCAAAATGCTCCCACACCAACACATCGACCACCTGTCTGGCTTCATTCCCCAGAATTAGGTCCAGCACTGCACCCTCCCTTGTTGGATCCTCTACATATTGAGCTAAAAAGTTCTCCTGTATACATTTTAAGAACTCCACTCCATCGAAGCCCTGAACACGATGACTATCCCAATTAATGTTGGGAAAGTTGAAATCACCTAATATAATTACCCTATTATTTTTACACACCTCTGCAAATTGCGCACATATTTGATCCTCAATTTCCTGCTGACTATCTGGGGGTCGAGAATAAACACCTAGCAATGTGGCTGTCCCTTTTTTATTCCTAAACTCTACCCATAAAGCTTGATTTTAAGCCCCCTCCAATATATCATCTCTCCTTACTGCAGTAACTGACTCCTTAACTAATATTGCAATGCCCCCTCCTCTTTTGCCCCCTCCTCTCTCTCGCCTGAAGATTCTGTATCCCGGGATATTGAGCTGCCAATCCTGCCCCTCCCTCAACCATGTCTCCGTGATGGCTACTATATCACAATTCCACATGTCAATCCTTGCCCTTAACTCATCCGTTTTGCCTGCAGTACTCCTGGCATTAAAGTAGAGGCCTTCCATCCTGGTCTTACTCCCTTGAAATTACTTCTGCTGTATTCCCCCTGACTTGTTTGCTTTCCTGTGTTTAGCTGTGTCCCTATTCTGCTTGGAGTCTGCATCCCCTCCCCCTGCCAAATTAGTTTAAACTCTTCCCAAAAGCACCAGCAAACCTGCCAGCAAGGATGTAAGTCCCCCTCTGGTTCAGATGTAGACCGTCCCGCTTGTACAGGTCCCACCTTCCCCAGAAACGGTCCCAGTGGTCCAGGAATCTAAAACCCTCCCTCCTGCACCAACTCTTAAGCCACGCATTCATCTGTGCTATTCTCCTATTTCTATACTCGCTAGCAGTTGGCACTGGGAGTAATCCAGAGATTACAACCCGAGAGGCCCTGTCTTTTAGTCGACTGCCTAACTCCCTGAATTCTTGATGCAAGACCTCATCCCTCTTTCTACCTATGTGATTGGTACCAACATGTATCATGACCTCTGCCTCATCACCCTCCCCCTTCAGGATGGCAGAGAGGGCTAAGAGTTTCTGAAATGTGTTCAGGAAAATCTTCATGATCAGTCTTTTTCTTTCCCATTGAGGAAGCAGGCATCGATGAATCTGGTTCTGGGGAATGAGGTGAGTCATGTGCATCAATTGACAGTTGTGGAACATTTAGGCAACAGTAATGATAGTATGATAAGGTGCAGGTTAGCTTTGGAAAAGGATAGTGAGCAGTCCAGATTAAAAGTAATTAATTGGGGGAAATCCAATTTTAGACGGGTGGGAATGGATCTTGCCCAGGTAAACTGGAATCAAACATTGGCATGCAAAACTGCAATGGAATAATGGGCTGCCTTTAAAGAGGAGCTGGTTTGGCTACCTTTGAGGCACATTTCCATGAAGGAGAAATGAAAGGCAAAGTCAGAGCTCTCTAGATGACAAAAGAAATATAATGAAGCAGAAAAAGGGTACATATGACAGATGTTCGTTTGATAATACAAGTGAGAACTAGGCTGAACATAGAAAATTCAGATGGGAAGTGAAAAAAGAACTAAGCGAAGCAAAGAGAATGTATGAGAAGAAGTTGGTATCTGACATAAAAGGGAATCTGAAAGTCTTTTATAGAATATGACGAGTGAATGGGTAGTGAAAGAAGAAGTGGGGCCAATTAGGAATCAAAAAGGGGGATTGTGCATGGAGGCAGGGGGCATGGCTGAGATACAAAATGCATAACTTGCATCAGTATTGTCCAAGGAAGAAGATGCCACCAAATTTATGGTGCAACAGGAGGCAGTTGAGACACTAGATACACTAAAAACTGATAACGAGAATGTGGTAGAAAGGTAGGCTGTGCCTACCTTTGATAAGTGATAAGGACAAGATCAGATGGATATGAAGATATTGAGGGAAGTAAGAGTAGAAATTGCAGAGGCACTGACCATAATCTTCCAATCCTGCTTATAACAGGGCTGGTGCCAGAGGACTGGAGGATTGCAAATGTTACACACTTGTTCAAGAAAGGGTGTAAGGATAACCCAGCAATCTCAGACCAGGTGGTGGGAAAGCTTTTAGAAACGACAATGCAGGAGAAAATTAACACTTACTTGGACAAATGTGGACCAATTAAGGAAAGCCAGCACGGATTTGTTCATGCTTAAATAACTTTTTTGATGTGTTAACAGAGTGCTGATGAGGGTAGAGCAGTTGATCTGTTGTAAATGGACTTCCAAAAGGCGCTTGATAAAGTGCCACATAATAGACCGATCAGCAAAGTTAAAGCCAATGGAATAAAAGGGATAGTGGTAGTATGAACATGAAGTTGGCTGCGTGACAGGGAACAGGATGTAGTGGTGAATAGTTGTTTTTCGGACTGGAGGAAGGTATATAGTGGATATTAGACGTTGGTATTAGAGCTGCTGCATTTCTTGATCTGTATTAATGACATTGACCTGGGTGTGCAGTGTAAATTTAAAAATTTACGGATGCCACAACATTGTGAACTGAGAGGAGTGTTGTGATAGATTTCAAGAGGACATGGACAGTCTGGTGGAATGGGAGGACTCATGGCAGATGAACTTCAATGCAAAGAAGTGTGTAGCGATATATTTTGGTAGGAGGAACGAGGAGAGGCAATATAAAATGAAGGTTACAGTTCTGAAGGTTGGAGCAGAAGCAGAGGGAATTGGGGGTATGCGTGCATAAATCGCTGATAGTGTTATGAGAGTACATTTTTTTTGTAAAATATGTTTTAAGGACCTAAAGTTGAATTATGGACATTGGTTCATCTGGAATCTTGAAGATTTGCTGAATTATGTGTTTGTTTTTTTAAAGAAGTCACTGGAAGGTTTCTGGATTTGGCTTGGAAAGAAATTTTACTGGAAGTCACCTGCCTGTGGATAATCACACAGGAGGGGTTGTTTTTGACTTGGGAGGATGTTTACAAAGAAGTGACAGGTCAAGATTTATAAAGGTCAGGAGATTTGACTTCTGGACTTTTTTAGTTTAAATTTGTGCTGTTACAAAAGACAGTTGTCTTTTGTCTGCCAAAAGAAGAAGACCCATCTCTCTCTCTCGAAAAGAAATCCTGCATACAGTGTGTCAGTTTCCTACTTCTAACTGTATTTGAAGAAACCCTGCATATCGAATGTGTGGGAACTGAAATCTTGTTGCTGCATTTCTGCTGGAAGACCTATCTGAAGCCTCTGTAGCTGCATTTCTTGGAAAGCCTACCCAAACTGACCTTTCAACATTGCCTGGAAAGAACTGTTACAGGAAATTCCAGTGATGGCCGTCTATATGCATTTGGGATATCAAATCAAAACCAGGGACAAGTATTCCGCTGAAGTGTTTTTTTTGTTTTCTTTGTAACAGCGCTATAAAGAAAAATCCTTTTTATTTTTCCTGGTTAACCCCTTTGTGTACTGTCATGCAGCCCCCACCTGCCAAAGATGGGGTGTATTAATTGCGTCAGAAGAAAATTGATTTTAAACTGTTGCTGGAGTGAAGAAACGACTTGTTTGAAGATCACAAGACACGGGGCTGGAAGGACATTTGCATACTAGAAGACGCTGCTTGTGGAGACAAAGGACTTTTCCCTTCTCCAATTAACCCAAATATATTTTGATCATCAGACATTGAAGGTGTAAGGAAGCACATTCCAATGCCTGCGAAGATGATACAATCTACAAAGCCAGGAGTGGTTCAACCAGCTGGTCAGATGACGAACTGGCTGGTCCAGATGTTTTGAATTAGCCACAGGACAGTTTGAATTCAGAAGGCAATTTTACAACTGAAGTGGGGACATGGAAGCCTCCCTCCTGGCTGTCTCTCTCGCTTTCTCCCAAGCCACTGGATCCACAGAAGACATCATACCTCAAGGGAGAAAAGACTCTGACATCGAAACAAGTTGAAGCATGAACTGGGCCCCAACACATATCAGGAACGACCAGAAACCAAAGACTTCACATTGAACACAAAGGACAGTAAATAACTAACAGATATTGCCTCAGACTTTTCTCCTTTTATTCTTTCCATCTTTTCTCTCTCTTTCTCCTTCTATAGCATCACGTATTTATAGTCATTAACTGGTTTAGAGTTTAAGATTAATAAACTTCTGCCTTTCAGGTTGAAATCTAAGGAAACCTGTCTGATTTCTTTGCCTGACAATTGGAGCAGTGAAAAAAGATTCACTGAAGGGGGAGCTAAAAACACAGTGTTTCTAAAATTAAACCCTGTTATGGTTAAAGCAGGCAAAGACTGAGAGTGAACCCATAAAGCCCTTCTCGTTTGGCCATAACAGTATGTGTGTGTGAGAGAGGGGCTAAAATAAATAAGGGGCTTTAATGTTTCACTTTGTATGTGTAGGTTTTACTTCATTATTATTTCAGATTGGTTTATACAATAAATTGATAATTTTGTTGTCTTCTAACGAAACCTGGTTGGTGTGTTTAATCCTGGGAAAAATAGAGTGTATGATTGACTATGTTGGTAAGTGGGGAATTTTAAATATGGGTCGTGACCTGTGGAAAAGTGGGACTAGAAAAAACAGTGCAGTTCTCCTGTCTCAGTCATAACATATAACTGGGGGCTCTGTGTGGGATAAACCCAATGCCGATAATGTACAATTGTAAATGGGGTACAAATAACTGAAAAAGGAACAATAAAAAGAACCTCGTTTCTTGTATAATAGAGTAAAGTCTACAGCACCGAAATGCCTTTAACAGTTGCTGTGTGTTTTCTGGGGATGGAGGTTGTAACCCTGAATGGTTTGAGGTACTTAATCAAGGTTAAGTTAATAGCATTGGCAGAAAAATTGCGGCTAGATTTAAAACCAGGAGCAAAGAAAGCAGACATTATTGAAGGAATAGCAAACATTTACAATTTGAAGGAGAAGGAAGCAAACCAGAGGGTAGTGCAGTTGAATTAGCTAAAATTCAGTTACAAATGAAAGCACGTGAGCAGGAATAGGAAATCGAAAGACTTAAGCTTGAACAGAGAAGGAGGAAAAAGAATTGAAAAAAATTGAGCTTTAAAGAGAATTGACAACAAAGAAGCATGAATTGGAAAAAGAGGAGAGGGAAAAAGAGAGAGCATTTGAAAGAGAAAGAGAAAACGAAGGAAGGGAATTCAAAGTTAAAAAGCTGGAACTATAACAACAAGTGATCTTGACTCCAATGAAAATTTTATTGAGGAATGATCCGACTCCAGCCAAGGACCCAGTGGAAGGCTGTTAAAATTTGTACAAGCCCTCCCTAAGCTTGAGCAAAGTGACGTTGAGACATTTTTCATTTCGTTTGAAAAGATAGCCAAACAGATGAAGTGATCAAAGGAAAGCTGGTCACTGCTTATGTAAAGCATGTTTCTGGGTAGAGCCTATGACGTTTGTGCCATGCTGTCTGAGGAGGCTTCTACAGATTATGAGATGACAAAAAAGACTATTCTTACAGCCTATCAGTTAATTCCTGGAGCGTATTGACAGTAATTTCGGGACCTCTGGAGATTGACAGGCAGACCTATATTGAATTTGAGAGGATAAAGCAAATTAATATTGATCTTGGGATAAGGTAACTAAAGCTGGAAGCCACGTATGAGAAACTTAGGGAACTAATTCTCCTGGAAGAATTTAAAAATTCACTCCCACCATTACTAGGAGCTAGAAAGTTTCAATGGTCAGACAGGCAGTGGATATTGCTAATGAATAAGAGCTTGTGTATAAGCCAAACCCCTTTTTCTATCACCACCACAAACACAAGAAGAATAGAACATGGGAGGGGGAAAGGAATGCAAGTATCCGTGGATAAGAAGCGACAGCTGGGAACAACCTAGGATCTCCTCCTCATGGTAGAAAGGAAGATGCTGAGGGTGGAAATGAGGTCCACAAGCGTAAGTGTGGTCATTGCCACAAGGTAGGACATCTTTGTACAGAATGCTGGAAGTTGCAGGGTAAACCCATGTGCCTAATTGAGGTATACAAAGCCAATACAGAGAAAGGGGCCCTCACCGGGAGTAGAGCAGATCAGGCTGTAGCCCACACGGCAGCGTTAAAGCCAAATACAAAAACCAACGTGAGTGCAGGGGTTGAGAATAAGATACCTGACAGTTATAGGAAATTCTTGTCGAAAGGAAAAGTAACCCCTTATCCCTCAAATGAGGCAGAAAAACCTATAGTTATACTTCGGGACACAGCAGCCACCCAAACTCATTTGCTGGGGAAAGGCATAACATTTCCAACAGAGAGTGCACTGAATGCTAAAATTATAGTGAATGGTATTGGCGGGGAGTATAGACCCATACCTTTGTATAAGTGCACCTAGAGTGTGACCTATTGCCTGGAACGGTAACTGTAGGAGATGTCCATAGTTTGCCAGTGGATAGAGTTGACATACTCCTGTGGAATGATTTAGCTGGAGCAAAAGTAGTAGTTTCTCCAGTAGGCATGGAAAAACCAAGTGAGGTTAAAGAGACAGAGCAGTTACAGGAAAAGATTCCAGGACTTTTTCCTTCACGTGGAGTAATCCGAGCAATGGCTAAACAAATTCCATTGTCACAGGTAAAATTGGCACCACAGACAGTTAACCGAATATCTGAAACTTTCTTCTTGGATCTGGATAAAGAAAATTAAATTTTAATAAGTCTTCTCTAATCATGGCTCATCAAACTGATCTAGAGTTAAATAAAATGGCACAATCAATTCAAGAAGCTGAGGCAAAGGGCGTTCCAGAAGGTAATTTTATTAATAATGGGATTCTGATGAGGAAGTGGAGACCACCTCACAGACCTGAGGACGAATGGTGGATGGTAATTCATTAGTTTGTTGCACTGCCTAACTACTCCCGGGAACTATTAAGTTTATTGCATGAAGTTCCTATAGAGGGACATGTGGGGATCTGGAAGACCAAATCACGTATAAGTCAACATTTTTACTGGCCAGGTATTTCCAAGGATGCAGTGCAAAACATGCCATATATGCCAGATTGTGGGAAAACCGCAAACTGCCATAAAACTGGCATCTCTAATTCCCATGCCAGTTATTGGGTGGCCATTTAGTAGGGTGTTGGTAGACTGTGTAGGACAATTACCGAAAACAAAAGTGGGACACCAACATAGCCTCACTATCATGGATATGGCTACTCGGTTCCCAGAGACCATTCCCTTGAGAACAATTTCTGCTAAGGTAGTGGTACAGATGTTAACCCAGTTCTTCACGAGATATGCATTACCAATTGAGATTTAGTCGGATCAAGCTTCCAATTTTATGTCTAAAATTTTTCAAAATGTTATCGGGAATTAACAGTTAAAGTACGACTCACAGGGAGCCTTACAAATGTACCATCAGACCCTCAAAATAATGATTAGGGTATACTGTCATGAATATCGCCGTGATTGGGATAAAGGGCTAGAATTTCTTTTGTTTGCCACTATGGATTCACCTAATGAATCTACAGGTTTTAGTCCCTTTGAATTAGTTTACGGATATGAGATAAGAGGTCCTCTAAAACTAATTAAAGAAAGATTTGTAGGACAGTGGGACGAATCTTCTGTACTAGATTATGTATCTGTGTTCTGGGAACAGTTCACGAAAGCTTGAAAAGTGGCTCAAAAACACATTAAAACTTCCCCAAAAAACTATTAAAATATTGGCAGAGAAGCATGCTAAGACACGAACCTTTCAATCAGGGGATGAAGTGTTAGTATTACTACCTTTACTATCGCTGACAGCAGAGTTCAGTAGTCCATATAAAGTGGTCAAGAGAATTGGTAAAGTAAATTATTTGATTTACACCCGAGAGCACCAGAAAAAGAATTGGCTGTGTTATATCAATATGTTAAAACAATATCATCGCCAGGAGGAGTATAAGCAAGAACAAGTATGTCAGGTAGTAGGGACGGTGAAGGCTGAAAGGGATAGTGAGGATGAGGCAGAAGGAGGCCTAGACAATTCTCAAATTGAACCTCCTACTATCTGATTAGCTAATACTGAATTGCTAGGAGATGGGACACAATGTTTTCATATGTAGATGCAGAGCAACGAGAAGACCTAACAAGGATACTCACGGAATTTAAAATGGTCTGTAGGGATAAGCCAGGATATACAACCTTAGCCATGTATGATGTGGATGTAGGGGAATCCTTTCCTATAAAACAGCATTCTTACTACTTAAGTCCAGAGGAACAGGGCCAAGTAAAAGCAGAAATCCAATGCATGTTGGAAAACCAGCTAACTGAACCCAGTCAAAGTAGCTCGAATTCACCAGTAATATTAGCGCCTAACCCTGATGGTTCAACCAAACTCTGGATAGACAACAAAAAGTTAATGCAGTAACAAAGACAGACTCCCACCCAATTCCACGCTTGGAAGACTTGACAGAGTGGGCAGTACCACATTTCTTGCAAAAATAGATTTGTTAAAGGGATACTGGCAGGTTCCTTTAGCACCCTGAGCTAAAGAAATATTGACCTTTGTCACACCAAACGATCTTTTCCAATGCTGACTGATGCCATTCGGGCTAAAAAATGCCCCAGCCACCTTTCAGACACTAATGAACCAAGTGGTGGCCAGTGTTCCAAACTGGGTAGCTTACTTTGATAGGGTCATATAGCCATAGAGTCATAGCGTTGTGCAGCACAGAAACAGGCCCTTCAGCCTATCGTGTCTGTGCCGGATATCATCAAGCACCTATCTATTCTAATGCCATTTTCCATCTCTAGGCCTGTAGCTTTGTATGCTATGGCGTTTCAAGTGTCCATCTAAATACTTCTAGAATGTAGTGAGGGTTCCTGCCTCTATCACCTCTTCAGGCAGTGTGTTCCAGATTCCAAACACCCCCTGGGTGAAGAAAAAATCCTCAAATCCCCTCTGAACCTCCTGCCCCTTACCTTATATTTATGCCCCCTGGTTATTGACACCTCCACCAAGGGAATACGTTTCTTCCTAACTATGCTATCAATGCCCCTCATAATTTTGTATACCTCAATCAGGTCCCCCCTCAGCCTTCTCTGCTCTACGGAAAACAACTCTAGCCTATCCAATCTCTCTTCATAGCTGAAATGCTCTAGCCAAGGCAACATCCTGGTGAATCTACTCTGCACGCTCTCCAGTGCAATCACATCCTTCCTATAGTGTGGTGCCCAGAACTGCACAGGATATTCCAGCTGTGGCCCAACTAGCATTTTATACAGCTCGACCATAATCTCAATGTTCTTATATTCAATGCTTCGGCTAATAAAAGCAAGTATCCCATGTGCCTTCCTAACCACCTTATTTACCTGTGCTGCTGCCTTCAGTGATGTATGGACAAGTACACCAAGGTCCCTCTGAGCCTCTGTACTTCCTATGGTCCTACCATCCATTGCATATTCCCTTGCCTTGTTAGTCCTCCAAAAACGCATCACCTTACTCTTCTCAGGATTAAAATCCGTTTGCCACTTCTCGACCCATCTTACCAACCCAACTATACCGTCCTGTAATGTAAGGCTTTCCTCCTCAGTATTTATGACACCACCAATTTTCGTGTCATCTGTGAACTTACTGATTATACATCATATATTCAGATCTAAATCATTAATGTACACTACAAACAGCAAGGTTCCCAGCACCGATCCCTACGGTGTGCCACTGGTCACAGTCTTCGACACACAAAAACATCCCTCAATTATTACCCTCTGCCTGCTGCCACTAAGCCAATTTTGGATCCAATTTGCCAAATTGCCATGGAACCCATGTTTTGTTTTTAGTTTTAGAGATACAGCACTGAAACAGGCCCTTCGGCCCACCGAGTCTGTGCCGACCATCAACCACCCATTTACACTAATCCTACACTAATTCCATATTCCTACCACATCCCCACCTGTCCCTATATTTCCCTGGGTTCTTACCTTCTTAATGAATCTCCCATGTGGGACCTTATTAAATGCCTTACTGAAGTCCATGTAGACCACATGAACTGCTTTGCCCTCACCTACACATCTAGTCACCTTCCCGAAAAATTTAATCAAGTTTTTTAGACAGATGATTGCTGGTGTTCGGTTACACTTGGAAGGACCACTTGGAACAACCAGAAGCTCAGTTCAGAAAATTGCAATCAGCTGATTTAGTAATAAATCTTGCCAAAAGTGAATTTGCAAAAGTGAGAGTAATCTACCTTGGGCATAAATTAGGGCAAGGGCATGTGTTGCCAAGAACAGTTAGTACAAGCATTGGTGGAGTTCCTACCCCTAAGACTAAGTGAGAAATGATGAAATCTTTGGGGATGTGTGGTTTGTACCAAATGTTTTTACCAAATTCCAGCACTGTAACTGCTCCACTAACAGATTTGCTACTGAAAAAAAACCAAGGGAGAGCGTTCAGATGAGTGCCAAGCGTCTTTTGAAAAACTGAGGACCATTTTCATTAATGAACCAATGTTGGCTGTTCCAAATTTCACAAAACGCTTCAAGGTAGCAATTGATGCTAGTGACCTGAGGGTTGGTGCTTTCTTGTTAGAAGACGATGAATCAGGCAAAGAAAGGCCCGTGGAATACGTTTCAAACAAGCTAAAATGCCACCAAAAAAGATATTCAACGGTGGGAAAAGAAATCCTAGGTCTATTATTATTTCTTCAGCATTTTGAAGTCTATGTCCACCATGACTGTATACTGATCATATCACCCTAGTCTTTGTGGAAAAATGTAAAAATCAGAATGCTGGAGTGTTCCGATGGAATTTTCTAATATCTCCCTATGACTTAAAGATTATTCCCATTACAGGAAAAAATGATGTTATTGCAGATGCTTCATCAAGAATCTAACTTTGTTTGAGGTATATGAATGCAAAGATGGTACACAGCAAAATTGTATGAACTGCAGGCAAATAACGAATGGGGATGAGTGAGAAAATGTGTTTTAATATGTTTTCATTATCTGTTTTTATACTTTGTAATGAAACAAATTTAAAAATGGCCTTTCATTTCTCCAAGTGAGGAGGTGTTACGAGAGTACTTTTCTATCCATGGCCATCTGTTCCCATTCTTAGTGTTTTCTCCCCCAGTCTACTCTTTTAAACTGTTTAAATTCCCCTGGCTCAGTTCATTTTAGCCCTAACTACAAGCACAGTGGTGCAGTGGTTAGCACCGCAGCCTCACAGCTCCAGGGACCCGGGTTCGATTCCGTATACTGCCTGTGTTTAGTTTGCAAGTTCTCCCTGTGTCTGCGTGGGTTTTCTCCGGGTGCTCCGGTTTCCTCCCACAAGCCAAAAGACTTGCAGGTTGATAGGTAAATTGGCTATTATAAATTGTCACTAGTATAGGAAGGTGGTAGGGAAATATAGGGACAGGTGGGGATGTGGTAGGAATATGGGATTAGTGTAGGATTAGTATAAATGGGTGGTTAATGTTCGGCACAGACTCAGTGGGCCGAAGGGCCTGTTTCAGTGCTGTATCTCTAATCTAAATCTAAACAAGCTAACAGCTAGTTTAGGTTACCTGGGCCCACTGCCCTCCTCCAGCCATACCTGCTGTTTGTTTTCTCAATGAAATTGAACGTAATCCGGACAAAACTGCAAAGCACAGCTGGTGATACTTTGATCGCCGATCCTGCTGTCCACACCGTCCGGAGTGTCCATGGCCACGGCGTGCGGTAAGTCCACTGCAGCGAAGAAGGAGCAGCGGGACCCTCGGGAAATAAGTATCACAGAGGGGAAGCCCCGAACCCACAAATAGCCACGAACGGCTGCTCGGCTGCAACTTCAAAGTGCCCGCGGGATATGGCTCAGAGAGCATCTGCAGCGCACTGTCGGCAATTCTGGTACCAGTGCCCGAGGATGTCACTCACCTCCCGAAGGAGGCGGATGTGCTTTCCAGGCGTCGATGGTGGGAACTGAGGAAATGGCTTATTACCTGTATCCCCTTCCACCCCTATTCCCAGCTCCACTCGATCAGCTCACCCACCCCCTCCCCCCTCACAACCCCTTCCCAGCCCGCCCCGCACCATCTTTCCCCTGCAACACCCCACCTCCTTACAGCCCCCTTCCCAGCTCCCCCTCGCACCCCCTCCCCTCCACCCCCCCCCTCGCACCCCCTCCTCCCACCGGCATCCTCCTACACCTGTGTAGGGGCCCTAACAACTCCACTGCCTTGTGGGCATCTCGGTAGAGACCAAGGCTAAGGGAGTAAACACGAACAGAAAATCCAGAGCGGAACCCCGCAGGCGGTCATGTGTCACCTTTGGCATGTTTCCGGTAGTTCCTGCAGCCATACCGGTGCCAAACGTCGTGCTCTGCACTCCTTTGGACCCCACCAGAAAGGCCGAGAGGGGGCTTTTGACACTTGAGCAACTCTCAACCTCCATACATTCGCCCAGGCATGCGCCATGGAGAGGTCACTCCATAGTCGCCTCACAGCGACTGGAACAACATGGAAGGCAGCAGTTACGGGTTATAAGTCCAGATAAATTGGCATAGAGATTGGGCGCCACGGGTTGCCTTTGTCGGTGGGAGAGGTCATCGCACCTCACTGGACAGCTAGCGCCCACCTCAAACCGGACAGCCCCCGGTCAATAAGGTTCTGTCCCGCCACAGTCCACCTGCTTCAATGGGTGCTTGGAGCTCAGGGTCACTGGTCGAAAAGTGGACTGCAACACCGCACCAAACAACATGAAAAAAGGAAAGAAGATACCAGCCCTTTGCTTTGCAAGCTGGAACGTCAGAACTATGTGTCCTGGCCTGTCGGCAGACCTTACTCAAATCAACGATTCTCGGAAGACCGCCATCATTAACAACGAGCTCAGCAGACTCAATGTAGACATTGCAGCAGTTCAGGAGACACGCCTCCCCACGAGTGGATCTCTAGTAGAGCAAGACTACACCTTCTTCTGGCAGGGCAGGGATCCTGAAGAACAAAGACAGCGGGGAGTGGGCTTCACCATCAGAAACCCCTTGCTCAGCATGATAGAACCTCCCTCAAATGGTTCGGAATGCATCCTGTCCATCCGACTGCTCACCACCTCTGGTTCAGTACACCTACTCAGCATCTATGCTCCAACACTCTGCTCCCCACATGAAGCTAAAGACCAGTTCTACGAGCAACTCCATAATATCATTAATAGCATCCCCAAAACCGAACACCTGTTCCTGCTGGCGGACTTTAATGCCAGGGTTGGGGCCGACCATGACTCATGGCCATCCTGCCTTGGGCGCTATGGCGTTGGAAGGATGAATGAGAATGGGCAGAGACTGCTTGAGTTCTGTACCTATCATAACCTCTGCATCACCAACTCGTTCTTTCACACTAAACCCCGTCACCAGGTTTCATGGAGGCACCCAAGATCGCGTCGTCGGCGCCATCTAGACCTCATCGTCACAAGGCGAGCCGCCTTAAACAGTGTTCAAATCACACACAGCTTGGATTGCGACACTGACCACTCCCTGGTGTGCAGCAAGGTTTGAATCAAACCAAAGAAGTTGCATCATTCCAAGCAGAAGGGCCACCCGCGCATCAACACAAGCAGAATTTCTCATCCACAGCTGTTACAAAAATTTCTAAAATCACTTGTAACAGCCCTCAAAACACACCCACAGGGGATGCTGCGACCAAGTGGGCCCACATTAGAGACGCCATCTATGAATCAGCTTTGACCACCCACGGCAAACGTGTGAAGAGGAATGCAGACTGGTTTCAATCTCATACTGAGGAGCTGGAACCTTTCATAGCCACTAAGCTCATTGCACTGTTGAACTACAAGAAAGCCCCCAGCGAGTTAACATATGTAGCACATGAAGCAGCCAGAAGCACTGCACAAAGAACAGCCAGGCGGTGCGCAAATGACTACTGGCAACACCTATGCAGTCATATTCAGTTGGCCTCAGACACCGGAAACATCAGAGGAATGTATGATGGCATTAAGAGAGCTTTTGGGCCAACCATCAAGAAGATCGCCCCCCTCAAATCTAAATCAGGGGACATAATCACTGACCAACGCAAGCGAATGGACCGCTGGGTTGAGCACTACCTAGAACTGTACTCCAGGGAGAATGTTGTCACTGAGAGTGCCCTCAATGCAGCCCAGCCTCTACCAGTCATAGATGAGCTGGACGTACAGCCAACAAAATCGGAACTCAGTGATGCCATTGATTCACTAGCCAGCGGAAAAGCCCCTGGGAAGGACAGCATTACCCCTGAAATAATCAAGACTGCCAAGCCTGCTATACTCTCAGCACTACATGAACTACTTTGATTGTGCGGGGTCGAGGGAGCAGTACCTCAGGACATGTGCGATGCCAATATCATCACCCTCCATAAAAACAAAGGTGCCTGAGGTGACTGCAACAACAACGTGGAATCTCCCTGCTCAGCATAGTGGGGAAAGTCTTTGCTTGAGTCGCTGGAAACAGGCTCCAGAAGCTGGCCGAGAGTGTCTACCCTGAGGCACAGTGTGGCTTTCGAGCAGAGAGATCGACCATTGACATGCTGTTCTCCCTTCGTCAGCTACAGGAGAAATGCCGAGAACAACAGATGCCACTCTACATTGCTTTCATTGATCTCACCAAAGTCTTTTACCTGGTCAGCAGACGTGGTCTCTTCAGACTACTAGAAAGGATCGGATGTCCACCAAAGCTACGAAGTATCATCACCTCATTCCATGACAATATGAAAGGCACAATTCAGCATAGTGGCACCTTATCAGACCCCTTTCCTATCCTGAGTGGTGTGAAACAGGGCTGTGTTCTCGCACCTACACTGTTTGGGATTTTCTTCTCCCTGCTGCTCTCACATACAGTCAAGTCTTCAGAAGAAGGAATTTTCCTCCATGCAAGATCAGGTGGCATGTTGTTCAACCTTGCCCATCTAAGAGCGAAGACCAAAGTATGGAAAGTCCTCATCAGGGAACTTCTCTTTGCTGACGATGCTGCTTTAACATCTCACACTGAAGAGATTCGGCAGAGTCTCATCGACAGGTTTGCGGCTGCCTGCAACGAATTTGGCCTAACCATCACCCTCAAGAAAACGAACATCATGGGACAGGACGTCAGAAATGCTCCATCCATCAATATTGGCGACCACGCTCTGGAAGTGGTTCAAGAGTTCACCTACCTAGGCTCAACTATCACCAGTAACCTATCCCTAGATGCAGAAATCAACAAGCGCATGGGAAAGGCTTCCACTGCTATGTCCAGACTGGCCAAGAGAGTGTGGGAAAATGGCGCACTGACACGGAACACAAAAGTCCGAGAGTATCAAGCCTGTGTCCTCAGTCCCTTGCTCTATGGCAGCGAGGCCTGGACAACGCATGTCAGCCAAGAGTGACGTCTCAATTCATTCCATCTTCGCTGCCTCCAGAGAATACTTGGCATCAGGTGGCAGGACCGTATCTCCAACACAGAAGTCCTCGAGATGGCCAACATCCCCAGCTTCGACACACTACTGAGTCAGCGGCGCTTGAGATGGCTTGGCCATGTGAGCCGCATGAAAGATGGCAGGATCCCCAAAGACGCATTGTACAGCGAGCTCGCCACTGGTATCAGACCAACCGGCCGTCCATGTCCCCGCTTTAAAGACGTATGCAAACCCGACATGAAGTCCTGTGACATTGAGCACAAGTCATGGGAGTCAGTTGCCAGTGATCGCCAGAGCTGGCGGGCAGCCATAAAGGCGGGGCTAAAGTGTGGCGAGTCGAAAAGACTTAGCAGTTGGCAGGAAAAAAGACAGAAGCGTAAGGGGAGAGCCAACTGTGTAACAGCCCCGACAAACAAATTTTTCTGCAGCACCTGTGGAAGAGTCTGTCACTCTGGAATTGGCCTTTATAGCCACTCCAGGCACTGCTCCACAAACCACTGACCACCTCCAGACGTTATCCCATTGTCTCTCGAGATAAGGAGGCCAGAGAAAGATTCATCTGGAATATTGAAGAGTTGCTGAACTCTGTGCTTTTTTTAAAGAAGATGTCACCAGAAGGTTCCTGTATTTGGCTTGTAAACATGTCTGATTGGAAGGCCCCTGTCTGTGGATAATCACCCAGCAGGTTTTTTGACTTGGGGAGTTATTTACAAAGAAGTGACAGGACAAGACATCTATTGTTCAAGCCAAATGCAGGAACCTTCTGGTGCCTATCTAGTTGTTTTTTGTCTGCCACAAGAAGAAGACCCAGCTCTCTCTTGTAATGAAATCCTGCCTACAGTGCATCAGTTTCCTATTTGCAATTGTATTTGAAGAAACCCTGCATGTCGAATGTGTGGGAACTGAAACCTTTTTGCCTCATTTCTACTGGAAGACCTATCTGAAGCCTCTGTAGCTGCATTTCTTGTTGCCATTGGAGTGAGAGAACATTTTAAACTATCAAGGCATTGACACAAACTCCATCGAGAAACTGACTTTGAAATCTTAATAGAATGGTAACTGTCAGAGGGAGTAAAATTGTTGGACACTTAACAAAAAAAGGGATATGAAATCTGAATTAAGACAACTGAGAGCTAGGTCTAGTCTGAACTATCCACAAGATTGATACAGGTACAAAGAGAGAAAGAGAGAGATGGAGAATAATCTTAGTCCATGTATGATCTGTTACTTGAAACAAAGTACTTTCAACATGCAAAAGAATAAAAAATGGGGAATTCTATTGAGTGAGATGTTTTGTAGGTGGAGAGTGCTATTCAAATAAGTACAGGGAAATGCTACGTGCAGATCATCCCACTCAATAGGCTCATATGTTGCTAAGGTGTTTTATGGCGGTAAAATCAAGACCCAAGAATATTCAGCTGGCCTGACGATCTGCCCTAGGTCATGCATTTGGTCATACAACCCGTGGACTCAGCACCTTCAACACGTAGAAACAACTTGGTCATTTAGTAAGACACGGATGCCCAAGAAGGTACTGGTCCACGCTGCTGAAGGGATAAAAATGTTTCCTCAAAATTCAGGGTCATGCTAGAATTGTGGGAGCCCCAGGGCACAACTTCACCCAGCTAACCATGTCTTGGTAAATATGGGTAGACTCGGGTCACATCAAGAGGAACGTCCTTATACGCTTCGTCAGCCAGGTGTACAGATGAAGATATTGTCATTGATAATGGGGAAATGGCAGACATGTTGAACAATTACTTTGCCTCAGTATTTACAGTTGAAAAGGAGGATAACTTGCTGGAAGTCCCGAAACAAATTACAGCCGATAGGGGACAGGGACTGAACTCAAGTTATGTAAGTAAAACATCAGTAACAAGGAAATTAATGGAACTAAAGAGTAAGAAATCCCCAGGAACTGTCGGTTTCAATCCGAGGGTGTTAAAGGAAGTAGGGGAGCACATAGTAGACGTCCTAATTATAGTCTTTCAGAATTTCCTAGATTCAGGAGTTGTCCTTCTGGATTGGAAAGTTGCACATGACACTCCACTTTTTAAGAAGGGTGAACAGGGGGAACCAAGGAAATTACAAACCAGTTAGCCAGACATCAGTGGTGGGAAAATTGCTGGAGTCTATAACAAAGGATAGAATGACAGAACACCTGGAAAACTTTCAGTTAATTAGGGACGGCCAGCATGGATTCATGACGGGAAGGTCATGCCTGACAAATCTCATTGAATTTTTTGAAGAGGTGACTGAGGTAGTGGACAGGGGAATGTCTATGGATTTTATTTATGTGGGAGAGCATTTCGGTGATAGTGAGCACAACTCCCTGACCTTTACTATAGTCATGGAGAGGGACAGGAACAGATGGGATGGGAAAATATTTAATTGGGGCAGGGGGAATTACAATGCTATTCGGCAGGAACTGGGGAGCATAAATTGGGAACAGATGTTCTCAGGGAAATGCACGACAGAAATGTGGAGGTTGTTTAGGGAGCACTTGCTGCGACTGCTGGATAGGTTTGTCCCGATGAGGCAGGGAAGGGATGGAAGGGTGAAGGAACCTTAGATGACAAGAGATGTGGAACAGCTAGTCAAGAGGAAGAAGGAAGCTTACTTAAGGTTGAGGAAGCAAGGATCAGACAGGGATCTAGAGCGTTACAAGGTAGCCAGGAAGGAACTGAAGAATGGACTTAGGAGAGCTATAAGGGGACATGAAAAAGTCTTGGTGGGTAGGATTAAGGAAAATCCCAAGGCGTTCTACACTTATGTGAGGAACAAGAGGATGGCCAGAGTGAGGGTAGGGCCGATCAGGGATAGTGGAGGGAACTTGTGCCTGGAGTCGGAGGAGGTAGGGGAGGTCCTAAATGAATACTTTGCTTCAGTACTCACTAGTGAGAGGGACCTGGTCGTTTGTGAGGACAGCGTGGAACAGGCTGATATGTTCGAACAGGTTGAGGTTAAGAGGGAGGATGTGCTGTACATTTTGAATGATATGAGGACAGATACGTACCCGGGGACAGACGGGATATCCCCAAGGATATTACGGGAAGCAAGGGAAGAGATTGCCGCACCTTTGGCAATGATCTTTGCGTCCTCACTGTCCACTGGAGTACCAGATGATTGGAGGGTGGCAAATGTTATTCCCTTGTTCAAGAAAGGGAATAGGGATAACCCTGGGAATTACAGACCAGTCAGTCTTACGTCGGTGGTGGGCAAATTATTGGAGAGGATTCTGAGAGACAGGATTTATGATTATTTGAAAAGCATGGTTTGATTAGAGACAGTCAACATGGCTTTGTGAGGGGCAGGTCATGCCTCACAAGCCTTATTGAATTCTTTGAAGATGTGACAAAACACATTGATGAAGGAAGAGCAGTGGATGTGGTTTATATGGATTTTAGCAAGGCGTTTGATAAGGTTCCCCATGGTAGGCTCATTCAGAAAGTAAGGAGGCATGGGATTCAGGGAAAGTGGGCTGTCTGGATACAAAATTGGCTGGCCCATAGAAGTCAGAGGGTGGTAGTAGATGGAAAGTATTCAGCATGGAGCTCGGTGACCAGTGGTGTTCTGCAGGGATCTGTTCTGGGACCTCTGCTCTTTGTGATTTTTATAAATGACTTGGATGAGGAAGTGGAAGTCTGGGTTAGCAAGTTTGCCGATGACACAAAGGTTGCTGGAGCTGTGGATAGTGTGGAAGGCTGTTGTAGGTTGCAACAGGACAGTGACAGGATGCAGTGCTGGGCTGAGAAGTGACAGATGGAGTTCAACCTGGAAAAGTGCGAAGTGATTCATTCTGGAAGGTTGAAGTTGAATGTGGAATACAGGCTTGGTAGTGTGGAGGAACAGAGGGATCTTGGGGTCCATGTCCATAGATCGCTCAAAGTTGCCACCCAAGTTGAGAAGGTTGTTAAGAAGGCGTATGGTGTGTTGGCTTTCATTAACGGGGGGATTGAGTTTCAGAGCTGTGAGATTATGCTGCAGCTCTATAAGGCCCTGGTTCGACCACACTTGGAATATTGTGTTCAGTTCTGGTCGCCTCATTATAGGAAGGATGTGGAAGCTTTAGAGAGGGTGCAGAGGAGATTTACCAGGATGCTTCCTGGACTGGAGGGCATGTCCTACGAAGAAAGATTGAGGGAGCTAGGGCTTTTCTCATTGGAGCGAAGAAGGATGAGAGGTGACTTGATAGAGGGGTACAAGATGATGAGAGGCATCGATAGAGTGGAAAGCCAGAGAATTTTTCCCAGGGTGGAAAGGGCTATCACCAAGGGGCATAATTTTAAGGTGAATTGAGGAAGGTTTCGGGGAGATGTCAGAGGTAGGTTCTTTACACAGAGAGTGGTTGATGCGTGGAATGCGCTGCCAGCGGTGGTAGTAGAAGCAGATACATTAGGGGCATTTAAGCGACTCTTGGATAGGTACATGGATGATAGTAGAATGAAGGGTAGGTAGTTAGTTTGATCTTAGAGTAGGTTAAAGGTTCGGCACAACATCGTGGGCCGAAGGGAATGTACTGTGCTGTACTGTTCTATGTTCTATGTTCTTGAAGCTCATGGAATTGAGTGCAAATTATTGACATGGTTAGGAATTTGGTTGAGTGGTAGGCGACAGAGAGTTGGGATAATAGGTAAGTACTCCGATTGTCAGGAGGTGACAAGTGGTGTCCTGCAGGGATCTGTGTTGGGGCCTCAATTATTCACATTATTCATTAACGACTTGTATGATGGCATAGTAAGTCAAATATGCAAATTTGCTGATGATACAAAGTTAGGTGGCATTGTAGAAAGTCTAGATGAGAGCATTAACTTGCAAAGAGGTATTGACAGACTAGGTGAGTGGGCAAAACTGTGGCTGATAGTTTTCAATGCGGGCATGAGATTATCCATTTTGGAATAAAAAAGAATAGGGCAGGGCATTTTCTAAATGGGAAGAGGTTGAAGACAGTGGATGTCCAAAGAGACATGGGGGTTCAGGTGCATAGATCTTTAAAATGCTACGAGCAAGTGCAGAAAATAATCAAAAAGGCTAATGGAATGCTGGCCTTGATATCTAGAGGATTGGAGTATAAAGACACAGAGGTTATGCTGCAGCTGTACAAAACCCTGGTTAGACCCCACTTGGAGTATTGTGAGCGTTTTTGGGCACCACACCTTAGGAAGGACATATTGGACTTGACGGGAGTGCAAGGTAGGTTTACAAGAATGATACCTGGATTGCAGGGGTTAAGTTACGAGGATAGATTACACAAATTAGGCTTGTTATTGCTAGAATCTACAAGGTTAGGGGGTTATCTGATCGAAGACTCCAAGATATTAACAGGAAAAGACAGGCTAGATAAAAATAAACTATCTCCACTGGTTGGAGATTCTAAAATTAGCGGGCATAGTCTAAACATTAGGACCAGACCGCTCAGGAGAAATGTTAGGAAGCACTCCTTCACGCAAAGGGTGGTAGAGTTGTCTAACAATGATGTCAACCTGGACCACTTTGGATACTTGGAACAATGCATAACCTAATGTGGTAAGATCCTCGCACCCCAAGAAGGATAAAGAAAGGGGGTTTTGGGACATGGTCAGTATTTTTGGAGAGGAGCTAACGGGACATCATCGGCACACAGAATTCCCAGCTTCTGACCTGCATTTGTAGGTATAGTACTTATACGGCTGGTCCAGTTAAGTTTCTGGTCATTGGTTAGCCCCCAGCATGCTCATTATTTGATGAGCTGTGAATAAAGCAAACATTAACAAATCGTCAGCCAACAGCACTAGCCATGACCCGATGACAGAAGGAAGATTGCTATGAGAAATCTGGCTCTAATGACAATGAACATTTTTCTATATGTCAGGTATGCTTCTGGCCAATCAAAGGACTTTCACGTGCTCAACTTTGTTGGGGCTGCTCAGTGTTCCATTCTGTTGAATATTACTTTGATGTCCAGGTCAGTTGCTCTCAAATGGTCTCTGAGATGAGAAGTTTTAGTACAATAATACCATTAGCACTACTATAAATAGCAGTTTATATACCATAAAGTAACTGACCATTGTGGATAGGTGTTATTAGTTTCTCCGATTACTTGCAATGCCAGAAACATATTTGTCAAATGAAAATGCCTGTTAACCCTAAAAAACATATGGGCAGCCAAATGTGAAACACGCATATACTCTGAAGGAAAAATAATTAAATTCAAGTGATGAAAAAGCAATCGAGGTGTTTTCGTGTATCAATCTTTGAAAGCAGGTGATTACCATTGTGAAGTGACAGCTGAAAAGAACAGTGTACGAAGACATATTTAAAAGACACTTTAGCATTTTCAAAGAGCCGCACAGGCACGATGGACTGAATAGTATATGCTATATGATTCTATGAGAATTAACTGCAGAAAAAACATGCCATTTGGTCAATGCACAAGATCTTGGTTATGCCCTCGTTAAATTACAGTGCTCAGTTTTGATCTCTATGTATGGTGGGGCGTATTGATGCTTTGGAAAGGTTACAAAGATGTGCCATAAGATTAAGTTCCAATATAAAACACATTAATTACTCAGGTAGATTCAGTAAGCTGGGTCTCTGTACTTTAAGATGGTATAGTCTTAGGGATGAAGGTTTATCGAATAATTAATCTAATAGATTATGCATAGGTAGAGCAGTTATTACAACTCAATTGGCTAAGGAGGGGCACGTTTACATGTGACGTAAGGGTAGAACTAGTTTGGATGTTGGATCGTCTTCTTTTCTCAGAATATAACGGGCCTGTGGAGCAGGTTTAGGGGCAGTGGTGAAAGCCGATGCACTAAATTCCTTCAAACCAGAGCTGGATCTCTTTCTGGTTGGGGCGGAGATCACTTCATACAAGGCAGCAGCTGTGACATCCTGTACTGTACCTGATGGAAAATGTAATCTTTTGGTTGTAATGACCTAATGCGATTGGAGATGAAATACCCATTTTACACCTAATTTACCTGGGTTGTGTATTTTCCCGCATCTCCCTGGAGATTACATGGCTCCCGTTGGGGTGGGGAGTTTTATGCATTGTGATGCACGTGGCATAACAACTCCATGTTAGATGCTGGCTGACCAACGGGCATAATCTTCTGCTCTTTGCCTATGAGCATCAGTCGGGACCAGTTCAGGTTCCTGACACCGCTCTGACAGTCGGGTAAAAAACAGAAAGTGCTGGAAACACCCAACAAATCTGTAAGCATCTGTGAAGAGAGAAACAGTTAATGTTTCAGGTGTGTGACACTTCAGAACTATCAGGGCGCCCGCCTGGGAGATCTTCCTGGAGGCAGCCAATTAAGAGGCTGTCTCTGTGTCGACCGTCCAATTAAGGACAGCGGGCGGGTCCCTGATGTTGCAGGCCCAATCAGCGTGCCTGCAGCCTTTGGAAGGACGACAGCCCCGCTGCCATAGGTGAGCGCTGCTGTCAGAGGGGAACGCAAGAGCAGCTCCATCTTGAGGCACCTCTGAAGAGGTACTCAATTCAATTAAATAAATGATGATCATAAGGGCGAGTCCACCCCTGTGGAAGGGAAATCCCTCCACAGGATGGCCGGGCAGCAGTTGTGACCCGCTGGTGTGTGAGTTAAAACTGGAGACACGAGGGAGGCTCTTTCACTGCCAGGAAGATCCTGGCGACCTGCCCAAATAAGTAGATCTTTTCTGGACTGTCATTTTCAAATGTTCGTACAGCAGGAGGTACATACATTGCAAGTGAACGAAATGACAATGTCCTTCAATCAAAGGGGACATGCAAGTATTTCTAATTGAAATTACTACTGGCGATGTTATTCTACTTCTTTAACTACTCCTATCAAATTCTTTGCTCTGTTTTTCTAACAAAAGTATAAACGCATTTGAAATAACTGAGCTCATGTCACCAATAGATTAGGGAAAAGGCGATTTAATATAAATGCGTTATCCCTTCCTTCGAGAACATTGAAAATAATAACTTCTAGCATTTGGAAACCAGCTGTGAGCAGTCTCGAATCGGCTTCATTTTCTCTTATGGTTCAGCAGGGTCGTTCTAATGTATTTGTTATTGTGAACATGTAATGATGGAAGATAATTAATTGTACCTCTTTCTATTTTCGTCCCGCAAGGCAGATTAAAGTGTATATTTTTCCTCCTGAGGATATATGAATATTTTTAGTTAGGTGGAGCAAAATTACTCGACCATCCATGACAGAGAAAAATATATAAACCCAGAGTATTTTTGAGTTAACAGTCACTGGGAATGGTAAATATGCACTGCATATTGCTTTCGGGGTTATTGTTAACGGTCACTGTTCCCGTGTTGAGAACAGACAATCCAACATGTAAACACCGGGAACTGTTTGATCTGTTTAGTTTACCGAAGGATGGCGACATCATTATCGGTGGAATTTTTGTTCTGCACTCCCGTGTGGAGAAACTGGACCAAAAGCAGCGAAATGCAAAAGGTCAGTTAAGTAAACTTGTTGATGAGAGTATTGAACAGGCAATCAGCATGGTTCAATCGTGTTAAATGATTGTCCGAAGAAGGGTCACTGACCCGAAACGTTAACTCTGCTTCACTTTCCACAGATGCTGCCAGATCTGCTGAGTGGTTCCAGCATTTCTTGTTTTTATTTCAGATTTCCAGCATCCGCAGTATTTTGCTTTTATATAAATGATTGTCTTGTTGTTTGTTTCTCTCTCACTCTCTTTCAAAAGCTCATGTTTAAAATTGTAGATGCTAATATAGCTTGAATTGACTGGACTAAGTATTGGGATGAGAGAGAAGGAAGAGACAAAATACAGTTGCATTTGAAAAGTAGCAATTGGGAAATTAATCTATAACAGACAGCAACCTGTTTTGCAAACACCCGACTCCATGAAAATGTAAGTTTATTTTGGGAAATTATAGAAAAAAACTACATATTTTTTCAATTGTACCTGTCCTTAATTAGAAAGACTCAAAATGATTATTGATCCTATATTTTCTGGTATTTTCATTCTTTGTGGCTGGTTTTAAGACAACGATAGCGTAAGATAAAACTTAGAAATTCACGGATCTGTTAATTTATTGTTAGACAAGACTCCGTGACAGACTAGCGTGGAGTTCTACTTTTTGCCAAACTCTTGTCAATGTCACTGTGTCAGTTAATTTAATCCAGAGTACTGCGTCGATGGGGTCATCCCTTTTTGCTTTTCTTTTCCCCATGCCAATCTTTCGAATTAGAGTCGGGTTTCCAGCAGTTTTCATGTGGGATGTCTCCACAGATATAAAAAGAACTTGTATTTAAATATAGCGTGCCAAGTCCTTAGGTCCTCCCAAAATGTTTTGGGGCCAATGGATGACTTTTCAAGTATGGTTACTGTTGTATAGGAAAAAGCGTCAGTCAATATTCCCACAACAGGGTTCCACTAACTGCAATAAGATAATGGTCTGTTAATCTTTTTGATGGGGTTGTTTGAAAGATGAATGTTGATGAGGGCACCTGGAGTACGCTCAGGCTCTTTTCCAATACTGCCATTTGATCTTTTGGGCCAACAGAGCAAGTTTCGAATGACTGCACTTTCAATAGCACAGTAGCACCTCAGTCTTGTCTAATCTTTCATTTCCAATCCAGACTCTTATTAATTAAGACATTACTCACAACTAATCCATTCACATTAGTGCTAATCTGCAAGTATTTCTGTTCTACAGTTTTGAATTTCGAACTTTCCGCTTCATACAAGCAATGGTTTTTGCCATAGACGAAATAAACAACAACCCAGATCTCCTTCCAAATCTTACACTGGGCTACAGGATTTATGATTCGTGCAATCTGCCTCGTTTTTCAGTCAAAGCTGCTTTCGAATTGTAAAACGGCCAGGAAGCAACATCTTCCGACCAGTCATGTCAACAATCCTCCTTGGTTCCTGCCATTGTTGGTGATTCGGGATCGTCGCAGTCTTTGGCAGTAGCGGCTCAATCGGTCCTTTCCGAATTCCCATGGTAAGACATTTTTACCAAGTTACTGTCAGGATTTTGAAAGGTATTCGCTTTGCTAAATCATCTCAAAGACTTTTGGGGATCATGGTCCTAGAGTGGCTTCAACGAAGGTTATAGAGCATTATTCAACATCCTTGTTTCCTCCCATTTGAAGGAGTAAGAGTTTAGGTTTTCCATAATTCCCATTTCAAAAGAATAGTCTGTTGCGTGCCAAATAATTCAAACGTGTATCCCCAGCTGCTGTTTTTACTTGTCTCGCAATCATAAGAATGGTTAATTTAAAAATTGCCTGTGTATTAGATTAGAGGAAATGTTTTTTCTCTTTAAGCAAATCCATTCATTGAGCGGGATCCATTTAAAATGGATCACGTACTATACCCGAACCGAGTATAGTACACTAAAATGACCTAGCCAGCCACTCTGTTGTATGAAACGACCAAAGAAAAGTCAACTAATAACTGGACGGTGAAAATAATGAAGACACAAACTACACACTGCAAAGTCCTGCTCAGTAAGATCTGGGGAATTGTGTTAAAATTAGGGCAGCTGTCCCACAGACTAGCCAAGCAACAGTCTTTCATAGTCATACTCACTGAATCATACCTTGCAGCCAATTTTGCAGATTCCTCTGTCACCATTCCTCAGAATGTCTTTCTCCACAAAAAGGAGGGTCATGGCATCAGGTCAATCACGGGCAGGGATTACTACCTACTGCCCTATCTCAGCTGATGATTCAGTACTCGTACGTATGGAACACTACTTAGAAGGTACACTGAGGTTATGCAAGGGCATGTTCATGGGGTGGTGAACTTCAATGTCCATCATCAGGAGTGGCTCGGGAGCACCACCACAGTCAAGCTGACCGAGTTTTGAAGAATATATCAAGCAGACTGGGCCTGAAGAAGGGGGGTGTGAAACAAAACGATGGAAAAACCTACATGACCTTGTTCTCACCAAGTATTGGTATGAGTGACTAATGCACAGTCCTTGTGAAGAAAAAGTCATGTCGTCACACTGGGGGACACATTCTATCGTGTTGTGTGGCACTTCCACAATTCTCAGTGGGGCAGAGTCAGAGCAGACCTGGGAAAATAGTGAATGTAACTGCTTCATTCAAAAAAGGAGGAAGACAGAAAGAAGGAAACTACAGGCCAGTTAGCTCAACATTGGTCATAGGGAAAATGTTAGAATCTATTTTTTTTATTCATTCATGGGATAAGGCATCATTGGCCAGGCCACAAATATTGCCCATCCCTAATTGCCCTTGCGAAGGTGATGGTGAGCTACCTTTTTGAACTGCTACAGTCCTTGAGGTGCAGGTACATTAACGGAGCAGGATTTTGACCCAGTGACAGTGAAGGAACAGTGATATATTTCCAAGTCAGGATGGTGTGTGGCTTTGAGTGGAACTTTTAGGTGGTGGCATTCCCATGTATCTGCTGCCCTTGTCCTTCTGAGCGGTAGAGGTCGCCAGTTTGGAAGGTGCTGTCTAAGGAGCCTTGGTGGATTGCTGCAGTGCATCTTGCAGGTGGTACACACTGCTGCCACTGTGCATTGGTGGTGGAGGCAGTGAATGTTTGCGGATGGGGGTGCCAATCAGGTGGTCTGCTTTGTCCTTGATGGTGTTGAGCTTCTGGAGTGTTGTTGGAGCTCCATCCATCAAGGCAAGTGGAGAGCATTCCAACACACACTTGACTTGTGTCTTGCAGATGGTGGACAGGCTTTGGGGAGTCAGGACAAAGAACAAAGAACAAAGAAAATTACAGCACAGGAACAGGCCCTTCGGCCCTCCAAGCCTGCGCCGATCCAGATCCTCTATCTAAACATGTCGCCTATTTTCTAAGGGTCTGTATCTCTTTTCTTCCTGCCCATTCATGTATCTGCCTAGATACATCTTAAAAGACGCCATCGTGCCCGCATCTACCACCTCCGCTGGCAACGCATTCCAGGCACCCACCACCCTCTGCGTAAAGAACTTTCCACGCATATCCCCCCTAAACTTTTCCCCTTTCACTTTGAATTCGTGTCCTCCAGTAATTGAATCCCCCACTCTGGGAAAAAGCCTCTTGCTAGAGGGAGTTTTCTATAGATCCCCCAATAGCAACAGGGACACGGAGGAACAGATTGGGAGGCAGATTTTGGAAAGTTGCAGAAGTAACAGGATTGTGTCCAGGAGGTGGGTTACTCGCCGCAGAATTCCTAGCCTTTGACCGAGATGTTAATAATGGGTGATTCAATTATCGTAATGCCATTGAATGTCAATGGGAGATGGTTAGATTCTGTCTTGTTTGAGGTAGTCATTGCCAAGCACTTATGCGGCACGAATGTGCTGGAGCTACGGATCAGTGGATGGGGTAGCTGTTGAACAGGCAGATACAGAGTGCAGGGAGTCTGTGCGGAAGGTTAGACTGTTGACAGGGAAAAGTTGCAGCCAGTATGATGGGTTGAAGTGTGTCAATTTTAACGCAAGAAGTGTCAGGAATAAGGGTGATGAACCTAGAGCATGGATCAGTACTTGGAGCTACGATATTGTGGCCATTACGGAGATGTGGATATCACAGGGGCAGGAATGGATGTTGGATGTTCCGGGGTTTAGATATTTAATAAGGAATAGGGAGGGAGGTAAAAGAGGTGGAGGAGTGGCATTGCTAATCAGGGATAGTATCAAAGCTGCAGAAAGGGAGGTCGTCGAGGAGGGTTTGCCTACTGAGTCAGTATGGGTGGAAGTCAGAAACAGGAAAGGAGCAGTGACTTTATTGGGAGTTTTCTATAGATCCCCCAATAGCAACAGAGACACGGAGGAACAGCTTGGGAGGCAGATTTTGGAAAGGTGCAGAAGTAACAGGATTGTTGTCATGGGTGACTTCAACTTCACTAATATTGATTGGAACCTCCTTAGTGCAAATAGTTTGGATGGAGCAGTTTTTGTCAGGTGTGTCCAGGAAGGTTTCCTGACTCAATATGTAGATAGGCCGACTAGAGGGGAGGCTATGTTGTATTTGGTGCTTGGCAATGAACCAGGCCAGGTGGCAGATCTCTCAGTGGGAGAGCATTTCGGTGATAGTGATCACAACTCCCTGACCTTTACTCTCGTCATGGAGAGGGATAGGAGCAGACGGGATGGGAAAATATTTAATTGGGGGAGGGGGAATTACAATGCTATCAGGCAGGAACTGGGGAGCTTAAATTGGGAACAGATGTTCTCAGGGAAATGCACGACAGAAATGTGGAGGTTGTTTCGGGAGCACATGCTGCGACTGCTGGATAGGTTTGTCCCGATGAGGCAAGGAAGGGATGGTAGGGTGAAGGAACCTTGGATGACAAGAGATGTGGAACAGCTAGTCAAGAGGAAGAAGGGAGTTTACTTAAGGTTGGGGAAGCAAGGATCAGACAGGGATCTAGAGCGTTACAAGGTAGCCAGGAAGGAACTGAAGAATGGACTTAGGAGAGCTAGAAGGGGACATGAAAAAGTCATGGCGGGTAGGATTAAGGAAAATCCCAATGGCGTTCTACACTTATGTGAGGAACAAGAGGATGGCCAGAGTGAGGGCAGGCCCGATCAGGGGTAGTGGAGGGAACTTATGCCTGGAGCCAGAGGTGGTCGGGCAGGTCCTTAATGAATACTTTGCATCAGTATTCACTAGTGAGAGGGACCTGGTCGTTTGTGAGGACAGCGTGGAACAGGCTGATATGCTCAAACAGGTTGAGGTTAAGAGGGAGGATGTGCTGGAAATTTTGAATGATATGAGGACAGATAAGTCCCCGGGGCCAGACGGGATATACCCAAGGCTATTATGGGAAGCGAGGGAAGAGATTGCTGCGCCTTTGGCGATGATCTTTGCATCTTCACTGTCCGCTGGAGTAGTACCGGATGATTGGAGGGTGGCAAATGTTGTTCCCTTGTTCAAGAAAGGGAATAGGGATAACCCTGGGAATTATAGACCAGTCAGTCTTACGTCAGCAGTGGGCAAATTATTGGAGAGGATTCTGAGAGACAGGATTTATGATTATTTGGAAAAGCATGGTTTGATTAGAGACAGTCAGCATGGCTTTCTGAGGGGCCTTCAAGCCTTATTGAATTTTTTGAAGATGTGACAAAACACATTGATGAAGGAAGAGCAGTGGATGTGGTGTATATGGATTTTAGCAAGGCGTTTGATAAGGTTCCTCATGGTAGGCTCATTCAGAATGTAAGGAGGCATGGGATTCAGGGAAAGTTGGCTGTCTGGATACAAAATTGGCTGGCCCATAGAAGTCAAAGGGTGGTAGTAGATGGAAAGTATACAGGATGGAGCTCGGTGACCAATGGTGTTCCACAAGGATCTGTTCTGGGACCTCTGCTCTTTGTAATTTTTATAAATGACCTGGATGAGGAAGTGGAAGGCTGGGTTCGCAAGTTTGCCGATGACACGAAGGTTGCTGGAGTTGTGGATAGTGTGGAAGGCTGTTGTAGGTTGCAATGGGACATTGACAGGATGAAGAGCTGGGCTGAGAGGTGGCAGATGGATTTCAAACTGGAAAAGTGTGAAGTGATTCATTTTGGAAGGTCGAATTTGAATGCAGAATACAGGCTTAAAGACAGGATTCTTGTAAGGTGGAGGAACAGAGGGATATTGGGGTCCATGTCCATAGATCGCTCAAAGTTGCCACCCACGTTGATAGGGTTGTTAAGAAGGCGTATGGTGTGTTGGCTTTCCTTAACAGGGGATTGATTTTAATAGCCACGATGTTATGCTGCAGTGCTATAAGGCCCTGGTTCGACCACACTTGGAATATTGTGTTCAGTTCTGGTCGCCTCATTATAGGAAGGATGTGGAAGCTTTAGAGAGGATGCAGAGGAGATTTACCAGGATGCTGCCTGGACTGGAGGGCATGTCCTACGAAGAAAGATTGAGGGAGCTGGGGCTTTTCTCATTGGAGCGAAGAAGGATGAGAGGTGACTTGATAGAGGGGTACAAGATGACGAGAGGCATAGATGGAGTGGATAATTAGAGACTATTTTGAACAGAGGTTTAAAATCAATTTCTTTTAGTTTTGGTTGCAGCAGCTTTGACAGAAGTGAAGGTACGGAGCGAACTTGCAGCTGGGAGGTCAATTTCAGTGTAAGTTAAAAGTTAATTCCCTTTTGTTTTCGGAGGACCAGGGGACTGCTGGGTAAGTAAAAACTATATATTTGTGCGGTGGCTGTAACCGAGAAACTACACGTGTAGTGTCTCCCACCCACCCTCCTCCTCTAACCAAAAAAAAGGACTCTGGTGTGTTGATAAGGTAAGCTTTTTATTTAAAAAGTTCTGTCCGTCGGATTGCTAAGCTAACAAGTTTTGACTTTTTTTTTTAGTTTTTCAGTAGACTTGTTGGGAATTTAGAATAGTGGGAATGGAGGTTAAGGCAGTTGTATGTTCCTCCTGCAGAATGTGGGAGGTAAGGGTCGCCAAGAGTGTCCCTGCTGACTGCATCTGCGGGAAGTGCACCCAACTCCAGCTCCTCGAGAACCGCGTTAGGGAACTGGAGCTGGAGCTGGATGAACTTCGGATCATTCGAGAGGTGGAGGGGGTTATTAAGAGGAGTTATGGGGAGGTAGTCACACCTCAGGTAAAAGAAGTAGGTAGATGGGTTACCGTCAGGGGAAGGAGAGGGAACCAGCAGGCAGTGCAGGGATCCCCTGTGGCCGTTTCCCTCAACAACAGGTATACCGTTTTGGATAATGTTGCGGGGGATGACTTTACAGTGGTAAGCAATGGGGTACAGGTCTCTGGCACAGAGTCTGTCCCTGTTGCTCAGAAGGGAAGGGGGAAGAGGAGCCGAGTATTAGTCATTGGGACTCCATAGTTAGGGGAACAGATAGGAGGTTCTGTGGGAACGAGAGAGACTCACGATTGGTGTGTTGCCTCCCAGGTGCCAGGGTTTGTGATGTCTCGGATCATGTTTTTGGGATCCTTAAGGGGGAGGGGGAGCAGCCCCAAGTCGTGGTCCACATAGGCACCAATGACATACGTAGGAAGAGAGATGGGGATATAAGACAGAAATTCAGGGAGCTAGGGTGGAAGCTTAGAGCGAGAACAAACAGAGTTGTTATCTCTGGGTTGTTGCCCGTGCCACGTGATAGCGAAGCGAGGAATAGGGAGAGAGAGGAGTTGAACACGTGGCTGCAGGGATGGTGTAGGAGGGATAGTTTTGGTTTCCTGGATAATTGGGGCTCTTTCTGGGGTATGTGGGACCTCTACAAACAGGATGGTCTTCATCTGAACCAGAGGGATACCAATATCCTAGGGGGGGGAGATTTGCTAGTGCTCTTCGGGGGGGTTTAAACTAATTCAGCAGGGGAATGGGAACCTAAATTGTAGTTCCAGTGTACAGGATGTTGAGAGTAGTGAGGTCAGGGATAAGGTTACAAGGACGCAAGAGGGCACTGGCAAGCAAGAACTTGGTTTAAAGTGTGTCTACTTCAACGCCAGGAGCATCCGGAATACGGTGGGTGAGCTTGCAGCATGGGTTGCTACATGGGATCTCGATGTAGTGGCCATTTCGGAGACATGGGTAGAACAGGGGCAGGAATGGATGTTGCAGGTTCCGGGATTTAGATGTTTCAGTAAGAACAAAGAAGATGGTAAAAGAGGGTGGGGGTGTGGCATTGTTAATCAAGGAGAGTATTACAGCGGCAGAAAGGACGTTTGAGGACTCGTCTACTGAGGTAGTATGGGGTGAGGATAGAAACAGGAGAGGAGAGGTCACCCTGTTGGGAGTCTTCTATCGACCTACGAATAGTTCCAGAGATGTAGAGGAAAGGATAGCGAAGATCATTCACGACAGGGGCGAGAGTAACAGGGTAGTTGTTATGGGGGACTTTAACTTTCCAAATATTGACTGGAAATACTATAGTTCGAGTACTTTACATGGGTCAGTTTTTGTCCAGTGTGTGCAGGAGGGTTTTCTGACACAATATGTAGACAGGCCAACCAGGGGCGATGCCACATTGGATTTGGTACAGGGTAATGAACCCGGCCAGGTGTTAGATTTAGATGTAGGTGAGCACTTTGGTGATAGTGATCACAATTCAGTTAGGTTTACCTGAGCAATGGGCAGGGACAGGTATATACCGCAGGGCAATAATTATAGCTGGGGGAAAGGAAAATATGATGCGACTAGGCAAGATTTAGGATGCGTAGGATGGGGAAGGAAACTGCAGGGGATGGGCACAATCGAAATGTGGAGCTTATTCAAGGAGCAGCTACTGCGTGTCCTTGATAAGTATGTACCTGTCAGGCAGGGAGCAAGTTGTCGAGCGAGGGAGCCGTGGTTTACTAAAGAAGTTGAAGCGCTTGTCAAGAGGAAGAAGAAGGCTTATGTTAGGATGAGACGTGAAGGCTCAGTTAGGGCGCTTGAGAGTTACAAGCTAGCCAGGAAGGATCTAAATGGAGAGCTAAGAAGAGCAAGGAGAGGACACGAGAAGTCATTGGCGGATAGGATCAGGGAAAACCCTAAGTCTTTCTATAGGTATATCAGGAATAAAAGAATGACCAGAGTTAGATTAGGGCCAATTAAGGATAGTAGTGGGAAGTTGTGTGTGGAATCAGAGGAGATAGGGGAAGCATTAAATGAATATTTTTCGTCAGTATTTACAGTAGAGAAAGAAAATGTTGTCGAGGAGAATACTGAGATTCAGACTACTAGGCTAGATGGGATTGAGGTTCACAAGGAGGAGGTGTTAGCAATTTTGGAAAGTGTGAAAATAGATAAGTCCCCTGGGCCAGATGGGATTTATCCTAAGATTCTCTGGGAAGCTAGGGAGGAGATTGCAGAGCCTTTGTCCTTGATCTTTATGTCGTCATTGTCGACTGGAATAGTGCCGGCAGACTGGAGGATGGCAAATGTTGTCCCCTTGTTCAAGAAGGGGAGTAGAGACAGCCCTGGTAATTATAGACCTGTGAGCCCTACTTCAGTTGTGGGTAAAATGTTGGAAAAGGTTAGAAGAGACAGGATTTATAATCATCTTGAAAAGAATAAGTTCATTAGCGATAGTCAGCACGGTTTTGTGAAGAAAAGGTCGTGCCTCACAAACCTTATTGAGTTTTTCGAGAAGGTGATCAAACAGGTGGATGAGGGTAAAGCAGTGGATGTGGTGTATATGGATTTCAGTAAGGCGTTTGATAAGGTTCCCCATGGTAGGCGATTGCAGAAAATACGGAAGTATGGGGTTGAAGGTGATTTAGAGCTTTGGATCAGAAATTGGCTAGCTGAAAGAAGACAGAGGGTGGTGGTTGATGGCAAATGTTCATCCTGGAGTTTAGTTACTAGTGGTGTACCGCAAGGATCTGTTTTGGGGCCACTGCTGTTTGTCATTTTTATAAATGACCTGGAAGAGGGTGTAGAAGGGTGGGTTAGTAAATTTGCGGATGACACTAAGGTCAGTGGAGTTGTGGATAGTGCCGAAGGATGTTGTAGGGTACAGAGGGACATAGATAGGCTGCAGAGCTGGGCTGAGATATGGCAAATGGAGTTTAATGCGGAAAAGTGTGAGGTGATTCACTTTGGAAGGAGTAACAGGAATGCAGAGTACTGGGCTAATGGGAAGATTCTTGGTAGTGTAGATGAACAGAGAGATCTTGGTGTCCAGGTACATAAATCCCTGAAGGTTGCTACCCAGGTTAATAGGGCTGTTAAGAAGGCATATGGTGTGTTAGCTTTTATTAGTAGGGGGATCGAGTTTCGGAGCCACGAGGTCATGCTGCAGCTGCACAAAGCTCTGGTGAGGCCGCACCTGGAGTATTGCGTGCAGTTCTGGTCACCGCATTATAGGAAGGATGTGGAAGCTTTGGAAAGGGTGCAGAGGAGATTTACTAGGATGTTGCCTGGTATGGAGGGAAGGTCTTACGAGGAAAGGCTGAGGGACTTGAGGTTGTTTTCGTTGGAGAGAAGGAGGAGGAGAAGTGACTTAATAGAGACATATAGGATAATCAGAGGGTTAGATAGGGTGGATAGTGAGAGTCTTTTTCCTCGGATGGTGATGGCAAACATGAGGGAACATAGCTTTAAGTTGAGAGGTGATAGATATAGGACAGATGTCAGAGGTAGTTTCTTTACTCAGAGAGTAGTAGGGGCGTGGAACGCCCTGCCTGCAGCAGTAGTAGACTGGCCAACTTTAAGGGCATTTAAGTGGGCATTGGATAGACATATGGATGAAAATGGAATAGTGTAGGTCAGATGGTTTCAGAGGTCGGAGCAACATCGAGGGCCGAAGGGCCTGTACTGCGCTGTAATGTTCTAATAAAAAAAGAAGACTTTTTCCCAGGGTGGAAAGGGCTATCACCAGGGGGCATAATTTTAAGGTGATTGGAGGAAGGTTTCGGGGAGATGTCAGAGGTAGGTTCTTTACACAGAGAGTGGTGGGTTTTTGGAATGCACTGCCAGTGGTGGTAGTAGAAGCTGATACATTAGGGGCATTTAAGCGAATCTTGGATAGGTACATGGATGATAGTAGAATGAAGGCTAGGTAGTTAGTTTGATCTTAGAGTAGGTTAAATATTCGGCACAACATCGTGGGCCGAAGGGCCTGTACTGTACTGTACTGTTCTATGTTCTATGTTCTAATACATCATGGAACGAAATAGGGAAGAGATTACTTCAGCCATTGTTTTGTGTAAGTGAGTCCAGGGTAATCAGTAAGCTTATAGTAAGGGATCATCTGGGAAAGAGTGCTCATCATGTGATAGAATTTCACATTGAATCTGAGAGTGATGTATGTAAGTCCACAACTGGAGTATTGAAATTAAAATAAAGCCGATTGCATGAGGATGGAGGGCAATGTGGCTAAGGCAGTTTGGGAAAATTGATTAAAACGTATTCCAGTGGATGAGCACTGCTGAGCATGAAAATAGATATCTCAGAATTCTCAAGAAATTTAAATTCCATTGACAAATATAAACTCCACGAGAAAAGAGGTCCTTTCATGGCGAACTAAAAAGGTTAAGAAAATATTACATTAAAAGAAGTTTAGAATATTACTGAGAATATTACCTGGATTGGGAGAGTTTTAGATATCGGCAAACTGTAACCCAAAATTGATAAAGAAGGAGAAGATTGAATATGAGAGTAAACTAGCCAGAAATATGAAAACAAATAGCAAGGGATTCTACATATAAGTAAAAAGAGCGTCGTGAAAGTGGAGTCATACCTCGCACAAAGGAAGATGGTTGTGGTTTTTGGAGGTTAATCATCTCAGCTCCAGGACATCACTGCAGGAGTTCCTCAGGGTAGTGTCCTAGGCCCTACCATCTTAAGCTGCCATCAATGACCTTGCTTCAATCATAAGGTCAGAAGTGGGGATGTTCACTGATGAATGTACAACGTGCAGCACCATTTGTGACTCCTCAGATACTGAAGCAGTCCTTGTTGAAATGCAGCAACACCTGGACAGTATCCATGCTTGGGGTGATAAATGGCAAGTGACATTCGCACCACACAAGTGCCAAGCAATGACCATCTCCAAAAAAAAATAGAATCTAACCATCTCTGCTTGACACTCAGTTGCATTGCAATCGCTGACTCCCCCACGATCAACATCCTGGGGGATAGCATTGGCTAGAAACTGAACCGGAGTAGCCATATAAATACTGTGGCGACAGGAGCAGGTCATGGGCTAAGAATCGTGTGGCGGGTAACTCACCTCCTGACTCCCCAAAGCCGTTCCACCATCTACAAGGCAGGAGAGTGATAGAATACTCTCCACTTGCCTGGATGGGTGCAGCTTCAACAACACTCAAGAAACTCGACACCATCCAGGACAAAGCAGCCCGCTTGATTGGCACTCCATCTGCAAACATTCACTCCCTCCACCACCGACGCACAGTGGCAGCAGTGTGTACCATCTACAAGATGCACTGCAGCAATGCACCAAATCTCCTCAGACAACACCTTCCAAACCCGCGACCTCTACCAACAAGAAGGACAGGTAGAGTTCCAGGATTTTGACGCAACAACGGTGAAGGAACAGTGATATAGTTTCACGTCAGGATGGTATGTGACATGGAGGGGAACTTGCAGGTGGTGGCCCAGATGTATGGGAACACCACCACCTGCAAGTTCCCCTCCATGTCACATACCATCCTGACGTGAAACTATATCACTGTTCCTTCACCGTTGTTGCGTCAAAATCCTGGAACTCCCTTCCTAACAGCACTGTTGGTGTACCTACCCCACATGGACTGCAGCAGTTCAAGAAGGTGGCTCACCACCACCTTCTCAAGGGCAATTAGGGATGGGCAATAAATGCTGGCTTAGCCAGAGATGCCCACATCCCATGAATGAAGAATAAAAAAGTCCTGGTGTCGTTTACAGAACAGAAGGAGGCAATCTGACCTATTGGGTCCAAATCTGCTCTACATGGAACAATCCAGTCAGTCCCACCACTACGCACCCCCCACCCCCCCCCCCCCCCACCCCTGCACCCCGCTGAATCCCCGTAGCCCTGCAAGTTTATTTCCTTCAAGTGGTCTTTCAATTTCCGTTTTGAATTGTTGATTGTCTCTGCTTCCACCATCCTCATGGTCAGCGAGTTCAAATTGTTGTAGGGTGTTCCCAAGCACAGAGTCACCTGCCGTAAATATCATAACGTTTAAATATTATTTGAGTAACCAATAACATATAATATTAGTGAACAGTGAGGAGGTTGCAAAGCACTATGGAGCTCAGTTAATTTGACCACATTCCACAGGAGCTGAATAATCCAATCTCAAACAAAAGGCGAATTAAAATGAAAAGCAGATGCCCTTGTGGAATGCTGACAAAGGTGCTAGCCTGTAACGAGGTGAAGATAAGGGGGTATGGAAACCATCATGAGCAATCCCCTATCTGTGTATGGGCCGGTCATGCAGCTCCTTTATGCCGAGTAACCGCTTCTATTGGCTCTAATAATCAATGTATATAATCGATAATCGTTGTGATTGGACCATGTCCGACCGGGATGGGCTGAGTAACTGTTTGAGAATGTATAAGTATGGATGGTTTTCCTTTGTTCAGTGGAGAGGCATCTGGACAGCCCAGTGACCTGCTCCCCACCAGCAGAACTAAATAAACTGTTTGACATTGGAGCAGACCTGAATGTCGAGTGATTCTTCTTGATTCATTCCCACTAACAATTGGCGTAGTCAGAAGGATGAGGTGTAAGTCAACTCTTCTGACAACCTGATATCCCAATCACCCAGCCTGAGCCTGAATTAAGAGGACTGAGTCCCACGTGAAGGACAAGAATTAAGTGGGCGAAGGGAACGAAGGCGGCAAGGGGGAGTTGGCTGAAGCCTGATCCCGAACTTGAGAACAGGATTTGGCGGTCGTTAATGCCATCAGGAATACCGGCTGAGTATATTTAAAGCTGATCCCGGGGCCGGGTGGTGTTTCGCAACCGACGAATGCCAATTTTGTGAACAGGATCTGAACTATGGTCAAACGGTGGTAGGTAGCTCGTTAAGAGACGTAGGCACTGTCAAGGAGGGTTTGGAATATATGTATGCGTATATATATCATAAGCTTGTTGTATGAAATACGGACAGACTTGTGACCCGACAGTTAGCCAGGAGACGTTCTACTACAAGTTGTGCTGGGTTAAAAGCGGACCTCTGAGAGTATATTCTCACGGTTCTAATCCTACCCAAGCCTGGTCAGTGGAAAGATAGAGCTCGAGCGGGGATCAGAGGGGTCCCTTACCTGCCACCTGGCAGAGAAACATAAAAAGTTGATCGATAAGATTATTAAGTCTAATTGGAATCCCTACGACCCTGCTGCAAAACACAGGAAGTGGTGACATGAAAAGAAAAGCATTCACTAAGTTTGTGGCAGAGCGACATAAAAGACGATGATTTAGAGTAAAAACAAGTTAATGTCTTTGATTCCACTGTGAGAATGTTGGAAGCGTCCACGAATGAATTAAATGTCTGGGATGTGCAGCTTGTGTTCTGTGGAACTTGTGTTCTGTAGAACTGACTGTCGTTAACTCTTGTTGTCTGGCTTTAATGTTGAAAGCATGAGTCTATTAAGTTGTTTGGAATTGAATGAGTGTGAAAAGTGATTGTTGAGTGTGTTCATTTCGATTTAAGATTGTGCACCCAGGAATGGGATATAAACTTGAATTATATTTTAAGTTAAAGTTTTATTATTTTAAAAGTTGGTTTTGCAACTGTGAAAAGGCAATGAACAATTTTCTAAGAGATAAGCTTCAGCCTTGAAGATCTGAAGATGTTTGGCAGAAATCCAATTTGAAGTTTACAACGCCTGCTTTAATTGGAGTTCCAGTTTAAAATCTGTTCTAGTTTTTTGGAGATTAAATTAAAGACATGTTTTGCTGACTGTTTGAAGTAGCAAATGTCAGGAATTGGATATTGGTTTTAAGGGAGAGAAGGATAAGCAATGGAGATAATGGGAAAGATTAAAGTTTGTGTAAGGAGCTGGTGCTAAGTCTTTTGTTGTAAGAATGTTAAATAACTTTTTCTTTAGTTTTTGGTTTTATTACAGTCATTTGAAAAGGCGCCTGAAGAACAAGAAAAATGATGTAACTTACCTATCTTTAAAAAAAAGCACGTGCTATTCTGTTCTGTGTGTAAGTATTATAAGTTAATAAGTCTGAATTAAATTAACACTGTTAAGGTTAATTGACCTGTTGAGTTGAAAAAAAAACTGGAAATGTAATTTGCAACCACAATGAATTTTCAAGTTTAGCATGTCGAGTTTTGGGGGAGTCTTAAGTTCCGGACATAAGACTCACTCATATAACATCGGCAGTTTTGATTTTTAAAAATTTATTGCAGTGAATTGGAATTTGTTATATTAAAAATCCTTGGGGATAAGAAACTTCTTACAAAAGATGCTAAAAGTTTGGAAACAATTGGAGTTTAATCTAAAATGCTGTCTTTCCTGATGGAGATGGTTTCCTTTGAAGTTGATAATGTTACTAAAGATGTTGTTGTTTGAAAATCCTAAGGATACCAAAAAACATTTAAAATGGAGTTTAGTTCTTTTCCACAAAAAAAAGGGTTACGTAAAGCGACGCAGTGGAGAATGCTTTGCTCCGCCCCCTTGAAGGCAAGCAAGAAATTAACCTTGCTGCAAGTATCTATATCAATGAGACAAAGTGCTTGAGAAGGAGAAATTGTTGCAAGCACTTCTGTCTTTACTAAAAAAAAATGCAATATCACCAAGTCTGGGCAGAAGAAATTGGAATCGATAAACAAAATTAAATTGATATGAGTGGTTAATTAAAGCATTCAAAGGGAAATTTACTATTATTTGAATTTGGAATAATCTGAGATGTCGAAAATCCAGTTTAATTTGGCAAGTTATTTAAGGAATTAAAATGTCATCTAAGGTAAAAAAAAACACAAACAATATACACTAATGCCTGGAATCAAACGGAAATGTTTGATTTCTGTTTTAAGGAATTACGAATATTAATTGTAAAGGTTCTTCAGGGCTCAAAATGAAATAGAATTATAATTAATGGAAATTAGCAATCAGATCTGGCTGAATCAAGAGCCAATAAAGGAATTCTGGGGATAAATAAATGGTGAAATTAGAATTCAAACAGCTAAAATAATATCGTGTGAAATTTCCAAGAAGTCTAGAGTTTTCCAGTGAAAGTCAGGAAAGTGTAGATAAGACTGACAATTGATAGTTTTCTCTTGGAGATATGAGTTTTTAGGAGAGCTATATTTGAAAGACTGGCCATTTTTGATCTTTTGATAAGATCACCTGACGAACGGGTCTCAAACATGTTTACTGACTTGAGAAACAGCATGCCATGAAATGTTTAATGCAGCCAGTGCAGTGAGACAACTCACATAGAGAAAATGACTTTATAATAATCAGGATAAATTAAACACCTTAATAATGACAGGAAGGGCAATGAGGTTGCCAGGGGATGTCGTAGCAGGTAGTGAGGAAATAGGACCCGCAAGAGAAAGGGTTAAAAGATTTTTGAAGGAGTTGTGCAGACAACTGCACAAGGTGAGGCAGGAGGCTGTATAGAAAAATGAAAGAGGAACAGACAAAGGTGCCTGTTGTGGGAGACAAAGTAATAGTAAAGGGAAGGGCTGATGGAAACATTGGTCCCAACTGAAGGTATATAAAGACAACAGCAAATGGTAGACTCCGAAATAAACACCACCTGGTGCGCAAAGAGATACCGGGAATGGAAGAATACACTTGAGAATGGACTACTCTTTGGGGGTGGGGGGGGGGGGGCGGCTGGGAATAATGGTAGTATTGATAGGCATTTGGATTATTATTAGATGGGCTACTAACTGGGCAAGGATTGTGGGGAACAAAGCCCGAGCGTGACGGGACCATATAGATAATTTCGAAAGAGTAGAGATGATAAGAATATAAATTAACTCCTGGATTCCCCAGGACATGTTTGGTCCCCACAGGTAGACATGTATCCCTCATCGGGGGATACCCACAACATGGACAAGTACTAACACGTGGTAACCACCAGGGCAGTGTGTTTAAATTACAGATATAACCACTAGTGCCGAATGGGAAAGAACCGGACTGCAGTGGCTGTGGGGCCTGATGCTAATATCCGGAGAGGAAGAACAAAGACCCAGTAATGGCTGCACAACGGATTAATGAAAGGAGTATTAACATGGACTACATGAACTATGGGGCATTGCACAACATGTTGGATGGGAAGTGTATAACGGCGAGTAAACCTACTTGAATGCATGGCTTATGGTGAATCCGGGCAAAAATGCAGTATGTGTACGGTTTTCCACAGATGACCGTGCTAACTGCGTGACCAGAGAGAAAGGGGAAGGGGTAACTGAGAGCTGTGTCTTTGGAATTGTTTGTGCCCCTCCCATTGGGCAACAGATGATAAGGAAAGTTGAAAGGAACATGGATGTTTGTGGGTACATCGAGCCCAGGGGAAGCGTTGTATAATAATGTTAAACATGAGATTGTGCCTGTCCTGGTCCATATCTTAGGGATGCAAATGCCAGGATATTGCACGGAACAGGCAAGAAATATGTATAGTGTGTTAAGTAAGGTTGTAATGCAGCAGGCTGCTGATGCCATGGGTGCCGTCAGATTTCGAGGTCAGAATCAACTTTATAGGAAGAAGAGGGGGATAGTTAATGATGTTGCTATCGGATTCAATACCGGTGTCTCCATAGTAAACTCATTAGATATACAAGGTCTAAATGAAAAGGTGGAATGACTTAAAGGAGTAATGAAGGAGCTCTTAGAGAGAGCAGAGGAGAATCAGGCCAATCTGGGAGAGGAGGGCAAGGGAATACAATTAGATGGAATTACGATATTAGAAGCCCACGCAAAAACCATCAATCACCTCATCGATAGAGAAGAGGAAGATGCCGCAAAGCTAAGGCAGGGACAACTCGGTCACGCTTATGGCTTATGGATGGTGGGACGGACACGACACAACCTCGATCAGATCCAAAGGGGGGAGGTGCCCGATTGGATAGACAGCCCACATCTGGCTCGGCTAGCCGAGAGAAAAGGGACACTGGACAATTGTACTCCGAAAGGACTCACCAGAGTATACCCAGTGATCCCAGATTGTGAAATGGGCAAAGCTACAGGAGTGGCAATAGACCTGATGATCCCAATAGTCACTGTAGGGACTCAGGGTCATTTCCCCGTTACCAGTTGGAAAATATTGGGATCGTACACGGTAATACCTCCCTCCGCTACTATTTAACTGAAACCTCTGCCATACTCAGAAACAATACACTATATGAAACCTCCCTCATGGGATGCAAGCAAAGGGGGGACTTACAGTATGACCTCACCCAGTGGGACAGGGAGAACTGGATGAATGTGGGTTCGATCGAACCGATGGTTGTGTCGTAGAGATCATACCTGCCCCAAAGCATTTTGCAAGAACAGGCTACGGAGGTAAAGGGAAATACTGCATTTCCACCACAGAAAGTTCCTACCGCTACAATAATCTACAATGCCCTATCCCATTTTCTAATTTTTGCTTCATGCCCTTACGACTAGTCACTATAGGGCAAGCCCGAATTATCCAGGTCCGGCGTAGAGGTGCCAAGATCATTAACTTCACTGATCATTTCTATGACCACCTACAGGATTACAAGGAGCCAGAACCTGTCCCTATCCCACATCTGGCCGAAGTACTGAGTAAATTAAGGCTCAGGGTGGGCCAATCCATAAAACTCTACCACCAACTGCAGACAAAAATCAAAAAGCTAGAGAAAGATACGGACACAGAATTGCAGGACCGGAGTTGGTAGGAGAAGATTTGAGATTGGGGGATGAATGTGAATATCCACCCCTGGATTCGGATAGTTTCTCATGTGCTAGTCGGAGTACAGTTGATACTGGCCATAACATGGGGCATACTGGCCTGCCGATCATGCGATATAGGCAGTGAAGGAGGGTGAATAATAGAGCAAAAGCAAGACAGACAATTTGTCTATCCAGGGGAATAGGTCATTTGGATCACATTAATGTGATATAGTACGACCGGAATTCCTGAAATCACGTGACTGGCCAGCACGTCCGAGGCAGGGAATACCGGGCGAGTTTAAAGGGTTAAAAAAATAGTGTTGGTTGGGAAGAATAGGGTTAGTCTCCTACCGAAAGGGGGGATTGTTGTAGGGTATTCCCAAGTGCAGAGGCACCTGTCGTAAATATCATAACGTTTAAATATTATTTGAGTAACCAGTAACATATAATATTAGTGAACAGTGAGGAGGTTGCAAAGCACCATGGGGCTCAGTTAACTTGACCACATTCCACAGGAGCTGAGTAATCCAATCTCAAACAAAAGGCTAATTAAAATGAAAAGCAGACGCCCTTGTGGAATGCTGACAAAGGTGCTCGCCTGTAACGAGGTGAAGATAAGGGGGTATGGAAAACATCATGAGTAATCCCCTATCTGTGTATGGGCCGGTCATGCAGCCCCTCTATGCCTAGTAACTCAAACAAAAGGCTAATTAAAACGAAAAGCAGACGCTGACAAAGGTGCTAACAATTGTAACGAGGTGAAGATAAGGGGGTATGGAAACCATCATGAGTGATCCCCTATCTGTGTATGGGCCGGTCATGCAGCTCCTTTATGCCGAGTAACCGCTTCTATTGGCTCTAATAATCAATGTATATAATCGATAATCGTTGTGATTGGACCATCTCTGACTGGCTTGAAAGGATATTGGAGCGGGAGGGGGAGGATCCAGTTGTTGTGGTCCACGTTGGGACTAACAACATCGGCAAGGCTAGGATGGAGGACCTGTTTGGGGATTATAAAGCACTAGGAGCGAAATTAAGGAACAGGTCCTCGAGGGTCATAATCTCCGGATTACTGCACGAGCCACGTGCAAATTGGCTTAGGGATAAGAATATTAGGGAAGTAAACACATGGCTAAGGGAGTGGTGTGGGAAAGAGGGGTTCTATTTCATGGGGCATTGGCATTAGTTTTGGAACCGGGGGGATCTGTACCGATGGGATGGTCTCCACCTGAACCGATCTGGAACCAGTGTTCTAGCAAAACGGATAAATAGGGTGGTCTCTAGGACTTTAAACTAGTGACTCGGGGGGAAGGGAAAGGGAAAACGACAGGGAGTATGATGATAAATAAAAAGGTAAGCAGCAGGCTAACATGTGTGCAGGAGGGTTTAAGTTCAAGGCAGACTATGAAAGAAGCAGAAAGGAAGGTTAACTCAGGAGTTATTATTAGAGATGTTGGGAATCATGAGGGTAAGAAAGCTAGCATAAACGCACTTTACCTGAATGCTCGTAGCATTCGTAACAAGGTTGATGAGTTAACGGCACAAATCATCGCGAATAAATATGATTTGGTAGCCATTACGGAGACATGGTTACAGGTTGGTCACGACTGGGAGTTAAATATCCAGGGGCACCAGACTATTCGGAAGGACAGACAGGAAGGTAAGGGAGGTGGTGTAGCTCTGATACTCAAGGACGACATCAGGGCGGTGCTGAGAGATGATATAGGTTCTATGGAGAATGAGGTTGAATCCATTTGGGTGTAAATTAGAAACTCTAAGAAGAAAATGTAATTGATAGGCGTAGTCTATAGGCCACCAAATAATAACATCACATTGGGGCGGGCA